>NC_031768.1:101408011-101742165 GCF_001522545.3 Parus major
GTGTGCCCACACCTGCACATCCACACACCTGCACACGCCTGTGGCTCCTGGCTGTGCGTGTGCCCACACCTGCCAACATACACATGTACAAGGCATTCATGTGTGCACCCGCATGCAGGGTCACAACATGCACATGTAAGACATGCCCGTGTATATGCACACACCTGCACTGCCACAGAGATGCACAGCTGCACAGCTGCACACATACAAGGAGACACACCCATGTGGCCCATGTGTGCACAGACCTACATACTTCATACACACCTCGACAGACACTTCTGCACAATCACACACCTGCCAGACATGCAAACCCAACAAACACTCCTGTGTGCGTGCACACATGCATGGTCACACACCTCCACACGTATGTGCAAGGCTCCCATGTGTGCAAACACATGCATATGTGGTCACACACACCTGCACGCATACATCAGAGATGCACATGTTTGTGTGCACACATACATCTGCACAGTCACACACCAGAGCACAAACATGCAAGAAATGCCCATGCATGTGTGCACACACACAAATGCTTGCTTACATACCTGCACACATATGTGTGAGGTGCTCGTGTTCATGCATATGCATGCATGGTCACACACACCTGCACACACACGTGCCCAGGAATGCAAACACACATGCAAGACACGCTTGTGTGCACACACCTGCACAGACATATGTGCACATGCACACACAGGTCAGCTTGCACACACAAGTCAGCTTACACACACACACATTTGCACACAGACACATGGACATGCAAAACCACACAAATCAGATTCACACATGTAGGTTCTCATATGCACTGCACACTGACGTTTGTACACACAGGTGTGCACACACACGTACACACACATGACTGCATACACATGGAAGCACATCCAAACACATGGATGTACACCCAGACCTGTACACATACACTTCCCCCTGTACACACATGCAGAAACATGCACATGAACAACTGTGAAAATACATGCACAACAGTGTGCAGTGTTCACATGTGCAAGCACATACGTGCACACTACATAAATATGAACGTGCACACAGATATGAACACACACACAACTAGATGTGTCTGTCCACTCACATGTGCACATGCTGCATATGCACATTTGAATGCACAAGCACATGCCCCTATACAAATGCATGCACACATGTGCACATACACACAGTCACACACACACACACGTCCAGTCTCACAAATGTGCACATGCTGTACACATGCATGTGAACATGTGAACCTATGCACCCATGCACAGATAGATATAGATACACAGATAGATGTAGACACAACAGAGGTGTGCTTCCATGTGCATGCACTCATGCACAGATGCTTGCACACACGTGTGCACATATGGGAGCTTCCCATTTGTGTGCACACATATGTGTAGACACACCCACCCATACATTTTATCTCTTTTATTTTGCCTATTTTGCAGTTGAAAACCCAAACCAAAACATCCCCCAGACATCTCCTGCTGAAGGCTTCCTCTGAAATCTGATTTCCCAGGGTGGATTCACAGCCCCAAATCCCACCCTCCTTTCTAGCCTTGCCTGCACCTTCACCCCATCCATTATACCAGCCGTCCAACCCTTCCTCCATCCTTCTATTTCTCCATCAATCCCTCCTTCTCTCCATTCCTCCCTCTGTTTCTTTATCCCTTCATTCCTCCATCACTCTATCACTCCATACCTCCATTTTTCCATTCATCCCTCTATTTCCATCCCTACATCACTCCATTCCATTCTCCCACTGTCCCTCCATCACTCCTTCAACCCCTCTATTCTTCTCTGCATCTTTCTCTGTATTCCCTGGTGCCAATAAAGTCCATTTGCACTCAAATCACATCTATACTTGAAGCCCCCCAGCCTTTGTCAGCCTTGTGGCACTGCCAGCATTTCCACTGAGAGCAGAACTCCAATAAAACCAGTGAAATTCACACACCCAAATGCTGAATTACAAAGAGAAAAAGCAATTCCCACTCATCAGTGACTGCAGCTGCTGGGAGTTCAGTGAAAGACGGGATTACCCCTGCGGGGATTGCTTCTCTACTACAAAGCACTGTATCCCCTTATTGATTCTTAACCCCTGAGGATTTTGGGCTTGGGTTTGATTTTTTTTCTTTGCTTGTCTTTGCCTAGAATGGCTTAATTTAATTCTTACCTGTAGGCAGATTGTGGAAACTCATTTTATGGATGGTATTGGAGCCCTCAGTGCTGGGGATAGATGGTTCAAAGAGGTGCTTTTGGAAAGAGAATAAATAAGTATCAACCAGCAGTGTCTCTATATAGACATTACTTTGTCTTCCAGAATTATATCATTCCTGCTATTATATCCAGTGCAATTAAAAGGGAGGATTACAATTAAAGATTTAGGAAGCTCCTCAGTATTTCCCAAGTTGGGACCCAAGCCATACTGTTCTGGGCCACTAATACACCATGTATCACCTTTGTAAGTGTGCAATGTACTTCTGTGCTCATCTCTGCTTGGGCTGGGTTTTGAAACAGCATCACAGAATCATTGAGGTTGAAAAGTCCCCTAGGATCACTGAGTCCAACCATTCTGTCAGCACTGCCAAGGCCACCACTAAACCTGTCCCAAATTCTACATCTACATGGCTTTTAAATCCCTCCAGGGACAGGGACTCCACCACTGGCCTGTGCAGTCTTTGCCACAGCTTGACAACCCTGTCCATGAAGAATATCCAATCTAAACCTCCCCTGGTATAACTTGAGACCATTTCCTCTCGTGTTGCTTGTTACCTGAGAGCAGAGCCCAACCTCCACCTGGCTCCAACCTCCCTCCAAGGAGTTATTACAAATGGAGATGAGCTTAGACAAGTTCTGCCTTTGACTCAGATTTCTGGCAAACAGAGCTCTGTTTGGGGGGGCCTGCACCCAGATTGCTTGTTTGCAAGTTCCTAATAATGTCTGATTAGGTCTATTGCAAAATGAATTATTTCTTGAATAGACACAAAATTAACAGACCTAAGACTTTGAACAGTCTTTCTACACAGGGTAAACAAAAAAGAACTATTAGTAGATAAAATACATAATCCACAATAAAAAGGTACCTATATTACAGCTAGCTAAGAAATAGTATAGATTAGGATTCAATGTAACCACCAGATTGATGATGTAGTACACATAGAATTCTTTCACTCGTTTTTTGGGAAAGTATCCACATTATTTATATCCAAAATCTAGGGAGAAGTCCTACATAGTTCCAAGGTGTGTGTGTGAAGCTTCTGCCTCTGTAAAAGTTTGTGTAGCGTTAATAGTTTGTAACATAAAGTGTCTGTCAGTCAGGAATTCCAACTTTTCTCCCCAGTCTTGTTCTCAAGGCAGTTGTTTATTAGGATTTCCACCCCTGGGGCCAGAGAGAAATATCTCACTAGCTAGGCAAGCTGGCCTGGGTGGTCTTATCAATTCATGTGGGGGTGGGGGGAGAATGTCTGGATCTGTCAAACCATCTGATGGACAGAGCAGATGAGCTCTTCTGTGGTAGTGGGGGAAGTCCTGCCACAGGAGTTGAAGACAGTGAGAAGGTTCCCCCTTTTCTCCAGGTTGAAAGGAGTAAAGGAGCATCCTTTTCTCCAGGTTGAACCCCCCATATCCCTTGGCTGCTCCTCATGTTCCAGATCCTTCCCCAGTTCTGTTACCTACTCTGGACAGCATCCAACTCTTCAATGTCCTTGTCAGAGTGAGGGGCCCAGAACTTCCCCCAGGACTGGATGTGCCTCAGCAGGGCACAGCACAGGGGGATGGTCACTGCCTTGGTCCTTTTGGACACACCATTGCTGACACAGAGATGTCCCTGCAACAACTTTTCATAGGTCATAGAATTGGTAAGGTTGGAAAAGTCCTCCAAGACCATTAAATCTGACCATTCCCCAAGCACTGCCAAACCCACCACTAATCCAACATCTACATGTGTGTTAACAGGAATGGGGACTCCAGGAATGGGGACTCCACCACTGCCCTGGGCAGAACCAGGGCTTGAAAACTGTTTTGGGGAAGGAATTTTCCCTAATAACCAATCTAACCCCTCCTTGGTCCCACCATCCACCTCTCTGAAAATGTTGGTGTTGCACAATCCAGGAAGACCAAGAGCCCTGGGCCCACAGATCTCCCCAAAGAATTTTGGAAATCACTGATGTTTTCTCACCAGGAAACATCCTGTCTCAAGGTAACGGTGCTGAAAGAATTAAATCCTCCTTTGCTTTCTTGAAGCAGGCAGGGTCTGAAGCATTTGCAGCAGAATGCAAAGGATGGGGAGAGATTTGAGTGAAATCTAAACCAGTTTTATCTCAATTAAAGCAATCAATACCATTAAGAAAAGATCCCTTGGAGTTTTACCAGAGCCCCGTTATCCTAGTGATTTGGGAAAACTGAGTCTAACAGATCCCTCGTAGCCCAGCGTCTTCCTAGGCCTGACAAAGTGTGTGTGTGTGGGATTATTTTTCAGCTAATATCTCTGATCTGCTTCTGCCAAAGGCTGCTTTTAGTTTTCTTCCTGTAATTCTTGGCTGCAGTGACCTTGGGATTTGAAATGCCTGTTAGACATGTGAGTGAAGCCTTTGTACGTGGCCAGTCCTTTCACAGTGCTCATAGTTCAGTGCAGTCTGTTCATAGTATTATTCTGTATCCTGGTTACAATGAGACCTTTGGTTTTCCCAGCCTTCCCATGAGATGATTTCTTTGCTTACCTGAGTGGCTTGCCAGTTCTTTGAGGATTTTTTCCCCTCAAATTTCAAATTTTTTTTTTCCACATAGTAAATTGCATCTCTTTGCACATGACAAGGCAGAGGCTCCTGTGCACCTGCTTGGAGATAGAAATGCAAAATGGGAGTCATATTTCCTTTCTCAACACCTTTATAAATGTGTGCAAGGATGCACATGGAAACTCACCTGCCCCATCCATCCACCATCCATTCATGTCTTGGCAGAGGCATGAGGTTGCTTATGTACCCTGTGGTCAGCAGTGAAACACCCTTGTGTTGTCTCCCCACCTCCTTGGCTGAGACCCAAACCTATCCACATCACATCATTTGCAAACAAAAGTGTCCTGCCTGTGCTCATCCCTTTTGCTTGTCCCTGGCTGCTGCTCACAGGGTGAATTGATTTGCCAAAATATGGATATGATCTAGTATCAATATCCAACTGAGATGGACAAAGACTCTTTAACTGTTTTGGGGTTACAGAGTGTATGTTTATTAGCAGTGCTGGGCCACCCCTTGTACACAGCCCTGAGTGCAGATGATTACAGGCTTTTTATTTGCAAAAGTATTGAATACAAATACATATTCATAACCCAGTTACCACCCACTCTCTGCTTCCTATGCTAATTAGCAAAAAAAGCAATTAAGCATGTTCCTTGAAATGGGTTGGTGGTCTTTACATGAGGAGGCATCACAGAAGGGAAGAAGACATATAGCTCTTCCTCATCCTGACCTTTCTACCTTTTCCATGCAAAGTGACAAATGGACCCCTGGCTGGGCTCCTAGTTTCATGTCTTCAATGGATTTCTGATTTGCAATTGTCTTATGTTCTTGAAGTTCCTTACCAGATTCTTTGTTTCTCATTACAAGCCCAGCTGAAGAAGCATAAGGTTGACAAACAATTAGTTACTAGCCAATGATTAACCTCTAATTTTAGCAAGGCCTCTCTATCTACCTTTAATTTTAGCAAGGCCCATCTATTTATTTTAATTAGCTGTAACAGGGCTTATTTTTAATTAAGGTCTTATCTTTAAAATTATAAATTCTTCCAAGTTTATGTCTCAGAATTGTAGGGGAAGGGGGAAAATAAAACTGGTTTACAGGCATGAGTGCCTCATTGTCTCTGCCAACATCCAAATATTGCCAAATTTGAAAGAGACAGGATCTTGAACCTGTTTGGTCCTGAATGGAGTTTAGTTCCCAGATTTGTGTGGTAGAAGCATAAAATTGTCACCATCTAACAGTGTTGTGAGTCATGACGGTGTAAAGTCCGAGACACCTCCCTCTCCTCCCCGTACAGCACGGTGCTGTGCGCAGCCACCACCTCAAATGTATGTTGCACAATCCCTTCTACTGTAACACTGGGTAGATATTGACAGGTGACTTTGCACTTTCATTCGCCACTTGCTTCCTTCTCCTTGCAAGACGTGCATGCAGAACCCAAGATGAAGGTTGAGTTTGCACCACGGTCTGTGCCACTGCAGAGAAGGCTTCAGACAGCATCAGTGGCTCAATGGGTCTTCAGCTTCCTGTGTCTAGGTAAGAGACATCTCTTTTTCCTTTTTCTGAGAAGACAGAGAAGCTTTCCATAGAATTGCAGTGTGCTTTGGGTTGGAAGGGACCTTAAAGATCATCCAGTTCCAATCCCCTGCCACGGGCAGGGACACCTTCCACTAGATTGGGTTGCTCCAAGCCTGTCCCCCATGGCCTTGAACAGGGCCCCAGAGACAGGGCAGCCACAGCTTCTTTGAGCAATCTGTGCCAGTGTTTTTGGCTTCTTCACACCACCTGATCAGAGCACAGTGGCACTAAGGGATTGTGTGGGTGACTGTGCATGTGGGTGAGTGGGAATATTTATAGGTCTTATGCAGCATCTAAATCCAGGGTGGGGTTTTCAGTTTCTCTTGCTCTTTAGGTTCAGAGTTTTCCTGGTTTAAGCTGTTGCTCTGCTTGGTGTTAGGGATGGTAAATAGAATTACCATGCTTGAGGAATGGTACTATAGAAAGGGTGTTAGGGATTCTGCTTTGCAGCCCTGAGAACAGACACTTTGCTTTTTACAGATGCCTCTGCACGTTCTAAAAAGTAATTTTTCCAAGAAAATCCAAGTAGTTTGAGGAAAAGACACATCAGCAAACTGAGATGCAGACAAAGTCACTCCTTGGTGGAGGGCATCAGTTGCTGATAGAAATGGCACACATGCAGTTTTGGATAGGATGCACAGGGAAATGATGATGGGAGACACAGGGGCACATCACCAGAAAGTGCAAACTTCCTGGGCATATATATTGGAAAGTGATATCCCAGTGTTTCCTAGTTTTAGGGAAAGAAAAAGATGGGAGTATCAGAGTTAGGTTACCAGTGTAAAGTGTCTAGGGCCATTTACAGCCCATCATGAACCAAGCTGAAAGGTAACATCATAGAATTTCCCATTGTTATGCCAGTTGTGAATCTCAGATTGGATGTGTGTAAAGATCCTCATTTGCTGTGGCTAGACAGTTGTTAACTAGCCCAAAACACAGCAGATCTTTGTGTGTACAGGTCTTTGTGTGTATCCCTGTACAGGTACACAAATATCTCCAGAACTATACCTGCACAGAAAACACAGGCTGTGCTTCAGACTCCCACTCAGTTTCTGAGATGGGCCCTTCCAAGATCTGCCACAGACCTGAGCCTGAATGGCCTACCTTTGCACCTTTGCAGTATCTGAGGGACTGGAGGACTGTGCCATACTTTTCCAGACAATGCAGCTCTTTAAATGTTTCTTGGTATAGCATTGGCCCATGCTATGTGTCAGGAAAATTAATCTACAAACACCAGAGGTTTATGTCCAAAAAAGAGACAGAGGAGTCCTGTAACTGTATTTCGATAAAAGGAGAGGCCATGGGGCATTTTCCTAGGGGGTCTCTCAAATTTTTAGAGGATGCAGCCTCCTTTTTATTCTAGTTTCCCAGCTGCATTTCCCTCTCTCTTTCCCTGTTGGGTGAGGTATTTGGGAGGTACAGACTTCCCAAAATGCCTAATAACCAAGACCCCCTTCTAATATATATCCTCCCCTGCACTTTTTGTGTTCCCAAATTAATTTATCAGCAGACCTACAGTTTGTTTGTAAAGACAAATCTCTCTCATTTAATTTATCAATCAGTGGAATCCTTCTCATTGTTTCTTTTATCTCTCACTGCTAGTTTACCTACAAGCAGACTCACAGTTTGTAAAGACAAATCTCCTGTTGCTTTCAACCCCTCCTCTTATATTTTCTCAATAATTGTTTTTACAAACTTTAGTTATCATTTACTTAATTTCTGCTCCTGGGTCTTTTTTGGTTGTGCAGTTATTTGCGGTGACATCATTTTCTGTCCTTTTATAGCCATTTCTGGATCGGCAAGGCTACTACCTGCATCCCTTTGATCACACATTGAATACATTGCACTAAGCAAGGGATCATACATGGTAAAAAGATTAGAGTTGCTATAGCACATAAGAGGAAAAAAGCATTTATTTAACCCATAGTCCACCAGGTAACCACAAAAACATGTCCCATTCCCATCCTTTCCATGTTTGGACTGGTACATGAGCTAACTTTCTTATTCCTTTTGTTACTTGTTTCACCACTTTTCTATTTGCTAACAGCAGTTTGAGTAATTTAATTTTCCATACACATCCCCTTCTTCTGTTAATTGATAATCTATTACCATTCAGTGTTTAAATATCACATTCCTCATCTGACTGGATTGGTTAGCAAGGTGGTCAAGAGCTGTAGCTGTCTGGTTGGTTATTATTTCAATGACAGCTTGTAATCTAATTATGCAATTTAAATTATAAATGGGTTCTCTGGCACCTGATATTAGTTCATTTGGATTCCAAATGTCTGCTGCATAGTGTTGTATGATTTGCTTAGGTGGTCATTCATCTCTTCCTCACTTTTGGGTGCTCCATCCAGCCAGGGATGCATCAATGGACCGCTTTTCTCTAATTAGATCATCATATACCTTGATTCCTGATTTGCCCGAACTTGTGGTAGCAAAAATAACAACAGTCTAATATACCCTACATAACATATCCCTGACCAGTTTGGGGGTAACCTGCGATGCCACCCATGCAGGGCCAGCCTTCAGATCTTCCTGGCCGTCTGCAGATCCAACAAATGTTAAGGGTAAAGATTTTTGCTACTTCTTCTCTTTGGATTAAAAAAACGATTCTCCCACTCCTGGCCCAAACATAGCTGACAATATAAAGGTGAGATTATTAAGAAAACCATTCTAACGGTGTAATCTAATCTCCTAACCTAATTCTTCTGTTGTCTTCCGCATCACTTCTGGTGACTGAAGGCACAGAAACCACTTAACATAAAGAAAATAATGACAGCAAGGATTAGCCCCCCCAGTGACTGGAGATCCGAAAGGAGGGATGCCCATACAGACTATTTCAGCAGATAGCCTGTGGGGAGGCACACAAGGCTTCCCCCAGTGTTGATGCACTGGCTGCTGCTGTGGTCCACTCCTGTGTTAATGGAGTGTTGGTTGTGATCTCCTGTCCTGCTCCTCCAGCTGAGATGTCCAAACCTCTGGGGTGTTAGAGATCTTGAAATGAGTGTGATGGGTCCACCCATGTTCAGCTGCCCTGAGGGCTGTTTCTGTGGTCAGTAACACCTGGAAAGGTCCACACCACTTGTCCACCAGTGGTGCTTCTTTCCACTCCTTAACTAGGACCCAATCTCCTGTTTGGATATTGTGAACAGCAAAGTCCAAAGGCAGTGTCTGTGCTAACTGGGCTTCCTGTGTTCCATGGTGCCAGTCATGGGTCAGGAGAAAACCCACAACTCGTGCTCCAGGTGCTCATGAGACAAACAGCCTCGTCTATTATTCAGAACTCACTAAATACCCAATTCAAATTTCCCAGGCTTGATATCTATTGGCTGAGATCTCTCTCCCTGCCCAGCTTCCTGGGCTGTGCTGTGCTTTCTTCTCAGCTTGAATGGGGCTGGCCAAGGGTATATTATGTCCTCTATAATTTATCCAGGAACGTGTTCAGACATGAACCAGGCCAGCTGAATTGGATTTGTGTTATGGTCAGATTCACTTTGTCCAGTCCAGAACAGCTGTATTGTGACAATATTGTGACACCTGTCAAAGAGCTTTCATGAGACATAGTATCCTGGCCAGGTACTGGTTTAAATATATGTGTTCACCTCCCTGCCGCAATGAAAATTAGCAGGGTAAGAATCCCAAACAATTTAAAGGGGAATAATAGAATATTCCCTTGGGTTTGGCTCTTATTCTTGCCAAAGCTAATGGCAAAAGCTGTACCCTTGGCATTTTAGTTTCTGTCACCAGTTTCAAAGGGTATTTCTTTATTCCTCCATTTATCCTTTCTACCTGATCTGAATTCTTGGGGTGCCAGGGGGTATGGAAGTTCCACTGTGCTCTCAAAGCAGCCATAATCCCCTGTAGGATCCCCCAGTAAAATGAGTTCCCCTGTCAAAGTCCACTGCCTTCACAATCCCATTTATTAATTGAGCAAATGGTTGCTGAAGCCACTGGGAACTTTTCTGGCCACCCTGCCAGCTGGCATACCACTACCCTAATCCTAATATCTAAGTCCTGTTGTCCAGGGCATCTCAGCAAAGTACACCCAACATCCCTGGAAAGGATGTATAGCCCAAGGTCGTTTCCCTGCCTTGCAATCTCGTTTGTAGTCTGGCTATTAGCTTTAGCCAGGCACTCTTCAACAGCTGGTTTTGCTACAACAAAGACCCAAGGCAGTACATCTTGAAGAAAGCCTCACCCAATGCTCAAGAGTCCAAAAGATTCCCTTCATGGAGACTCCCAATATTTGCAAGGTCAAAGCTCCTGGCATTCAGTGTTTATTGTCTTTAATAACTCAGTTCTCCCCTCTTTCCTCTGCTGCACTACCTTGAATTATCTCCAGCTCCTGTGGTGGAAAAGACAGCAGCAGCAGCACTACCACCACAACCACTGCTTCTCCCCTTCCCCTGGGAGCAAAGGGGGGATTCCAGGGACCTCCAGCAGAAATGCTCCTTTCTGAATCTTTCTAGACAGTCAATTACCTATTGTCTCTTTTGAGTACCTTGCCTGAATGTCCCTTAACAGCTTTTTTCCTATTTCTCTGGGCAAATTCATTACCTCCAACAAGCCATAAATTGAGCTCTTGTGAGCGGACTTTTCCCCTGCAAGTTAACAAATTTCTCTCTTCTTATCTTTTGAAACAAATGTACCACCCCACATGCATATTTGGTATCAGTAAATATTCACTAACTTTCCCTAAGGTATGAGAGCTGGCTTTTTTGTATTTTATGCATGCCTTATTTGCAGTCTACAGCTGCTCCTCTTGGTTTAGGAAGGGGGATTCAACCATTTCTCATGTAACATTTCCTTGGGTTTTTTGTTAAGATTCTTTTATTCACTAATTAGTAAATAAATATATTTAGCCAAATGATAATAATTTTGAAGCCTTCTGAGGCAGAACTGGGAAGGTTAACACATATTAGTCTGTTTCCAAATATATAAAAATTCTTATACCAACTTAGCATAAAATTGGTTGAGACAAATTATACATCCATAAGACCTTTAGTGACATCATTTTTCACTAAAAAGACAAAACAAATTAGACAAAAAAATCAAACTCAAGAATATGTAGAATGCTTTAACTAATATTTGATCTTTGACCAAGTTACATGCAATGAAAACAGAAATTACAAGCATTAATAAACTGACAATGCAAGCAAATATGGTGATACTTTAAATTTCATTTGTTTTCACGCAGCTCCATCTCATGGGTTGGCATGTTCCTATAAAAGAAAAGTTAAAATTTGGCCTACTAGACCAATTATTAAAAAGAAGTAAAAACTTCTGGTGGCTAACACAAAGTGACAGAGTCTGTGTGAAGAAATGGTTATCACATTTAGGTGTGATTTTGCTGCTTGCAGTTTCTCTGCTCTCAAACTGTTTTCCTTATCTTTGATGCAGGGAAGTTTGACATTTCTAGAAAAGGCAAAAGAAACAAAGTTCCCTGGCAAAATATGCCTGAGTGAAACAGTTAATTGCATTAACTTATTCAGTGGAATTTTAACTTTTATTCTATGAAGTGCTTGTTGCACCTCCTTTGCTGTCTCCCACAGGTTCTCAGTGCAGTTTCCTCTGATGGATTGTTCAGCTGTTCAGCAGAGGGAGTGAGACTTTTAAAAAGTTTTGTAAGAGTTGCAAATATTTGTGAATTAGGTATTTGAGTTGTTTTTATTTCAGGGTTTTAGCAGGCTTCTGCATTTTGCCCAGGAGCAGTTTGTCTTATCAGTTTGCTCCTTTTGTTTTAGTGATTTTCCTTTTGGACAGATCCAGTTCAGCAGCAAGCAATGCCACTGCCTAAAGCCTTTCTTAATAACCAATCACTTTTTTTTTTTTAATTTTTTTTTTTTTTAGTAACCAATTTCTCCCTATCCCCATTTTAAGCATCAAGTCCACCTTAGGGGTAGGAAGGTGACTAATAAATTAACCAAGTAAAGATGATAAAATATTTTCCCCTGAAGTTTTCCTATGTCTCCCACAGAGGAAGCTGCATGTTAAATACCTAGGCCTGCGTAGGGACAACACCATCCCCACAAGGCAGCAGCTGCAGAATTGGCCTCAGGATTAGAACCTGACAATTCTAGCTTTCCACAACGGACCACAGACTGGTGGGGGGGTTCCCCACAAGATAAGAGTTGCAGAATTGTCTTCAGGACTGAAACCTGCCAATTCTGTCTTTTTCCACAACAAAACACACAAAAAGCACAGGGGCTTGGGTCCCCTCCAAATGGGAGCCTTGAGTCCACATAAAACCCCACTTAGAAATTTGAATTAAATCCCCAAAATCTATTTATCACAATTTCCACAATTCCCTCAGAGAAAAATATGTTCAAACTTCTAAGCTTACAGAAGAAACTACAATTTCCACAATCCCTTGAATATTCAAGGATCTTTTTGACAATTCCCCCCTCCAAGGGATAAAATTTGAGGTGGCTCAAGAGGTCCCTGTGTTTACTAGGATACACATCTCCTGATCTGGACCCACCTTAAAAGTTAATAAGGGCTCCAGGATAGTGGGTCCCTGGTATAATGGAGGCCCTGACACTGTTAGCAATCCATCTCCATTGATCTCTGGACTTCCTCCTCCTGAAGGTCCAGCTGTTTTTGTGAACATTCCTGTTTCCAGTGTCCCTCTGCCCTGCAGAAAGTACACTGATTCTTTCTCAACCGCTGTTTGGGTCAGCTCTTTGCTCCTGAGGAGGGATGAGAGGGTCATCCTTGTGGCTGACCCTATCCATTCTATTTCAGTGGACCCCTTGGGTCCTGCAGGTTATCATCTGGGGCTGTAAAAATTCTGCCATCACCTTTGCATTTTCCTTTCTCCTTTTCCTCATCCCTTTTTACATACACTTGCTGTATCTTTTCAACCAGTTCATCCAGGGACTTACTCTGTCCTTCTTCTAGTCCCTCCCACAACTGCCTGTGGGTACTCATTCTCTGACACCTCAAAACTATTCATTTTTCCAGTGAACCAAACAAAATCCTTAAAAGAAAATCCTAATCTTTTGATGTACAATCTGCATTTCCCGGGTATTCCTTCCTCCTTGTTCTCCCTCTATCACACACCATAGACCAGAGCTGGTCCTTCTGCTGCAGCATCCAAAGGCAGGTCCTCCCCACTGGCAGGCTTGGCTGCCATCACCACACGTGGCCAGGGTGTCCCACAGCCTCACAGGTGTCAGGGGCCACTGCCACCCCTGCCTGGGGCTGGTGGGATCAGGCACTGCCTGGCACTGAGTCCCAGCAGCCCTACAGGCCCCCAGCCTGTGCTCCCAGTCCTGCACCTCTGCTCCTGGTCCTGCTGCTCCTTGCCTATACCATATCTCTCCACACTCCCCTTTAACCAATTCTGTTCCAACACAACAACATCATCCATCCATCCATCCATCCATCCATCCATCCATCCCCTGTTGTCAACACACCTTCTCAACTCCCTTTATTGTACACTGCTCCCCCCAGTCATGGGTTGTCAAGACCACCTTCTTGCAATTGCAGGTCTTCAGGCAACACAGAAGAGACAGAGCCTTTGTAAGGAGTACCTTGGGAGGCTTTATTCAGCTTCTTCTTCAGAGTGCTCATGAGACAAAGAGTCAGGGAGTGAGATGGAGCAGGGGTTTATATAGGAGGAGCAGGACTAGCCAACTGAGGGTTCAGGGGCAGAACAAAGGGGAAGGTCCAATGGGATACATACAATCTGCATGGGATACACAAAATTTGCATGGGCTGCAAGGCATCCTTGGGGGGCGGGTGGGGTGGCTCCTTTATGCTTGCCACAGCTAGAAGGTCTGATTGCTGGCATTTCTCCCCCAGGGGGCATGTAGCAAGCTGGAGTATAAGGGCTTTTTCTGCAGGGGAGAGTGGCTGCCCTGTTGGCTGCCTTATTGGCCCCCACACAGGATCTTCTCTTAAGATGGGAAGCGTAAATTCTCTCTGAGTTATTGTTATTTTGAAATTAAAGGGCTCTCAGGCCAAATATATGGGAATAGTTCTTTGCTAGTATGTATAAATAAAGAAAACTTCTATAATTTAATAGGAAAATTAAAATAAAATGCAGTAGTACAAAAAACACTGATAGAGTTACAATACAACCTGGCACCCTGTTGGTCAGGGTGTTGGCAGCAGTCCTCCTGGAGTGACAGACATGGTTCTGTTGGAAGAGTGATCCTGTAGAAGGGTGTAGTTTTCCTCTGAAGGTCCAGTGGTGATGTAGAACAGTCTGGTCTTGCTCTGGGAATGCAGTGAAGAAAGGCTGCCTGTGGTGTTCTGAGTCTCAGATTATATCCAGGTAGGAATGCTTGGCTCCTCCCCTGGGTGGAGCATCTCACAATGGGATGATGTCATTTTATCAGTCATGCTGTGAGACTCAATGGCCCATTAACAGAAGAGATCCCCCTGGAGGGAGGATGGGTTGTGGAAGAGATAAAGAACACTGCCCCACCTGGTTTTAACAGATGGAAATAGAATACTGACTTTTGGTTACATCTTGCATTGCAACCTAAGATGTTTTTGTTGTTTTGTTTGTGTCATTTTTGTTTTGTTTTTGGGTTTGGTTTAGTTTGGGTTTCTTTCAGTGATACAATCTGAAACCAAAAGCAATTAAGAAATGCTCTCAAAAAGGGCATTAGAATGTTGATAACAAAACCTCATGAAGCAGTTCCAGTTGGTTTGGTTCATTTTACAAAGTTTCTTCAAGCCTGGAGCTTTCTACCCAAAATCTCCCAGTTTAACAGCTGCATAAACTAGATGCTAAGAGATACCCTTATTTTCATCCCATAAGCTGCCAAACACCCCTTGTTACACTGTTAAAATCCTCAGGCACAGAGCCCAACTTTCCATGGGCAGGATTTACCTGCCAGCTGCTCCTTAGTTTGGGAGATAGGCTTGTGTCTGAAACACCGATTTGACTGATGCACAGCCCTTTGGCCAGAGATCCCCACGGCACTGATCACAGACAGCTGTTGCTATGGTTGTGCAAATGCATCCCCTAAGAAGCCAAGCACTGGGGGAGGGACTCATTCATTCCTGGAGGGATGCTGGATGAGGGCAGCAGCTCGGCCCCAGTGCTGGCAAGGGGCTCTGCTCCAGCATCCCTTGCAATAGGCAGGCACTGTCCATACTGCCAGTTTTCTTGAGGATGCTCCTGACAAGGGCATGGAGATAAAAGGTTCCATTTATTTCAGAGGCTGACAGTTGCTGGAGGAGGAGTGCAAGGTGTAAGAATAGGTTGCAGGATAAGGAGTGGGGACCCCCTTGCCTTCCCAGTACATGATCCAAGTACTGACCAGTGCCTCCTCGTAATGGAGTTACCAGGCTATTGCAAAGAACTGAAATCAGCAGGCTGGTGCCCAAGCCTGCTACACTGCTTCCTTCTGCCTCTTTCATTCCCACTTTCCACTGGGCATGGATGCCCATCCAGGCAGACCATGCAGAACTATGACTGCATGGCTGAACCATGGCAAACAAACCCAGTGCAGGGGCAATACACCTGGGAATTCTGCCTCTGCAGACCCAGCATACCAAACCCAGCCTTTGAACCTTCAAGTCATCAGGGCTGGCTCAAAGGGCATGTGGTACCAGCATGATCAGGCTTCCTTGGCAGCTGAGTGTAGTCCACAGCCTGCCCAGATCAGCTGTGCCCAAGGGTGCAGTATCTGTGTAGGTGGCCACAATCAGGGACTCCAGGCTGGCACTGAGGACTTCAGCAACCTGTCTTGGAAGTATTCAAGGCCAGTTTAGATGGGACTCTGAACAACCTGGTTCAGTGGAAGGTATCCCTGCCCATGGCAGGGCAATTGGAACTGGATGGTCTTTAAGATCCCTCTGACCTAATGCATTCTGTGATTCTGTGATGATCTTGCAAACCCTTCTGACAAGTGCAGTATGAATCTGACTCACTTTGGGGCTGTTGTGATAACAAAAATCTCTTTCTGTGGGCTGCAGTTTTCCCTGTTTCAGGCTGAATTACCACATTTTGGGTTAGGAGCACTTTGATGGGACATGGTCCATGCTTAGACTTGGCAAGAAAAGTCCTCCATGTGCTTTGAAACCTGTGTGGCCAAACCTTTGGAGTCCACTTGGAGCCTATGGCATATTTGTGCTCTCTGTGATATGGCCATTTTCTAGTCCAGAGAGGGATTTACAGCTCACAGCAAAACTACTCAGCATAAGAAACCCACCACTTCATTTTTGCTATGAGCTTCTTTGAAGGAATCCAGCCCAGGAAACTATTTGATCTGTGAAAAAATCCAAAAAAAGCCATCAAATACACATTGATGTGTCTTTTCTTTGCTGAGTCCCATACAGCCATAGAGATGTGAGATGCTGGGTCCTGGACCATGACAAGCTGTTGCACCCCTGCTCAAGAGGTGCACTGCAAGAGTCCAGGACCATCTTATGATTGCTTTCCCAATGCCAAACCTCACCATGGGCAACCACAGAGGAACCTTCCTGAATCTGGACTCATCATAAAATGCAAGATTTAGGGTCTGCATATGGCATTCCTTCTTGTCAGGCACCCTTTGATTTTAGTTTTGGTTTGAAGCAGTCTTTTCTTTCCATGAGAGTGCAGCAGCTAATCTCAGCCCAGCCCAGAATTATCTGGCTGTTTTTCAGATAACAGAACTGATGCATCTGCATTTGCCCTTAACCCTGCTCTTACAGCCCTTGTCTGCCATGAAAGACCTCTGTATAAGGGCTTAAGCCATTTTATAGCAATTTAGTATATACCACTTGGCTATAGCAGAGGAGTCCAGATCTGCAGAAGGAGGAGATGAGGATCATGTCTGTTTGCAGCCTCACACCCAAACCTGCCCATTTCTTTTGAGCAGTGGGACTGGTGGTGGTAGACTCAGTTTGGGGACCTGACATGACTTTTGGGAAGCACTAATAGACCTCTGTGGCAAATATCCTGCCACTGGTGGCACAGAAAGTGTCAGTGTCCAGACAGTGGTACAGAGTTCCTCCTCACCAAATTGCAGACCATAAATAATCAGGTGCCTGCCTAAGACTGGAATTTGTTTAGATGCAGATTTAACTGTATATTCTCTGGAACCTTCCTGTCTCTTTGGTCCCATCCACAGTAACTTTTAGACTGACAGTCCATTCTGGGACAGAAATGGGCTGCTTTCCCACAGAGCACCAAAAGGTTTCAAAAGGACAAAAAAAACCCCACATCTTAAAATTGAGTGAAGGTCACTGAGTGCAAATTCTGCTTTGGGGGAAAAAAAAGGTTGAATTGTAAATGAATCAAGGAAAAAATTAATAATTATATAATTGTGAGATAAAACATGGATTTGGACCAGAACTACTCCTTCACTTTGCAGAATGTACTTTGAGCTTTGCACAGTACGATAAAAAGAGAGTTAGGTACTGCACTGTTTTGCAGCAGACCTGATGACCTGGGTCCCAGGTGCAGTAAAACTGTGTTTATTTATCATATGGACCCTGGAGCTGCTGTTTATGTTCTAGGCAGTTCTTGAGAATTATAAAGTCTGTGTCTGTGGCATTTGAAAAAGAAGTGTGAGCAGCAGGCTGAGGGATGGGATTCTCTCACTCTGTTCTGCTTTTGTGAGACTCCAGTTGGAGTGGGTCCAGAGGAGGCCATGGAGATGCTTCAAGGGCTGGAGCCCCTCTCTTCTGGAGACAGGCTGGGAGAGCTGTGTTCAGCCTGGAGAAGAGAAGGCTCTGGGGAGACCTTAGAGCCTCTTCCAGTGCTAAAGGGGCTCTAAGGGAACTGGAGAGGGATTTTGGACAAGGGCCTGGAGGGACAGGATAAGGGAGAATGGCTTCACACTGCCAGAGGGCAGGGTTAAATGAGTTATTGGGAAGAAATTCTTGGCTGTGATGGTGGTGAGACCCTGGCAGAGGTTGTCCAGAGAAACTGTGACTGCCACATCTCTGGAAGTGTCTAAGGCCAGAGTTATGGGGACTTCCATGATTCCATTAAAAGTGTGGCACCAGGTGTGAGCAGTGGTTCTTTTTGAACTGCACAATGCATTATAGGTTAGATCTGTTTCTTTGCTGAGAGCTGCAGTTTCTTCCCCTACTGCAAAAATCTTAGTGCCTACCCAGGTGCCTGCTGCAGTGTCTTTACTTATAGGAAGATGCAATCCCATTTGGCTTTAAGGGGATTTAGGATCCTGTTAGTTTATTGCTTTTTTTTTTCCCCATAGGAATTATTGGTACCATCATGACACTTTTAAAAAAGGGCAAGAATTTGTTTTTCAATGCAAAGCTTTGTAATCAGGGTGACTTATCACCAAAAAAAGAGAGCTACAAACACAATCTACTTACTTACTCTTAAGTGAAAGCAAACAAGAGGTACATGAAGGTCTTAGATGAGAGTATATTCCACTTCTGACAGGCATTAGCTGAGAGAAGGTGGAAAGAGCAGGTTTTAGGTGACTCCCAAAGATGGAAAGGATGTCTCAGAGCATGAGGGTATGGATGCATCTATATCACAGCAGAAGCTGAAGCTGAGCAGGGCATCTCCATCCTCATATCTTCCAGATCTGGGTGGTGGATCTGTAATGAAGATGCAAAGTAGAACAAAATATACAAAACATTATGTAATCCGTAAGCTGGGGAAGGCAAAAGACTTGGATGAATCTTTGGATTTTCTTCAGCTCAGTCTTCCCATTCAAAAGTGTTCCAGAGGGACAGATGGAGAGGATGCAGCTCTTCCCAAGGTGCTCTGAAAGAGCTCTGTGTAAGGGCTTAAGGCATTTTATAGCAATTCAGTGCCACTGGGCTATAGCACAGGAGTCCAGATCTGCAGAAGGAGGAGATGAGGATCATGTCTGTTTGCAACCTCACACCCAAACCTGCCCATTTCTTCTGAGCAGTGGGACTGCTGGTGGTAGACTCAGTTTGGGGACCTGACGTCTGCTTTACCAGGTGGCAGCTTAGTGGCCATCATCACTTTCCAGTATCTGCAGACAGACAGTGTTGGGCTCGGGTGGGATTTTATGTACCAAGTGATGTTTGTTTGCACAAAGACTTTTGTTCTCTTGTTTCCAAAACATAGGGTATAAGGGAGGTGGGAGATAGTGGTCAAAGCTGGGCACTAACTGGAGAAAGTCCCAATCATGGAAGTCTTAGAGAATGAAATAGAGCATTCTTATAAAATTCACGATGACACCGAGTTGAAAGAACTGAAAATCCTCTAGAGTCCAAGATTAGAGACTGAACCTGAGAAGTGTAGGAAAGGGTCCAAAATCAATAATAAAAAACTCAGTAAAGAGTAAAATCTTACCTATGGGTATAAATCATGGACACAATTAAAATGGGGAACCATGAGCTCAAGATAAAGCTATTGGGGACTGTACATACTGGACATCACATAATAATATTTTTTTTTTCTTTTTACTTTTTGCTGCCATTGCAAAATATTGGATGTCATCAGGGGGTATTAACAGGAGTTTTGGGATAAAACAAGGCCATTATAATTGCAGAGATCAGTTGGACTCCAGGGAAAAGCAAGACAGCAAAGAGATGAAGAGCTGATCCATGAGAACACTGTGAATGGAATGAGATTTCATCAGTCTTTTGGGAAGAGGGGGACATGGTGGCTACAAGGGAGGTGACTGGTGTCTTTTCAGGTTCCTGGGGCAGGTAGAAAACAAACCAGTTCTGCATCAGAGGTGCCTTCACACTGATAAATTCAGCAGCAAGCCCAGTGGAGGCTCCATCCCAGGACCAAAATGCCTCTCCAAGTGAACCACTCCTCTCCCAAAGTCTACATAACCCAACTATCAAGTCACTGCTGGCTTTTCTTTCAGCACAGTGCTGTACAGTTGCCTTCATCGCCCTCCTCTTCACTCGTTTTTGGCTGGTCAGTGCCCTCTATGCTGCATGGTGGTTAATAGACAGGGAGAAACCCAGGAAGGGTGGGCGGCGGATCCACTTCTTCCGGAACAGCATCGTCTGGAGGTACATGAAGGACTATTTCCCTGTCACGGTAAGTGCCACCAATCCATTGGCTTTTCAGTGTCTCAGGGACCAGCTTTGTCCTTGGAGTCTAAATACAGTCTGGGGCCAGCAGTCATGGCATGGGGTGCTAGGAGTTTGGTGTTGAAGGATAATATTGCCAGCTCCCAGATTACTCAAAGACACAGTAAAAAATGAGGATTACCATTTTTAAAAACTGGGTCCTTCAATCAGCTGTCTATTCTGCACCTTTTTAACCTTGTTGCACTCCAGCTGTTAGGGAAATCTCACCTTTGTTTTCCATGTCTATATTACAACATTCCTGCCCTCCAGTGTTGGTCAGAATTTACCCAGTGGGCACAGGGCCAAGTTTTAACCAAAATCTAAGATATCCTGGGTGCCTTGCAATGTCAGTATCCCATTCTGCTGAGGATGGGCAGAGCTGGGGGTGCACTGGGAAGTCTCACAGAGCTGCTGTTCTCTTGAGAGGGACATCTGAGACATTCCCTGATTTACTTAATGTATGTGGCTGGCCATTGCCCTTACTTTGTTATCTGGTGTCCCTTTGGCATGGTATGGATGCATGCAGCAGCAGCAAGTCCTGCCTCAGAGCCATCACAAGTTGGTATAAATCTGAGCAAGGCAGCAGAAGAGCTCATGGGTTGTGCAAGGAAGCTTCAAGGGTAGATCAGGCAATGGGAATTTCTAAGGTAATTCCTTTAGGAATATATTAGATGGGATGCACCCAGCTGGCCAAAGATCACCTAGAGTCAGAAGCTGAGTGCTACAGTCCAGGATAATGAAGCTGGGAGCCCAAAAAGCCAAAGAACCTACCAGCCCAAAGGCAAAAACAACCCAGCCTGAGAGTCCATTCTGCATGGAGTAGGGGCTGGGATAAGGATTAAGGGGAGCCAGAGCAAAGTGAAGACCAGAGATGACATGCTCATCAGCTTTTGCTCAAACAGAAATAATCCTTTTCTCTGCTCTCATAAGATCACACCTGGAATACTGTGCACAGTTCTGGTGCCCCAATGTAAGAAGGTTGAATGGCACTTCTGGGGCAAGTCCAGAAGAGGCCACAAAGTTGATAAGGGGACTGGAGCACCTGCCATACAGAGATGGCTGAGAAAGTTGGGGCTGTTCATCCTGGAGAAGGTTGTGTGGACACCACACAGCACCTTCCAGTATCTGAAGAGGCCCTAGAGGGAAGATGGAGAGAGATTGTTCATCAGGAGCTATAGTGATGGAACAAGGGGGGATGGGTTCAAACTGTAAGAGAGTAGATTTAGATAGGATATTGGGAAGAAGTTCTTGGCTGTGAGGGTGGTGAAGCCATGGCACAGGTTGCCCAGAAAAGCTGTGGTTGCCCCATTCCTGGAAGTGTCCAAAGCCAGGTTGGGTGGGGCTTGGAGCAACCTGGTCTAGTGGAAGGTGTCCATTCCCATGGCAGGAAGTGGAATTTTAAGGTTCCTTTGATACTGAAATCAGTCAGAAAATAAACTTTCTAACACAATTTGAAGTGTTTGAAAGCAGGCATTCTTTATCTGTGTGGGACACATTGCAAGGATGTCTCCTTTAATCTAATGTGGTTGGTGAGGCTTTACAACATTATAATCATGTGTATTCGTTAAAGCGTGACTCTTAGCTAACACATAAACATCATATTTCCTAGAACTAATTTGCATGCACCTGCCTTCTATTGGAAATCACTATATGATCCTGGAGTGATCTCTGGTGGTCCTATTCAGTGAATAATTCAATTTTAAATGTGACCTTTCCTTGAACTTTTTCTTTGAGTATGTGCTGTTGGTTCTTGTTACCTAACTTGCAAAAAAAACCACTGTAGCCCTCTTTATCTGTTCCTCAACTGCTAAACTACATTTATCATCCAGTGTGCATACCTTTACATAATTTAATCTTTTTTTTGCTAGTTAATCTTTAAGCTCTTGCAACTTCAGCAACTTCAGGGGAACTGAAAATTTATATTCTCTATTATTTATCACATTCCAACCCAAACCATACAGAAATTCAATGATTTATGTGCCTGCAATAACTATATGCAAGATATATTCTGTAAATTATTTGTATTAGGCGAAAGCCACCACTTGTGAAGTGTTGGACCAATCTCTCTGCTGAAATTTAGCTGCCATCTCAGCCCAGCGACGACCTTTCTCCTCTCCCTTTCTAAAGAACATGGAACCCTGCTCCTGAATGCCTCACTGCGTTCTGTCTGTCCTTTCTTGTATCAGGACCACCAACACCAGCAGAGGGAGCATGGTGTGGGGTCTGGCTGCAGCTCCCTGGGTGAGGGACCAGGCGTCTCCACAGAACCTTTCTCTCCACTTTTGTGGGAAAACACAGAGGAAGTTTCACAAAAGGACAGCAGAAACATTTAAAAATATATAATATAGAGAGTATTATAACCAAGAAATCACATAATACTGTTTCTCCAAAATATTTTCTCAGTCATAGAATTGTAGCTTCAAAAAATGTTTTGGGTTGGAAGAGACCTCAATGATCATGCAGTTCTAACCCCCCTACCATGGGCAGAGACACCTTCCACTAGACCAGCTTGCTCCACTCCAAACCCTGACCAATTTGGTCTTGAAAACTTCCAGGGATGGGGCAGCCTCAGCTTCTCTGGGAAACCTGTGTCAGGGCCTCACCACTCCCACAGACAAGAATTTCTGCCCAATATCCCATCTAACCCTGCTCTCTGGCAGTGGGAAGCTATTCCCCCTTGTCCTGTCCCTCCAGGCCTTTGCCCAAAATCTCTCTCCAGCTCTCTTTGAGCTCCTTTAGCAGGAGACTAGAGCCACTGGCAGGGGCTCTAAGGTCTCAGCTTTTCTTCCTCAGGCTGAACAACCCCACTTACCCAAAGTGCAAGTGCAAGGGACACAAGGAAGAGAGATCTGGGGACACAGACTGGGTTGGCATCCAGGACTCTGGGTTGTATTTGTGTGTAGATGGAGTTTGTTAAGCCCTGGAGAATTAGGCTTTCTGGGAAGATTAAGTATGACTCCTAATCCTACCAGATCCCAGCAGCAAACTTAGTATGGTCAAGTGTTTGGGGGCAGCAAGTGCTGCCTGCTGTTTTATTTTAGGAAACAGCTTTAAACACTGCTTTTAAGGGATCCCTGTGCATGTTTGCTGTCTTGGAAGCAAAGGGAGGTTGGGATGAGCATCTGCTTTCCAGGAAGTGTGAATTTGTAGTGTGCTGCAGAACATGGAGCATGCCAGTGCTGAGCCAGGCCACCACAAGGTGTGCAAGGTGCACCTTCTGCACACTCTTCCACTTCACCACCCTTGCACAAGTACCACTTGTTGTTGGATTTATCCCCCTTGGAACTGACTGCATTTTAATTAATGATTTGAAAACGAGAGTCAGGCAGGACTTGAACAAGCTTGAGTGTTTTTAAAAGGGGGATAAGAAAAACTGCAGTGAGAAACCAAATCAGGGTCCAATGCATTGCCAAGGGAAGTTATTTCTGCTTAATTTCCCTGCATTTTAAACCTATTCTAGTCTGGATTTGTTTTGTTTATTAAAATTTATTTATTTTTCTTTTAACTAATTAATTTATTTTTGAAATATGCTCTCATTATAGCCCTTCAATTTGCCTGGAATTGTTTCAAAATTGTGTAGATGTGGCACTTGGGAACATGGTTTAGTGGTGGCCTTGGCAGTAATGGTTGGACTTGATGGTCTCAGAGGGCTCTTATGACCTAAATGGATCTATGATTCTTCATTTCCAATACATGGCTGAGCTCAGCTACATTATAATGTTGTGAAAAATACACCAAAAGGTTTTAAATTAATCTGTTTGAGCTAGAGTATGTCAGATAACCTGTGATGCCTGCTGTGTTGATCTTGCCTACAGAGTGATTTTGGATGCTGTCAACTGCTCTATCTATGCTATGTTCAGAAAGAAGTCAGTAATCTGTCTGCTGCTGCCCAAACCCTGTCTCCATTTTCATAATGCCTTCCTCATCATTTATCAGTGCATCTTTACGATGAAGGATACACCCAGACTAACAGTAAAAACAAATTCTGTCCCCATGCCAAGTGAATGGACATCGCTGCTTTTTCTCCCCAGCCCCATCCTGTCCTGTCACCATCCTCCCTCATACAGACAAGGTGCTGTGGTAACCTCAGATGAGGAAGGTGAAATGGGGAAAGTGTAAGCATAAGCTTGACAAAATCTATCTTTACCACAGTCATCAAACAGAAGTCACCATCTTTCTCACTGACTGAAAATTGGGGCTGGATGTTTGGCTTAGACAAGACATCTCACCTTTGGATCACACAACTTGAGTTATGAGTCCATTCTAGCAAATAAAGTTCTCAGATAATTTTGGGGACTGTTGTGGTTTTTTTAGGCTTATCAGTGGATTTCTTCCCGTTGTTATCAGGGAGACGCTGGAAGGGGGTGTCTTTTTGGGTGAATAGTTAGGGATCAAGACACAAGAAGAAGTCTCCTGGCATTCCAGTGGAGTTGTTGTGGGGTTGGGGAGTTTTTGGCTGGGGGAGTGGGTTTTTCTCTTCAGAGTTTTTTGGGATTTGTGGCGTGATGTCACCACAAGTTGTGAACTCGGACTGGAGTTGTGGTGGGGGTGAGGTCTTACCTTCCCTTCCTCCTTTCCTAAGGGGATTGAGGAGAGCGGTCGTGCCGTGCTGCAGAAGTTTGTGTACTCAGCTCCAGGACTTCGCTGCGCTGCAATTCGGCACTACCATCCAACCTGCCTGCTTCCCTTGCTTCTGCCACCTGCTCCTTGGTAGTGCCGAGTTTGAACGCTGCCCCTGAGTTTGCAAAAGGAGCAATTTCCTTCCTTCCCTCACGCCGCCAGCTGAGGAGATCGCTCTGCCTTGCTAGGGCGGCCAGCAGCCCCTGCCAGCTGTGGTCATAACTACACCATGAGGAAAAACTCCAGTTGGAGGGTTGGAAGCTTCTGTTACAGAATGACAGAATGACTAGGTTGGAAGAGACCTTCAACATCATCAAGTCCAGCCCATGCCCTAATACCTCAACTAAACCATGGCACCGAGTGCCACATCCAGTCTTTTTTTAAACACATCCAGGGATGGTGACTCCACCACCTCCCCATGCAGACCATTCCAGTATTTCATTACTCTTTCAGTGAAGAACTTTTTCCTAACATCCAACCTAAATTTCCCTTGGCGCAACTTGAGGCTGTGTCCTCTCGTTCTGTCACTTCTGTCAGTTGCTGTCTGGTGAAAGAGACTGATCCTCACCTGAGAATCACCTCTGAGTCTCCTTTTCTCCAGGCTAAACAACCTGAGCTGTTCCTCACAGGGTTTGTGTTCCCAGCCCCTCACCAGCCTCGTTGCCTCCTCTGGACACTCTCCAGCATCTCAACATCCTTCCTAAACTGAGGGGGCCAGAACTGGACACAGAACTCAAGGTGTGGCCTCACCAGTGCTGAGCACAGGGGAAGAATGACCTCCCTGCTCCTGCTGGCCACACTATTCCTGATCCAGGCCAGAATGCCATTGGCCCTCTTGGCCAGCAGGGCACAGGGCTGGCTCATGTTCAGTCGGGTGTCAACCAGAACCCCCAGATCCCTTTCTGCCTGGGCACTGTCCAGCCACACTGTCCAGCCACACTGTCCCCAGCCTGTAACGTTGCAGGGGATTATTGTGACCAAAATGCAGGACTCGGCACTTGGACTTATTAAATTTCATCCCATTGGACTTTTCCCATTCATCTAAACGTTCCAGGTCTCTCTGCAGAGCCCTCCTACCTTCCAACAGATTGACACACACTCACAGCTTAGTGTCATCTGCAAATTTGAAGGACTCAATATCCTCATCCATGTCGTCAGTAAAAAATATTGAACAGACCTGGCCCCAGCACAGCCCCCTGAGGGACACCACTGGTGACTGTCACCAGCTGGATGCAGCACCGTTCACCACCACTCTCTGGGCCATCCAGCCAGTTCCTAACCCAGCACAGAGTGCTCCTGCCCAAGCCGAGGGCTGACAGCTTTTCCAGGAGTGTGCTGTGGGGAACACTGTCAAAGGCCTTGCTGAAGTCCAAACAGACAATGTCCACAGCCTGTCCAATATCTACCTGGTCATAAAAGGAGACCAGGTTGGTAAACGTGACCTACCTCTCCTAAACCCCTGCTGGCTGGGTCTGATACCCTGGCCATGCTGTAAGTGCTGTGTGATGACACTCAGTATAAACTGTTCCATTACCTTACCAGGTACTGAGGTCAGGCTGAGTGGCCTATGATTATCAGGATCCTCCTTCCCACCCTTTTTGTGAATGGGTGTCACACTGGCCAGCTTCCAGTCATCTGGAACCTCCCCAGTGAGCCAGGACTGCTGGTAAATGATGGAGAGTGGCTCCACAAGCTCAGCTGCCAGCTCCTCCTCACCCTGGGATGGATCCCATCTGGTCCCATAGATTTATGAACATCCAAGTGGCTCAGCAGTTCTCTGTGTGCCTCCCCTTGGATAACGGGGGGACCATGCTGTCCCAGGAGGACAGTTGTCCTGAGGACAAGCTGTCTTCCCACTAAAGACTGAGGCAAAGAAGGCATTAAGTACTTCTGCCTTCTCCTCATCTGCAGTTACTAAGTTCCCTCCCTTATCCAATAAAGAACAAAGTTTGGTCTTCCCTTTTCTCTTGCTGTTAATATATTTGTAAAAACATTTTTTATTGTCCTTTACAGAAGTTGCCATTTTAAGTTCAAAGTGAGCTTTGGCCTCTCTATTTTTTTCCCTACATAATCTAGCAGCCCCCTTAAACATTTCCTGAGAGACCTGACCCTCCTTCCAAAGATGTCAGGATGGAGGATAGTCCCACTCCTTGACACCTCAAATCCAGTTCCATTAGGCAGTTTGGCTGGACAGCAGGAGGGGGAGGCTGTGCAGAGTCACATTATTAACTTTCCCAGAAGTTTGGGAATGGACCTCTGCCAGGTGGAGAGAGAAGGAGTGAGACAGTGAGAACAATCCAGAAGAGAAGATGGAGTTTCTGTGTTGAAGAGTTTCCAGAGGGAAAATGGTAGTGTAGGGTCTAGACCTATGGTTTAAGAGACTTTGCCCAAGTTTCTCCTCTGCTACAGATTTCCTTCTCAGTTTTGTACAAGCTCTGATTTCTCAGAGTTTTGGCCAAATCATCCAGATGTGAGAAGACTCTGTGATAAAATGAGGACTTTCTTTCCTAAGGCTACTGCAGGGAACAGCTCTTGCAGAAACATTATCCATATCCACCAAATCCTGAGGGACTCAACTATTACCCTCCAGCTGCATGGTTTAGAGCAGGGAGTCAAAAAACAAGATTCAAAGACAGGGTGACATTGGAAGAGAACTCTAGAGGTCAACATACCCAACCCACTGCTCAAGCAGGGCCATCCAGACCCAGGTGCCCAGGATCATGTCTTATCACAGAATCACAAAATGGTTTGGGTTGGAAGGGGCTCATCCTTGTTTGAATGAGGACACCTTCCACTAGGCCAGGTTTCTCTAAACCCTATCCAACCTGGCCATGAACACTTTCAAGAATGGGGAAGCCACAGCTTCTCTGGGCAACCTGTGCCAGGGCCTCACTATTCTTATCATAAAAATTTCCTCACAGATAGTCTCATTGAATATTCCTTGTAGCTTAATTTAAAAGCATTCTACCTCGTGTTATTACTCCAAGCACTATCCTTTGTTATTTCCTTTCTGCTCCTCCCTCTTCTTTCACTGGGATGAGCACCAAGATAGCATCTGGATGTTTCCTAGGGAGTGTTTTTACAGATGTGTGGTGTCTTATGAGAGGTGAACTCTCCCATCAAGGCAATCTGACCACTCAGTGGCTGCCTTCTTACACCGGCCTTCCCCCTTCTTGTCTCCCTGTACACACAGAGACAGAAATGTAGCAGTTTCCAACAGGCCTGAGAAAGGTTGTTTGGAAGCTGAAGATGAATGCAGGAAACATTGATGCAAGCTGAGATTACTCAAAAAAGAGCAAATGGTGGAAGGGGCCTTGGGCACTTAGTGATTCAGCCATCTGCCTCTCTTCCTGCCTGGAGACCTCTGCACCTGGGCAGCAGTGGGACTTTTGTTTGTCCATTCCCTTCATTAGGAGCAGGTGCTTGAATGGGCACATGTACAGTCAATAGTGCTTTCAGACAGGTGGAAAATGAGTCATGATGGAAGAAAGTAAAATATATTCTCATGGTTAACCTGCAGTTCTAGTTGCTTCTAGGAAAACACATGCACCATTTACTGCACCGAGTGCAGATGGAATCAGGGTATTTGGAGGGGTGACACCGAAATGCATAGGGCTTTGGTCTTGTGTTCTTGAGCACAAATGCCTTTGAGTCATCTGGAAAGGCGTGGTGGCTCTGTGATAACAGAATCACAGAATTGTTCAGGTTGGAAAAGCCCTCTAAGACCATTGAGTCCAACTGCTCCCCAGTACCATCACAAACACCACTTAATCATGTCCCCAAGTGCCACATCATATTTTTTGAACAATTTCAGGGATTGTGGTCCCACCACTTCCCCAGTCATCTTGTTTCAATGTCTGACCACCCTTTCAGTGAGGAAATGATGTGATGACTAACCTTGGAAAGGTTCATCCTTCCTTGCTACTGTGAGGGTCCTCAGCATCCACAGAAATGGTGCAGAGATGTCAGCACTCAGTTTTGCCTGCATCTGCCTGGGCTGTGCACATGCTGGCTCATTGCATGTTGGCATGCGAGGTCTTCTTGGTGCCAGAGCTGGAGGGTGGCTTTGTCACACCAGCTCCTCTCCCCTGGGCAGCCCATAACAAGTGTAATGGAGCTCAAATCCCAGTTGTCCCTTATCTCCCTTTAACCATTCCCTCTTCTTCTGTTTGGTGCCCATTCTCCCATGTAGTATATCTGAAGCTTCAATATCACTTTCAGATCGGCTGAGGGTTTTAACAAGCTGCTTAGCCAGCCCTCAAGGGCAGGCCATGAGCTGCACTGTATCTGCAATCCATGCTGCCCATCCCTAAAATGCTTGACATGGGCATTCCCCATTCCCTCCTGCTAAAGTCACAGCAGCCTTGGACAGACATCCATTGCTCTTTGATGGATCTGGGCACCCAACACAGGCACAAACAGCTGGCATCCTGCAGGCTTTCCCCAGTGGGAAGAAAACCATCAGCTTCTCAGTTAGATGTCTGGGAATTAGATTTCAATTTACCATGTGTGGAAACATCCTAGAATCACCTGGCACGTGCTTCTGGACAGGATAAACCTTTGATCCACACCAAATTGTTGGGTGGGACATGTGCTTGCACTGTGTAGTAGGTCTACCAGAGTGATTATGTACTCCCTCTACAGTTCTGGTTGTGGGATCAAGTGGTACTGTGTGAAAGAAATCACCCTTTTCTCACTTTTTTCCCCTTATTAGAAAATGTGTTGGAGGACATTTTAAACAAAGTTGGTTCCCAACAGCACCTAGACCAGTTCTAGGCTACATAAGGAACTCTGCCATTAGAAAAGTCATTTTAGGCCAATGGGTAGGAGGAGATGGAAATATGGGCAATGAAATACATCTCAGTTGAAAATGAGGGAATTGTTCCAGTTGACTTTTTCCAATAGAAAAGCATGGTGGGTGCAAGACACTGCCCTCCAGGAATGCCTTATCTGCTTTGCATAGCCAGTGTTCCACCCTGCTGAGATTACAGCACTAACTCTGGCCCCTTTTTGACTTCATCCCTGACTCTAGTTGGTGAAGACAGCAGAGCTGGACCCTCGGCAGAACTACCTGCTGGGATTTCATCCCCATGGAGTCCTGGCAGTTGGAGCCTTTATCAATTTCTGCACAGAGGCATCTGGCTTTTCCACACTCTTCCCAGGCATCACCCCCCACCTGATGATGCTTTCCCTGTGGTTTCGCTTCCCGTTCTTCAGGGATTATTTGATGAGTGGAGGTAAGGAACATGGGCAAGCAGTGGTATGTGTGGGTGCTTTTTTGAGGAACACAGAGTGAAGATGCATGGGGAAGAGGAGTCAAGGATCTGTTTTCCCCCATCTGGAGCCAACTGGATCCCATTCAGGGACACAGCTATTTGAGATGGCAACCCAAAACCTCTGAAGTTAAAAATTGCCCTCCTTGCTTTTATCTCTCTTGTTCAACTTCATAAATGGTCTCTGTGCTGAGGGCACCACTGTGCCAGGTGCTGTGTAACAGCAAAATGCAGAGCAAATTGTGAACACAATTTGTGAATTGTGAAATGCTGAGAGCTGCAGGCCAGGATGTTTCTGTATTTCTTTCCATAAAAATTATATTCAGGCTTGAAACTGTGAAGAGAAAACTCTTTTTCTGAAGCATCTGCTGCATCCAGGGAAGCAGTATCTAGGGACAGAGGATGAAAATAGTAGCTCATGCTGCTGCAATGGAATGTGGCGGTGGAGAAGATGTAGTGAAAAAGAATTCAAAAAGGGATAGGTAAAAATTAAACAGAGAGAGGTGAAAAGGGAGTTTTGAGAGAATTTTGGACACCAGCAGGATGATCTCCATCTCTCATCAGTGGGCTTGGCAATTCAGCTTCTCCAGCTGACTGTGGGCAGAATTCAATAGGCTAAACTTTGGCATCCAGTTCCATCTGATGTACCCCAAGGCATCCATTACCCTGTTTCCCACATAAACTCTTGTTCCTGCTGCTAGAGCATTTATGTGGAGAGTGAGAAATCCAAACAGTGTGATATATGAGAGACCTATGACCCAGGTGAAGGAAGGTTTAATTACTGTAATGTGGGAGTTGGGTGCATAATGCTCAGGTCAATTGAATCCATTTCACAGTGAGGTTTTAATATGCAAATTATTTTAGCCCCTGAAACAAGGGCTTTTCTTTAAAATAGTCAAAACAACATTGCTTGGTCATTTTGGAATTAAAGATTTCTATCTTATTCAAGTAAATAACACCAAAGGACCAAATCCATCATCAAATTCCATTTTTAATTAGTACCATCCACTGAAAAGTATGTATGTTTTGACCTAAAGCAAACGTTTCTCTGACTTTAGAATTATTCAGGATTGGACATGATCTCACTTGACAACAAATTGAAACAGATTTTACCTAGAGCTCAAGTGCAGCTAGTTCCCCATTTATTTTTTTTCCTAATTTTTTCCCTCACTTCTCACTTCTGAGCCAGACAGCAAATGGATTATTGTGTACTCATCCAGCAGAGCTGTAGGCAAATCTAGTACCTTTAAAGGGAATTGGGCTGGGGTTTTCAAGTCTGAATATGAAGTGTTCAGCATCTCTCCAGAGATGGGTTATGGGGAAAAAAGGTTCAGAGCAAACCACAGACAGGTGGGTTTTACTTTTAATTCCTCTCTGCTCTCCAGGCCTCATCCCCTCTGACAAGGAGAGTGCATCATACGTGCTGCAGAAGCCAGAGGGTGGGAACTTGCTGGCCATCATTGTTGGTGGGGCACAGGAGGCACTGGATGCCCATCCAGGATCCTTCACCTTGCTGCTGAAGAACAGGAAGGGATTTGTGCGCCTGGCCATCCAGCATGGGTAATGCAGGGTGTGGGGTCCAGGGGTGCTGAGGGAGACCTGCTCGGCTCTGTGGCTGGTTAATGGGGTGTTTTGGAGAAGAACAAAGGGGTTTTGGAGTGGGTTTTGCTAATCATGACACCCTATTGGTTTTGACTCCCTGCAGCACACCCCTGGTCCCTGCCTTTTCCTTTGGGGAGAACAACGTCTTTGATCAGGTGAAGAATCCTAAGGGCTCCTGGCTGAGGAGGATTCAGTACTGTCTCCAGCAGATCATGGGCATCTCCCTTCCCCTCTTCCATGCACGAGGCATCTTCCAGTACAGCTTTGGGCTGATACCCTACCGACAGCCCATCTGCACCGTGGGTGAGTCAATCCACAGAACTCTGACATGATGCCAGACACGCTTAGGCTGCCCACACTGGGTAAACAGGGACAGTCCCTGGGCTGTGTCATCCTCTGGCCAGGCTGAAGCATCATGCCAGAGAGCACAAACAGTGCTGGGCTAGAAAGGTGCTGCAAAGCAGTGTTCCAAATTGTTCATGTGTCACACTGGTTTGGTAATCTGGTTTGATCTCATGACAGATCCCAGGCCATCTGGGCTGTGTTGGGAAAAGCCCCAGAGCAAATGTGGCCAACCTCATCACTCCTGTGAGATGCAGATTACCCCAACACCACAAAAAAACTGGTGACAAAAAACACTGCAGTCAAGTTGTGTTAAACATCTTCCAAGGAAGTTTTACAAACAAAAGTAGGACCAGCAGGTCCAGGGAGAGTATTCTGCCCCTATTCTGACAACCAAGGGCTTGGAGCATTTGGGTGACAGGCTGGGAGAACTGGGTATGCTCTGCCTGGAGAAGAGAAGGCTCCAGGGAGACCTTAGAGCCCCTGCCAGGGCCTAAGTGGCCTCCAATAAAGGGGGAATTTGAAGGGCATATTTGAAGGGAATTTGAAGGGGGATTTTGGACAAGGGCATGGAGTAACAGGATAGCAGGGTTAGATGGATATTGGGAAGAAATTCTTGGCTGTGAGGCCCTGGCACAGGTTGCCAAGAGAAGCTGTGGCTGCCTCTCTTCTCTGAAAGTGTTCAAGGGCAGCTGGGACGGGGCTTAGAGCAACCTGGTCTAGTGAAGAGTGTCCCTATTCATGGAAGGGGGTTGGAATGAGATGATCTTTAAGGTCACTCCCAAGACAAATCATTCTGTGATTCTCTGAACATTCAAGCAGTTTGTAAGTTTGCTCACTGTCCTGTGCAGTCATATCTGCAAATCCAAACCTATTTGCATGTGAGGAAGATGAACCATATTGACCATGTCCATGGGAGACCAAATTTCAAGAAAATCTTTGGTTTTGAATAAGTTTTTCAACATCTCCATGCTTGGCCCACCAGTGTGGCTGATGCTCTGTGAATTAATGTAATTAAAAATGCTATTTGGAATGGCACCACTGATTAAGTTTGACAACCAGCAATTACTTCTAATTGTATTACAGCCTGTTTGGATTGTCTCAATGGTTTTATGAGCTGTGTGGTATCACATTGGCTCATCATTAATTGGATGAAGAGCAGCCTTATAAGATGTTGAAACCCTCCGCCACTTGACAAAAACAATTTGAGTATAAGACCAGAGCAAGAGAGGTACCTCATGGATTTTGTCTGTCCCCTGCCAGGTACCTGGTCCTGCTCCTGGTAGCTCTAGGAGATGGAAAGGCTCTTCTAGAGATAGGAATCAAAATAACTAGATTTTCTGTTGAATAAAACATGATTTTTAAAAGATAAGTAAGTACTTGGTTCCTAATAAAAATCAGTTATTTCACAGAATCTTTAATCTGATCAAAGTAGAAGCACCTTTACTGCAAATGTTTTTCAATAGTGTGAGGCTATCCCCTGTTCTTCACATTCTCCATTTGCAATGCAGATTCCCAGGGTCATGTGGAAACAACTTGGAAAGCCCAAACCAAGTATTATCCTGTCTTCATATTGTGTTTATCTGCAGCACATCTGAGATGTGAGAAGCACTCTTGGGACTGCACTGGGATACAGCACTTCCTACTTCAAAAGGCTACACAGAGGGTCTCTAACCAACTTTGCAGATGGGTAAACTGAGGCAAGGAGCAGTGTGATCCTGGAGACCAAGAGCTTGGTCAGGATCTGAGCCACCATCCCTCCTTGGTTGTGCTATCTCCCAGGCTCCAGGAAATAAGTGGTGATACGGATGTGTCCATCCTGGAGAGGCTGACCTCAGCTCTGTGCTAGCATGAGCAAGGTGTTCAGAGGTACCTGACTTTGGCTCCCCCTAACACCTGTGCTTCTTTTCCAGTTGGGAAGCCAATTCCAGTGCAGAAGAGGCACGAACCCTCGGAGGAAGAAGTTGATCAAGTCCATCAAAAATATCTAAATGAATTGTCCAACCTCTTTGAGAAGCACAAAGCTAAATATAATATCCCAGAAGAAAGCCACCTGGAATTTATATAGAGTGCCTCAAGCAAGGTGAAACCATGGAGATCAAGCTCCAAGTTTCTCCCTTCTCTGGAACTACTTCACAACTTCAATATAGTCACAGTTAACATGTAGTCTATATAGTGTAGGGAAAAGAGCTTGATTTTCCCAGTATTTGCATGGGTGTAGAGCCATGTTTTTATTTTTTTCTCCATGTAGAACACATAAAAGATATAAAAGAGAAGCAAAAAAAAAATCCCATCTGTGGTCAGCACAACTGAAACTCCCCAGCACAAAACTAGCACTTCTAGTCTGGCATGGATGCCAGTTTATACAGATATTTCCAGGCAGATCTGAATTACTGAAATTATTTCCTTTTCATTATTTTCATTTTGAAATGGGACAATGAGCCATAACTTGCATTGAAGGCATATGTTTTTAAAAATATAATTCATCTAGATCAACAAATGAACATTGTTTGTTTGGTGCACTTCATGCTTTTAATTACTCTAGGGTCTTTTCTCACCACCTCAAGTACAGTTTATCAGAAAGGTCATATGCCTAGCACAACACCAAGCACCCTCAGCAGCACAATGCCATAACCCACGGGTGCAAAAGAAATTAAAATCTTTCTAATTATTATAAAGAAATCAGGAGCCACTCTGGCAGCCAGACTCACACCACCTGAGCTGGAACTGAGGCCCCTTAGCAGCTCCACACTCCACACTCACTCAGACTGGCTCAGTTCCTTACTGGCTCAACCCCTGGTTTCCCATAGCACAGTCTCAGACATCTGGATACTTCAAATAATTTAATCATGCAAGAACAAAATAACAGCTTGGGGTGGGAGCCTCCAGAAGTGATAAGGAATCTCCAAAAATAAAAGAAACCCTCGGCTTATGTGCCCTTATTATCTGAGTGTGGGGGAAAGTCTGGGCTCTTCTCGCTGAGTCCTCGGCTCCTGCTGTGTTGGTACATCCATGTCCCTGGCTGTGCCAAAGGTCCCTGGGCCCTTTTGTTTTGCAAAGGCTTGGCAGCTGCCTCTTGCCTCCAGCTCTTGCCACCACAGCCCCATCTACACCTGGCACTGCAGCTATCCCTCAGCTGCCTGCTCTGAATACATTGTTTCATAATTAATTTAGAAATACAAATCAGAAATAAATTTATAATGTCCAGGGACTTATCCAAAGGGTTCACTGTACTGGGGCTCTGGGAGTCCTGCTTCCAGTTTGATTGGTTTATCCCAGACACCCCTGCATAGGAACATGCCCAATTATCAGCTATGGTAGCAGCTCACTGTGCATTTTGTTTTAGAAATGAGACCATTTCCTTAGGAAAGAGGAGCATGACCAGGATATGGGGGAAGGGAAAAGTGATTTGGGCCCAATAGAAATATCTATTGGGGTTTGGGGGAGCCACATTTGGCAGGTGATCGAGGCTTTAAATAGCTGTTTCTTTTTGATATCCAGCACTTCATTAAACTTTGCATTTAATGGGATTTTGCAGTGTGGAAGTTTCAGGTGGCAGGAAGTTAGCTGGGAAGTTCAGTCTTACAGAGCCCTGATACTTTTATCTTTTTCTTCTTTCTCCCTCCCTTCATTTCTTTCTCTTCCTCACATCATACTCCCCACTTGCAAGGAGCTGCTAAAAATCCTGCAGATCACAGGCACTTAATTTTTGTTCCTGAAACTGCAAGAAGTGCATTTAAGGAGAAAAATTTGTTAAAAAATCCAAAACTGTCTCGGCTGACAATACCAGGCCATCACTGAGGGTTGTTTCCTTTTCCTGCCTCCTGTCCTGACCAAGGCTGTAAAGATTTCACCACATTCTTAATCTGAAAATTAACCCCTGCAAATGCCTCCCATTCCCAGTAAAAAAGCAGCAGCAAGGAAGAATTTAATGGAGCCCTGCTCAATATTCTAAACACTCCTATAATCCCACACTTAATCCAATCCAATAAAACAGGTCACATGCTCTGATTTCTTGTTTGCTTTCTATTTTTCTTTTCCTTTGTTCTTAGTTAAGGACAGAGGTGCCCAAGGAGGAGGAAGATTTTCTGCACCAAAACAAACAAACAAAATATACATCTCCCACCCCTTTCTCTCGGAGTTCATTACCATCCAAGCTTTACCCTGGCTCCAGGTTATTTTCTCTATCCTTTCTTCTGCCATTCCTTTTACTTGGCCATCCACTCACAGACCTCAAGGATGTTGCCATGACCTTCTGGAAACATCCCAGTGGGGATCAGTGCCAGAGGAAAGTAAGTGATGGGGATGTCCCCAGCATCACAGGATGTTGTGGGGATGGGGGAGGTCTCCAGAGGTGAGGATGAGGAGCTGAGATCTTGATGCAAGGGGATAAAGAGTGAAGGTGCTGCTGTTGGGGTGAAAATCAGCAGTGAGGGGAGGAAGGGGATTTGTGGAGACGTGGCGATATTTTGGGGGTGTAGGAAATGGAGAGGGGCAGGATGCAAAGTCACAGAGAAGGACGGCAGACATCGGTACTGACAAGAGGGGTTTGGTCAGTAGGAGAGACTTCTACCTCAGTGAGGAGCCACATTAGAAGGTGTGTTTGCAATTGTCCACAGAGGCCTCAGTCTTATCCTTTTGGGGCTGTCACAGTGATGCCCCTGGTGTGGGAGACACGCCTGCTTGAGAGGTGGGCTGACCCCTCACCTTCCTGGCTTGTGTTACCATTCTGAGAGAGAAAAGGCAGCAAATGGGTGGTCAGGAAAAAATCTCAGGGAGGCAAGGGAAGGAGGATGCTGGAGCTGTCTGAAAGCTGTTGGGGTGGTCAGAGACATCCAAAGGTGAAGAAAGACCACAATGCTGGAGAGGAGGAGTCAGAGGAGAGTGTTGGCTGTACGTAACTGGCTTCCTTTCAAGGTCAGTTTTATCTCACAGACTGGAAAATACCCTTGATCCCTTGGGGACCTATATAACCCAGGAGGGAGAGGTAAGTGCCTGGGTTTGTGTTAAATACAACATTAAGAACAATAATTCATAGGCATCGTTGTAGCCTCAGGAGCTCAGGGAGCTCAGCACAATGAGAGGTCCCATCTCAAGAGGCCAGAGCTTCTCTCTGAGCTGTGTCTGAGTGAAACACTGTGAGACAAGAAGCTTTTGTGCTATTTCAGCCTCACACAGAGCTGTCTGGAGGATTAAAACTCTGATGCTACACAAGGCAGGAGAAGCCTAAAGGAACGAAAAGTGCTCAGATCAACCAAATCAAGCAATGTTTAGGTTTGACTCTTCAGCTTGAAACTGGCTCAATTGGAGGCACCATCAACAGAGGGAACTCCAAGCTGTCACCTCAAAATAAGGACCCCTCAAAGCTAAAACAAAACTATATTTCCTTCCAGCATGTCCACTCCCTACTTACTCAGCTGGTTGAGAGGCTCTAATCTGGATTTGCTTTACTTAGGTTCAGATCATGAGGCTCAGAAGAAAACCTCTGATGACTGATGAATACAAAATATGGACTAATTCTCCAAGAGGAGGAAAGCCAAGCAAAAAGATGCTTTTTTTCCCTTTTGCAGATCTAGAGCTGCAAAGTTGTTATACTGCCCTGAGAATGGGATTAAAAGACTGCCTGCTGTTGCAAACAAAATTAAAAGGTTTTCTGCTGAAAAACATGATTTTCTACTCAGGGAAAGATTTGCTGCCTTTAGTTCAATAAAGTCCCAAAATGTGGTATGCTAAACATCTCCCTCTTATGGCATACCTTTCAAGAAAGGAAATAAAACTGCAAGTCCATCTGAAACCCATCACTTTGCATTAGAAAAACAAACAAAGGAAGAAACACAAAACCAAATCCAAATCAAGAAATGGCATCTTTTTGTTTCCTTTTTAATTTAAACATTTTGAACAATAACATTTAAAACATTTAGAAAGCATGGGTCTCCTCATAAATAATGACACTTATATTTTGGGATAATCTGTTAGTTTTGTCTGACTTGTACCCAGGGAACTCTTTTCTGCATCTCCCATTATGTGAACTCACCTTTTGACACAACCTTTCTTGGAGGAAACATCTGATACAGGATTTTGGCAAACCACCTTGTTCAGGTTATAAAAACCCATCAGTGAAGGAATAATCTACAATGACCAACAAGGCAGGAGGGTATATATTGGATTTAAGGAATTATTTGGTATGATTCATCCATTTTTCAAGCTTGTGCTTGGCTTTACTAACACCCATGTCCTAACCCCAGCCCCCTTGGAGATGCTAAACCATTAACTTTGGGCTGGCAACCCACTGAGCCACCACATCTCTGGGACACAGGGATTTGTGTGCTTCAGGCAACAGGTAACCTTCAAAACAGAATGCATTTATCAGGAGGGAAAGCACCTGTAAAATCAGGTAGTTGTGAGCCAGCATCTTGGGTGTCAGGATACCAAATAATTCCTGTGAGCTAAAGGGATTAATATTTTATTAGATTATAAGAAGCCAACAAAATACAGACCAAACATGATTTAAATGAGCAATTCAAGACACAGAAAATTACATGCAGAAAACAGTACAGGAAGGATTTGAAATCACTTGGGTTCTTGAAAAGCTTGCAGAAAACCATGAATGCACAGAATATCATGCATTGTGCATGCACAGAAGAAAAATAATGCGAAGGAAAAGAAGTTCATGCTTAATTCTTGGTAAAAAAAGTTTTCTGATCCCCTAGAATTGAAAGGGAACAAGTGCTAGCAAGCAGTGCTTTTATCTTCACCACTGCCAGCAAGGACAGAACTTGGTTGCTTCATGGACAAGGGTGCATGTGGATGCTGAGGAGCTCACCTCCACATCAGAGTACTTTGAACTGGGAGAGCAGTGTTGCATCGTCAAGAGCATGTAAACAGGGCTGTGAGGTCAGGATTTTCAGAATTATTTACAAAGTGCTTAGCTTCTACCTTCTGAGAGGGAGATCCTCTAAGCTGCCATGTGGCACGATCTCCTAGGAAAGCTAAGCACCTCATTTTCTTCATCAGCACCCCAGAATCTAGAGATGCTTGTTTGCTAGAGTCAGTGTGTCTGTCAGAGGAGGGAATGAGCTGGGTGCCAGATTTTTCCATGCTGTGTTTTTGACATTATCTACAAGTCCCATAGTGTGCCTTGCTTCCAGGAACTGCCAAGCACTTTACAAGGAAATAGGATCCATAATCCCTAGAGAGGTAGAGGAGGAGCTTCTTTAACCCTTCTGTTGATGCTGGGCTACTGTCAGCCCAAGATCAGGAACGTCACGAGGCCAAAGAGCAAGAATAAGAATGACCTGTGGCCCAGATTACCCTATCATATAGATCCATGTGATTTGTGGCTGGTCAGAGGAAGACTGTAGCACAGTTGAGACCCAAATCCTCCTGAATCATAGCATAGCTTACCACCCTCATTGTAAAAAAACCTCTTCTTGATATCTAATCTGCATCAACCTTCTCTTCTGTGAATACTTACAGTTAAACATAGAGGGGGAGAAAGAAGAGTATCAGTCTAGGAAGAAATAGGCCAAACAAGTTGAAATTACAATTATTTTAAAGCAAGCAAAATGGCTAAATTCTTACATAAAAATTAGAAATAAAGAAGTGATGACCAGATTTGACAGGTATTTAGTACAAAAATTATTCCCTTCCTTGGAAAGTGCAAATGACACAGAAAAAGTCCTCTCCACATTAGCCCCATGGCTCAGGAGTCCCTACAGCCCCACCTCCTCTTTCAGTGGCCATCTCTGTTAGTCTCTATTTCCCCTCTCCTTCCTTCTTAGCTTGCCACTCTATTTGACCTCAGCTCCCTTGCAGAAACTCTTGCAATTGTGCTGTATCAGACCTCCTTGTGTCTGGGATGTCCACATCCTTTGGCCAAAGGTTGAGGTGGGATGGATTTCACATCTCCTGAGAGCATGTGCTGCAGCACAGAGGTCAGTGCAGCCCTGGCACACCACATTGATGATGATAGGATGTGCTGCTGGTTCCCCCTTGCCAAACTTTAGGGCTGGCCATGGCTGGAGCAGTAGGAAAGGTTAATCTTTGTTGAAAGCTTTATTTGGGTAAAGAGGCCTTCTACCACTTCACTTTCCTTTGCACTGACCAGTGCAGAGCATTAGGAGTGTTAGATGCATTAGAAGCAATGAAACCCAGTAACAAGCGAAGCCATTGGACACTGGTGTCTAAGAAGGAAGAAATATTCATCACTTCCTAGCAGGTCACGCTAAAACTGGCCTCACATAAGATCTTCTGAAGCCTATTAGCTAAGGCACATCCTGTGGGAAATCCTCTTAGAGCAGTGGAGGTGATAATGTAGCTGAAATTACTGTTCCCAGGACTGCTGTCATAGAGAAACAGGGCTGGGAAGGGGTATTAAGAGGTCAGTGGGGCCATGCCCTTTATCTCAAGGAAGGATCAAGTCCATCCATGTCATATGTCACCAGGCAGACATGGTGTTAATATGCTATTGAAGACTTTCTATGTGATAAACATGCCACAGCCTTCCCAGAGAATTTATACCTAACCCAAATTTTAACTCAAATTCTCAAGATTTACTTTGGCTCATGGCTTTTTTTCCCCATCCAGTATGGGAAGGAAGATAAGATTATTCCCTTCTCTGTCTTCATGTCATCACATATCATGTCTTCTCAATCCACAGGTTTTCAGGCTAAACCATGTTTATTTGATGAGTTGGATCCAGTAAAATCTCTATAATAATCTCTATCACAAGGGGTGCTTGAGTGTATACAGACAAGTGTATTTTGATGATCATCTCAACTTCTGGAGTTGGACAACACAGGGTTATAAGGATTTCCATGAGTCTGAAAGTACTGCAGCACAAAAGAGCTGATAGAAAATGATCTGTGAAAGGAGATATTCCCATTTATACTCCAAAGCCACTGGTCCATATTTGGCCAAGAAATTTCTCATGTGGCAGGTCACTGAAAAGACCTGCAACATGGTCTAGCTGAAAATGTCCCTGCCCATGGGAGAAGGGGGAGTTAGAATAGATGACATCTCAAGATCCCTTCCAAGCCAAACCATTCTCTGACTCTATGATAAACTTTTCTTAGAACACTCCAGAAATGTGGGACGAGATGAAGAGCAACTAAAAGGCTCTGTAGAGAGTAAAAACAACCTCAGGTGACCAGATTAGTTTTTTGTCCTTCAGCCTGTAGATAGCACCAAGAAGTACCACTCTTCTTCTGCATTTCCTGGCCTGTTCTTGCTGAAGTGGAGTGCACAGGGAGCATCTGCAGAAACAGTCTTGTTGAAGTCAGTGTGACTCCCTGGTGAATAAAGGGTTGCAAGACTGAGTCTGATGCCTACAGTCCAAATACACGTGTGGAACAATTCTACTGAGACCTGCAGGAGTTGTGAAATAAAGCTGGCACCCTCTTCCTGCAGACTTTGTTAACTCTTAGTTTTTATAGTTTTATATTTGATTGTGATGCAACCCACTAAATTTTACAGCATGGTGAACCCAGGCAACTCTAGTCCAACACATAATCACATCCCATGTAATCTCTACATCAATTCCTGCAGTAGAAGGGCTGAAAAAAATACTATATAAATTATATTTCCACATTTCAAGCTATTCTAACACAGTGGGAAGGCTCAGGTTATTGCTCAGATTGGCTGACCCAGGAGGAATTAAGATTCAGCCTCCCACAGGATGCCCACAAACCCTTTCTGCAAACATGCCAAGTGCAGTGGGGATGGTGTGTTAGCTGCCTTCCTGAGGGAAGGAGAGGAATTTCTATTGCAAGATCCTTCTCCACCCACAATGGGGAGGTACTTTCAGCCATGCCTGGTTTCTAGAGATGTGCTTTGAAATTCAAGAGCCAGCATAGAATATGCAACCATGCATGAGTCAAAGACCTAGAGAAAAAAGTGTTTTTGCACTACAGCCCTGCCAAGCAGGGTCTTTTGGGGTTTTTTTTAGTAGCAAGGGGTGCTGGAGGGTATCCAGGGAAGGAGAATGGAGCTGGAGAAGGGACTGGAAAACAAGTCCTATGAGAAGTGTATGAAGGTCCTAGGGGGGGCTTAACCTAGAGAAAAGGAGGCTGAGGTGGAACCATCTCACTCTCTACAACTCCCTGAAAGGAGGGTGGAGCCAGGTGGAGGTTGGGCTCTTCTCCCATGGGACAAGTAGCAGGACAAGGGAAAACAGTCTCAAGCTGTGGGGCTTTAGGTTGGATATCAGGGAAAATGTCTCCACCTAAAGGGTGGTCAGACATGGGAACAAGTGGTGGAATCACCATTCCTGAAACTGAAAGGTGTGTAGATGTGGCCCTTGGGAGACATGGTTTAGTCTCCCCTTGGCAGTGCTAGGGGAGTGGTTGGACCCAAAAATCCTTTCAAACCTAAAGGATTCTTTGACTCTATGACTTTAGGACTCTAAGTGCCTAAGAAGAAACCAGACTGCAGAAAGAATATCAGGAGAAGCTCAGGTAGGTCCTGACACTTTGCTCTGAGAGTTATATGCTTTTTCTCTTTGCATCTGCATTTCCAATTTTGTAACTAACATATAACTTTTTTTCTGTTCTAAATTAACCCTCAATTTTAATTGGTGTGGTAGCAACACTTGCTCTAAAACAGGAAACTATAGCATTGCAAACAAGCCCTAAAACTTTTCCCCATCCATTTCTGTAGCAGAGAGATGCAGGTTTTTATAACCAGAAGTACTTCAGGGCAAGAGCATTTGTGCCATTTGTATCTCCCAGACCACCAACAGTGATGCTGTCCTGCATTCAGAGGAGAGAGCTCTGGGACAGGGCAAAAGGAGGAAAAATTATCTTTGCAAGATTTAATTAGCAAGCAGTGGTTTGATTGCAGCTATTCTCAGAGGTGAAGGCTTCTAAATGAGCATCAGCAGCAGATTTGGGGCCTCTTTTGAATGTCCTGCTAAATTTCAGATGATTATTACTGATTTGTGTTGTGGTCCAAGGAGTATCACAGTAAGTTTTGATTTGGTACCCCAATCCTATCTTGTAGCTGGAAGTTGCAGCCAGACTTAGTCAAGGGGGAAAGTCCATGAAAATACAGGGGAAAAGGTTAAATCTCTGGTAAAAATGTTGAGATCAGACTTCCAACATTCCTGGGGAGGAAGAACATTCTTGGGAAGAAGACTCACTCAGTCTGAGACCCTCCTGAGTCCCCTTGTTTGGCTTCCAGCCTCTCATCAGTGGAAACACTTGGTTCAAGACTTCAGTGGCAGCTTGGACAGACTGATATCTGGGCCTCTGCATTACCCATAAAGCACAGGTAGGTGGGTGACAGTGTATTCCCAAGCCTGTGGGCAGACCCACATCTCACTCCATGGGGAAAGAGGTGCAGCAGATGGCCATGTATTTCTTCTCTTGCACCTTTTCCCCCACACAGAGCTCACAGAAGTTCTGGTCCCGCAGACCAAGGATGGGCCAGGGCAGCTCAGACTGAAGAAAGTTTCAGCCTTTACATTTCAGGGCCGGGATCAAAGAATCATGGTATTATAGAATAGTTTGGGTTGGAAGAGACATTAAATCTCATCTCATTCCACCCCCCTGCCATGGGCCTAGACACCTTCCACTAGACCAGGTTGCTACAAACCCCATCCAACCTGGCACTGAACACTTCCAGGGATGGGGCAGCCACAGCTTCTCTGGGCAACCTGTGCCAGGGCCTCACCACCCTCACCGCCAAGAATTTCCTCCCAATAGCCCATCTAGCCCTATTCTCTGGGAGTGAAAAGCCATTCTTCCTTGTCCTGCCACTCCAGGACCTTGGCCAAAGTCCCTCTCCAGCTCTCTTGTAGGTTCCTTTTAGTATTGGAAGGCTTCTGGAAGATGTCCCCTATCCCTGTGCTCTCATGCACATCCTCTTCTTTGAGATCCACATGCTGGGAGTCATCCATGTGCAGTCTTCACTTCCTCTCCTCCCACTGAGGCAAATCCTTAGAGGTAGGCATGAACTTAGTAACAAACCAATGTCTTTTGCCTCCAAACTACACCTCCCAGTTTGCAGTCCTAAGGAACCTTTCCTAATATCTTAAAAAGGCCACAGGCATCCTCCTGTAGGAGGGATGCATCCTCCCTTCCTAAAAACCTGCAGCTTTTCTCCAGTGAAGGGAAGAGACAAGCAGCCAACAGCATGGAACAGAGATACACCAGCTTAAGGCACACAGTCTCCTCAGAAACAACCTACAACTGCTTCTCAAGGAGCAGATGTACCCAGAACACGTCATGCTACAACCTTGAGAAGCCAAGTGCCTGTGCAGCAGAGGGGAATTTGTCTCTCTGACTTGTGGCAAGGCAGTCTCTTCTCACCAGGCTACTTTGCAAGGCTGGGGCACATCTTTCCTTCTTCCCTGCTTGAAGTCATCCTGCGCTCTGTGCATGGCTGAAACCTGCAGGGAGGATTGCAGGAATGTGGGGCAAAGGGAGGACCTCCCAACCTCTGCTTTTCTCTGCAATGGGTGCTGGTGCTGGAGGGACCCCAAAGGGTTCAGGAAGGTTTGCTGCAATTGGGAAAATCCTTGGAAGCTGGAAAGCACAGGATGGGCTAATTCCATGGGCCAGTTCTTGGATCTGTCCTTGCAAACTGCAGGTTATCTGTTGGGCAAATTTCTACTTCTTTAAATCAATCTTTCTTTATGATCTTGTGACTGATGAATCCTGCACAGGATTTGGGGCCATACCTGTCATGCCCAGGGTGGTGGAGAGCCCTTAAGAGGTCTGACTGGCTGAAAGGCTGTGGGAGAAGGACAACCTTGGCTAATAGCTTTAAAGCCTTGCTTATCAGCCCTTGCTGTGCCCAGGGGATGGAGCGTGTATGATGCTTTTGCTGGGAATTTGTCTGGCATGAGAGCTGTGATGGAGGCAGGGAGGTGCACAGGAACACTTGCCTTGACTTCATCAGAAACGCATGCTCTGTGTGTGTGGCTGGTCACCTTTCCAAGATTCGTGCCTCAGTTTCCCCACCTGTGTTTGGAGACCAGTGCTGTCCCATGGCTGTCTGGTTGCAAACACTGGAAAAACCACAGAGGTTTGAGCGTTTCTTGGGGAAGCCTTTAGAAAAATGCAGTCTTCATCATGGGCATGAACTGAAAGTGCTCATTTTCAAAGAAGTATAGCAAGATGCTTCCTAAAAGATCACAAAAGTTTCCCACCCTTCAATAATAACTTTTTTTTCCTATTATATTTAACCACTTTCCCATGTCTCATTCTCCCCCACACCTCTTAGCAAAGAAATCAAACCTATTTAAGAAATACACTAAAATCACCGTTTTTGGTCTGTGTGTGCCAATTCTTGTTTTACAAAACATCCTGTAATTGCATTAAATGTGGAGCTGGTCAACTGTCTGTTTAGTAACTCTCCTCCTGTTCTTTCTCCTGTGCTAAGTAGTGCTCATTCAGCACAGGGAACAAAGTTCTTTGGACATACAGTTAATTTTTAGGTGCTCTAATTTTAGACTGCAGCTAGGCAGCTCTACCATGACTTGCTGCTGACAGCCAAAATCTTTGCTTTCTGACTTGCATAAATCTTCTTATCTGTCTGCTGGGGAAAAGTGAGGGCGGGACTTAAAAAAAAAAAAAAGAAATAATGCCCTCTGGCACCAAGCTCAATGTGAAGTCTCTCTTGCAGTTTTGGCCTGGACTCTTCCACTTGTGAAAAAAAAGGAGGTGTAAGGGGAAGGGGAAGAAATAGCTACATTTCAAAACCTCTGTAAATGTTAAATAACTTAGCTACATGAACAAAAAAGGCAAGTGCTATGAAGGCAGCTGATGCCAGCTTTGGGTTTCGAAGTGGCTGTACCATTAACCAGTGAATTGCAGAGGAAATACTCTTTACTCCAATACTACAAAAACAGTGGCTGTGTACACAGAGCATGGGGGTTTGCAGTGTTGGTGCTCCTACTCCAGACAGTACCTAATAGGTGCTGAGGCATCAGAAAGGACACAGGACTAATATCCAGCAAGCAGAGAAGGAATGTGGCATTTCCCCCCGTGCTGGGCACTGCCAAGACACCTCCAGTCCTGAGGGCAGTTCTGGGCCCCTCACTCCAACAAAGGCACTGAGGGGCTGGAGTATGCCCAGGGAAGGGAACAGAGCTGGGAAAGGGTCTGGAGCACCAGGAGTGTCCGAGGGAGCTGGGGAGGCTCAGACTGGAGAAAAGGAGGCTCAGGGGGGACCTTTTCACTCTCCACAACTCCCTGACAGGTGGAGGTTGGGCTCTGCTCCCAGGGAAGAAGTGACAGGATGTTAGGAAGCAACTTTAATTTGCCCCAGGTGTGGTTCAGGTTGGATATAAGAGAAAATTTCTCCCCTGACAGAGTTGTCAGGCATTATAATAGGCTGCTCAGGGAAGTGGTGGAGTCACCATCTCTGGAAATGTTTGAAAGGCATGTGGATGTGGCACAAGGAATATGGTTTAGAGGTGGCCTTGGCAGTGCTGGTTTAACAGTTGGACACAATGATCTTAGAGGGCTTTTTCATCCCAAATGATTCTGTGATTCCATGCCCATTGGGGTTTTACCCTCTGCTTGTCCTTTGCTTGCATCAGTGGTCTGCTAATCATTCAAATTCGCTTTTAACACAGTCTGGATAAATCCAGGCTTTGCACCACCACCTAAATAAATGCTTGTTCTTTCTTAGTATCTTTCCTGGGGATGTCCCAGGATGCAAAAGTCACAGGGACGTGTGTTGGCAGGGGTTTTGAACAACTGGGTCTAGTGGAAGATGTCCCTGTCCACTGCAGAAGGTTGATCATTAAGGTCACTTCCAACCCAAACCATTCTGTGATTTTACATGTCAATGTACTCCTAAAGTGCCCATTGCTGCAGAAAGCCCTCTAGAAAATAGGGTTTGCAAAGCTCTGTCATGCAAACATCCCCTTCACAAGCAAATTCCTTGAACAAAGAACCTGATAAATAGCTGTGAGATAACAGCTGGATGTGATACCAACACATGGGAAGGGTGTAAAGCACAACTTGGCTGAAAATCAAGCCATGGGCTGGGGGCTTGGGCAATTTTTTTAGCCACGAAGTGGATTCTCCACATGCAAAGGTGAACCAGTTCAATTATCATGGTGGTGCTCAGCTGTCTGCATGGGCTCTGCTGAGGTCTCCTGGGGAGGGAGGCATTGCTCCCTGCTCATTTAGCTCTTTCTGGCTCTGGACATGGTAGAGGACATCTTTGCACCCTGGCAAAACATAAGCCAATGTCACTGGTCCATGCCAATGACCTGGACCAGAATGACTTCATGCATCTGTAACATGTTGACCTGTTTAGCTCTCGTTAGAAAGTGTATGATGGCTTTAAACTGAAAAAGAGTAGGTTTACAGATTAAGAAGAAATTCCCATGAGGCTCTGGAACAGGTTGCCAAGAGAAGTTGTGACTGCCTCATCACCTGGATGCGTTTAAAGCCAGGTTGGATGGGGCTTGGAACAACCTAAGAAGTTGCTCCTCTTCAGAGCAGGGGGGTTGGGACTAGAAGATCTTTAATGTCCCTTCTAACTGAAACCATTCTGTGTTTTTATGATCCTATAATTCTGTGATCAGTGGTTGATCAAAGAATGGGCCATGCACAATTTGCTAATGGGTTCAGAGATACCCTGGTTGACACTCAGCTTGCATGTCTGAAGTGTGGCTGGTCCCTCCTCATATGGCAGGCACTTCTCTGGTGGTAGAGCATTGGAAAGTACTGGTCTGGGCTCCTAAAATATAACACCTAGCTGAGAAGCATGGACAGAGAAGAGACATCCAGGCACTGATGTGAACCTGGGGTGGCAGAACAATTCCACCCACCCACAAGAGCAAACTGGATTTGAAGGATCCTACCAGAAGCCACAGCCAGAAGAAGGGGAGCTTTGAAGCTCATGAATTCAAGACTAAGGAAAGGGGTGAAGGACCGAGCATGAAATTCCTACAGTCACCCAAATCTGCATTGTTTCTTCAGAAGGATAGAACAGCTTAGCTCCCCAGTAAGCTTGTGCCTCAGTTTCCCTCTCCATACCCTGGGGTTACACAGCTTTTGGGTTTATTTGAAGTTCTGTAGAGAATGTATGGGGATGTGGGAACACGCCTCTTCTCCCTTAGCTCAAGATTTATCTCATTACCTGGGTGAGCCAACAGCACATTTCCATAAATATTACCTAGAATGTGAAGTGCTCCCATCGGGGCAGGAAAAACAATCAAAAAACAGATGAATCCTCCACTGATTTTCTGCTACCTCAGTACAAAATGCTAAAAATACTTGTAGGAAGCTGATGGATGGACCTCCAAAAAGGCAGGAGCAGATGTCCAGGAGTATAATTTTGTCAGCATTGATGTTTGTGAGAGCCTGAGCTGGGGTTCTTGTGGTGATGCTGTCCCTGTCTTCTGTTTCTTTCTCCCTCTCCCTTTTCCCCCTCTCTGCTTCTTTTGCTATTCCTCCCCTCCCACCTTAGTAGGAATACTTCCCCTTTTTTTCTATAAACAGTTATCAGATGTAATATTACTGCGTTTGCGCTTTATTTTCACTTGAGAAATCTATAAAATAATCCTCCCTGACTCCTCCTTTCATAGTGGAATGGATATCTTAGTAGGCTCAGGAGTCAAAACTGTGCAGAAAAGGCCCTTTTCAGATGCTGTGGTTGCAGCTTGTACAGAGAACACTGGAGTAATGAACAGTCCTGGTAGCTGTAAATCCTCTGTTTTTAAGACATATATCAACTCTTGAAACAAAAAAATTCTAAAAATACTACTGCTCTAAAAGAGAAAACTGAAAAATCCATAAGCACAGATTTAACTCATGCAGGTAAGTGATTCTATGGTTATAAATCAGAGAAGGTAATTACAAAGACACATAATCCCTACACTGGGGGGTGCAATGTGTTCTGACGAGCCAAATACAGGAAGTTTCCATACATCCAAGCTTCTGGGTGAAGACATTGAACACTGATTCTTTGAAAGCAGGGCATTTTCTGCCACTAAGTAGGCATACAGAGACGAAGCTACAGAGCTCTACACCCAAGTTCTGACTCAAAAGTACTGCAAATCCACCCCACACCTTGGAAACGATTTCTGTAGTCTCTGAATAGAAGTGGGAAGGGAAAATAAATGTGTTTTCAAAAGCTTTATTCAACAGGCATTGCCCTAAAAATTCAGTACATGTATTAAAAAAAAAAAAAAAAGTGACTGCATAAGGATTTTTTTGCTGTGAGATTTTGTTGCCATTAAAACCCAGAAATAAAGGTGTCTAAAGCTATTGTGAATTGTTCTTGGCTGCAGAGAGCTGGAGGATTGGCTTCTCTCAGTGTTTCTCTGTCCACAGCACATGTTTTTCAGACTCATGTGAAGTAATAGTAAGGTATTTGAACAGATGTTATTGCTGAAGAATAATCATGCCAGACACACAGGTTAATATCAGACAAAGTTGTGTATCTCCTGCATCAACCAAAACATCAAGAAAACGTCCTGGGCATTTCCAAAATCATCTATCAAACCACCACCCAGTGCATGGCTTCTTGTTGGAAAAAACATCCTTATGGGAACACTGCCAAGATATTTCTAATCTATTATTTGGGACTGCTGATTTTCAGTGAGTGGGAAAAAAAAGTTGCAGAACAAGTACTGGTAAAAGAAATGAGATATTGCACTGCTCTGCTCAAGAAGTGGGAGTCAAAGAATATGAGAATGGTTTGGTTTGTAAGGGTCCTTAAAGCCCATCTTGTTCCAACCCCCTGCCAAGGGCAGGGTCACCTTCCACGAGACCACATTGTTCCAAGCTTTATCCAGCCTGTGCTTAAAAACTTCCAGGCATGGTGCAGCCACAGCTGCTCTGGGCAACCTGGGCCTGGCCTCACCACCCTCACTGACAAGAATTGCTTCCCAAAATCCCATCTAAACCTGCCCTCTGTCAGGTTAAAGGGATTCCCTGACTGTGTCACTACATGCCCTTGTGAAGGGAGAGGCTGTTCTGGGGCCCAATTGTATCATCAGGTCAAGGTTTAATTTTTCCCTTCCTTACAAGAACTTTGGTGACATAATTTGCAACTTCAAGTCACAAATTAAAGCAGCGGCTTAGGCTATGTATGGTGGTTGCATTTTTACTCCTGACAGCTGTAATAATCCATTAAGCACTAAAGGATGTTATTATTATTATTATTATTATTAATTAATTTATTTAAATTTTAATGCATCCATCTAAGCTGGGATACCATTGCAGTATATGGAGCAGGAAAACCAGCCCAGAAAAACCCCATGTCCTGGGCCTGAGCTAATCCCACAGCATGGACAGGATGGGAGGGGGTGATTCTGCCGCTCTGCCCCACTCAGGTGAGACCCCACCTGCAGTGCTGCCTTCAACATCAGAAGGATATGGAGCTACCAGAAACCTTAAAGCCTGCCAGTGCCTAAAGGGGCTCCAAGACTGCTGGAGGGAGACTTTGGACAAGGGCACGGAGGGACAGGATAAGGGAGAATGGATTCCCACTGCCAGAGGGCAAGCTTAGATGGGATATTGGGAATGAAATTCTTGGCTGTGATGATGGTGAGGCCCTGGCACAGGTTTCCCAGTGGTTTCCCCACCCCTGGAAGTGTTCCAGGGAGGTAGGATGTGGCTACCTCCCTGCTCTAGTAGAAGGTGTCCCTGCCCATGGCAGGCGGGTGGAAATGGATGAGCTTTAGCTTCCTTACAACCCAGACCATTTTGTGATTGTATAATCAGGATTCAGAGAATCTGCACCAAAATATATAAAAGGTGAATATATAAATAGTAAGATGATGGATCTGGACAGAGTGATCCCAGCAATTCAGCTGTTTTCCATCTGCCTGTCTCATGCCTGTCATGACCTAGCAGTGTGATTCTTTTTTTTGCAGGCTTTTCTTTCAGTTACAATAAGAAGAGATACCTCAGCCTTTCTTTGCTTGCAGATAACTTTATTTAATTCTACAGGGAACATAGGCAGGCAGGAAGACATTATCTTTTCACTCAGCAGTATGCTAGAGTGATTTATTTCAGTTCTGCACTCCCTTTTGGAGGTCTTAGCCAAGACCTGTTGGTCAAGACTCCTTCTTCAGACAGACTCTTGCAATTTTACATTATTATGCAGATTTCCACAGGCTACTACAAGTGTTGGAACACAGCCTTATGGTCTAATGGGGAGCAAACAAGTCCTGTTGCTATTTTGACACATAAGGATGGGTGTGGGAATGCCTCAAGGGACTGAGAAGAAAAATGAACCATTCTTTCACCTCTGAATTGTATATTTAAGCTTTCCATGGCAGAAAATATTAATTTATTTTTTTTTCAATGAAACACACTGCTAGACATGTCTCTCTGGGCCAAAAAGTGGATATTGCAGCAGCATGTCCAAAGCAACTAGAAAAAACTGCTGACACAGCTAGGCATGATCCTGCTCCCACTAAAGAACTAGTCAAAAATTGAAGCATTTTCAGAGTTGTTTCAGTTGTGATTGCTGTCCTCTGCATGTAAGAAGTGCATTGCTTTCCCCAGGCTTTTCTCTGAGGGATGCTGAAGTGCTTCTTAAATACAGATTATTCCATTTTCTCCAAATTACAGAAGATGAAACTGAGATTAGGGAAGAGACAGCGGCCTGATTCTTTGTCCAGAGCTATATCAAAGTCCCTCCTTTACCATCTTATCCAGACATGATAAAGTTATAAAGAATCTGGTTTAATGTCGTGGGAGCTGGGACAGACCCATCTGTCCCCAGGAATCTCAAGTGGCAAGTGCAGCTACATTAAAACCTTGGTGCAAACCTAAATAACACCTTGTTTCTTATGGATCAGTTGAATAGGCCCTTAAATATGTTAGAAGAAAATGAGACTTGATCAGTGGTTTGGACATTACCTGCAGGTCATCTTAGTGAAAATGATACTTAATGAAACCATTAGAGCTTCTGTTAAGTTTTAAAGCTTTCATTAATTCCATTTTCATTAAAATTCCTTTAAAAAAATCATCAAAATGACAAAATTTTCCTCCTTTTTACCTTTTCTCTTAATTTCATGATTCTTTCAGGAACCCAGAACTCCCAAAGCCAAATGGGGAAGATAAAATCCGCCAAGAATGGGGTGGGAGAGCATTTGAGCAAGAAGAGGGCTATGGTTTCTTAAATAGCCCATCTCTAGTAGAGGAATGGGGTGATCCTCTCCCCACCAGTGAGGGGGGAGAATGGATTGAGAGCAGCTCTAAAAATGAGGACTTGGTGCTGGTGAACAAGAAACTGAAGATGCCCCAGCCATGTGCTCTGCCAGCCCAGAAGCCCCTGTGTGCTGTGCTGATCCCACAGTGTGGGGAGCAGGGGAGGGGGGTTCTGCCCCTCTGCCCCACTCAGGTGAGACCTCACCTGCAGAGAGAGCCGCCTCCAGCCCTGGGGTCCAACACCAGAACAACACGGAGCTTTTGGGAGTGTGTCCAGAGGGGACCATGGAGATGCTCGGGGGGCTGGAGTCCCCCTGCTCTGGAGATAGGCTGGGAGAGCTGGGGGTGTTCAGCCTGGGGAAAAGAAGGCTCTGGCAAGACCTCAGAGAGCCTGCCAGTGCCTAAAGCAGATACAAGAGAGCTGGAGAGGGACTTTGGACAGGGGCTTGGAGGGACAGGACAAACGGGTATGGTTTCCCACTGCCAGACGGCAGGTTAGATGGGATATCGGGCAGAAATTCTTGGCTGTGATGGTGTGAGGCCCTTGCACAGGTTACCCAGTGCAGCAGCAGTGGCTGCCCCGTGCCTGGAAGTGTTCAAGACCAGGCTGAAGGCGGCTTAAAACAACCTAGTCTAGTGGAAGGTGATCCTGCTCACAGCAGTGGCAATGGATGACTCTTAACGTGTGTGCCAATCCAAACTGTTCTGTGATTCTATAAAACAGGCCATGAAATACCCTGTTTCATGAGGGGGCGGCCTCTGCTTGCTCTCCCCGCTCCCAAATCCCGATCCCATGCAGAAAGCAGCATCGGCCGGGCTGCAGAGCCGCGGGCGCTCCGCCGGGCCGGGCCCGCCGCTCCGCCCTCCTTTCGTCTCCTCCTCCTTCCCGGGCTATATATGGATAGGCGGCCGGAGCCTCTCCTGCCAGCCGGGTGCCCTTCTCCATCCCATGGCCCTGCTCCAGTCCTAACCACGCCTCTCAGCATGAAGACCATCATCGCTGCCTACTCCGGGGTGCTCCGAGGTACGGCGGGGGGAGGGCTGGATGCGAGTCCCGCCGGCCGGAGGGGGATGCTGCGCTGCGGAGCAGCATGCCGGTGGTTCAGGGGTTTGGGGGGCGGCGTGGGGGATAGCACAGAAACACTCAGCTTTATGATGTTCCCCCCCCCCCCTTTTTTTTTGACCGCAGGAACATTGTTCAAGGGCACTAAGGAGGGGGAAGAGCGATGTGCAATGGCGGGGAGACAGCTGTAGCTTTTCTTGGGTTGAGGATTACAGGTCTCTGCGCAGGGTTGTTGTTTGAGCGGCTCGGGCTGCGCTCCTGGGGCTGCTGGAAACGGCTCTGGGTGGTCTCGCACATTTTGCCAAGGTGCAAAGCGTAGTGAGCTTGCAAAATGTGGGCGTGGGACACTTGAGTATAAAGGAGTCTTTTCGTCATGGTAGGAAGAGAAGTGGAGTAGTTTTATAGGCACCGTGTGGCCGAGTTCAGTCTCAGCTTTATTTTCGTAGAATCATGTAGCTTGGAAAAGGCCTCTTTAGCAAGTCAAACTGCTTCATAATTCTGTCTTCCCGACACCTACATCGAGGGGAGAGGGAAAAAATGGCAATATGTTGCTATTTTTGCTGTGTTACAATGAGGAGTTGAAGATTCAGCGCTCAGCAGGAGTTTGGTGGTAACCAGTCCTGCCGAGTTTGCTTTAACAGCCCTCGGTGCTGGTGTGGTGTGTGACTGTCTCAGAGAAGTGCCATGGGTGTCGGTGGCTGACACCCATCGTGGGCAGAGCTGCTGCAGACACCGAACACTTCCCTGCACGCTGGAACATGTTGGTTAAAGGCTTTGGAGACACACTATAGGAAATCCCAAATCACAAGCTACCTTGCCTGCTTGTAAAGGAATTTCAAAGGATCTTGCAGGAATAAATTCAGCAAGTCTGAATGTTTTGCTGGGTAGACTTTTGTATCTCTTCTGCTAGGGTGCTTGTCTAGAGAAAGATCAGGATTAGCAAACAGTGAGGGCTTTTCATGAAAACTGCAATGACAGTGATTTACCCTGCGGTTTGTGGAGGGTCTTTGAGAGATTGCTATGTGTTGGGAAAGGCTTTTTACCCTCAGAAAGCAATCTGGTAATACCTCCTGGGATTAAGAGACCTGTGAAATGGCTTATTGATTAAACAAATCATTAGCAGAGCTGAAAGGACATGAGCCTGGTGTATTAACCCCTGAGGTCTTGCTTTTGCACTGTGCTGCCCCTGGGTGTTGAGCTGCTGGTGCTCATCTCAGGCAGAAGGATATTAGAGATTGATCTGAAGGATCAGTTGTGAACCGACTGAGGAGAAGACCTGCATGTGTTTCCTGTATTCGAATCTGTTTCTTAAAATAACTTTGCTTGCTTGCATGACTAACAGAGGAGAAGTTATGTTTTCAGTTGAGAGAAGTCATTTGAATTAGCAGTATCTGAACCATAAAATTGAGAGTTAACTGCAAACTAAGTGCAGAGAATAAATAATTCAGGAAACCTATAAAATATGTAGGGTTGACCTGAAACCTCAGCAGCCTCCTTGTTAGAACGGGCATGTTAATGATGGATCTAGGACACATGGATAATTCAAAATGGAGTGTAGTTTAGGGACAGTGATTGGCCTCATCTCTAGATAATTCTGATTAGTGATGGAAAGATGTCTTAACTCTCCTCAGGTCAGTTTTCCTCTGAGGAACCTGGTGGGGATGTTGCAGTAATATTTGTGCTTTTTAACTTAATGTAACTTTTTTCTGCCTGGGGAGACGGGATGTTGCCTTGGTGAGTGCAACATCCACCAACCCCTCGCCAGTGCTGTAGCCTGCCTGGGCAGGAGAGCACAGGACTGGCTTCAAAGCTGAACCCAGGTGCCTCCCAGAGGAGCTCTGACTTGTGCTGGGTTTTGAGGATAGTGATGTGGGATCCTGCAGGTCAAAACTGGCAGCAGTCATGTGGTGTAGAGGTTCATTCATGAGATCTGATGTACTGCTTGATCACTTTGGACAACTTCTCCCACTACAGAGGATGTGTAGAACAAACACACTAGCTTTCTTTTTTTTTCCTCCCTCCCTGAATGTTTTTTTCCTAGTATCATGCTTGTGCAAAGAGCTGACTTTAGGGTGGGCATCTGAATGGCTCATACTGTCCTTTAGTCTCATTGCTTTCCTGGCATCTGATTTTGTCTTGGTGCTTGTAAATTTGGCTGAATTAAGTCTGGTCCTATTTAAAAGCAAGCAGAAAAAGAAAGAGCTGCAGGCATCTGCCTCTATATTCATCCCTGTATACGTGCAGAGGAATATCCTTGGATATCAACTCAGTATTGTAAAAATCAGAGCAGATCTTGGACCAATGCCTAGGGTTTGATGATGCTCTAAAACTCCTGGTTGGGTAGGAGGGGTTGTGGTCTCCTCATCTTGACCTGCCCCGCTTTGGCCATAGGATGCCCAGGAAGTCTCTTTCTTGTGTTTGGCAGAGCAGCAAGGAGATTTCTCATCCCTCTCTCCTGAGGAAAGATGGCAGTGTGGCTGGAACATTGAAAGGTGTCCTGTGCTGAAGTGTCCTCCAGTGTTGCTTCATCAGTCAGAAGTTTGGGATAAGGAAGGTGATTTTGCTTAGCTTTACCTTGGAGTTAGTCTTACACAGCATGTGAAGTTTGCCAGAGATCAGTTCTGCTCTGGGATGGGCAGCCTGGGAGCTCCTATTTTAGGAAAACAGGATCACAGCTGGCTGTAATGAGGTGTTTTCTCTTGACGGAGTTGCTTGGGAGGTTGCTCACATGAAACTCCTCTTTCAGAGCTCTCATGTCCTCTGGACACACTGATGAGCTGTAGTAGGATGGACCATGTTCTCTTTTCTAGACCTGTTCAGTCTTGCTAACTTAAATCTAAGCTTGTTGGCTGGTCTGGGACAGTGGTGTCCTGTGGTTACATCACTTTAACCTACATACAGCTGTGAGTGTGGAGACTGAGGGATGAGTTTTGTGCTGTGAGTAAATGCAGAACTAACGAGAAGTGTCAGGACTGATTTGTTTACTGGGTCTGGAGAATCCCAGCTCCTTTCCAGAAGAGCTGATACAAATTTTATTTGCAAGTCCCTGCTAACAATATTGTTGATCTCCAGTTATAGACACACCATGGTGCAGATAATACGGGATTGAGTAGCTTCCTGGGACAGGAGCAAATTCTTCTAAAGCTGTGTACAGGGCAGGATAACTATTCTCTGCTCTGGTTACTCATTATTTTCTTAACAAATTTTTTACTCTATAGTGAATATGCTTTTACTTGGGGCACCCAAGTAAACCCAGGACAAAAGAACTTGTATTGCTCAAGGGGTTTTATAGCTGTACCAGCATGCTGTGTCTGCTCCTGCTCTTGCATGGGAGTCTGAATCCTTCTGAGTATTGGTCTGTTTATCTTATCTATCTTTCCTATGCCTCCAATTTCAGCTTCTCTCCAAATACATAGCTCAGAATGTCCATTTGCAGCTTATGTTTTGATGGATCTAACATGATCTTCCTCTAAATAACCTGTGTAAAGCAGTTTAATTCTTGGACAAGAATTAACATGCTAATTGTCTAGAAAAGGTGGCAGATAAGTTTGGCTTTAACAAGGTTTTGGTGTATTTTTAACTATATGTAACACTTGTACTACCTCTCAGTTAATTTCTTTGTCTGACTTGTATTTAAGTCCTGTCAGTTGGGTTTTTCTGGTGTCCACATGTGAAGTCCTGTTTACTTCCACTCTTGGGATCTTTGATTCTACTTCCCTGCCCAGATAAACGTTGTTTGTGTAATTTATGTGAAATAAACTGTGTTAGAAGAGCACCAGATGCTGAGTCCGTATTGCAGGAGTCAAATACTTGGCCAAACTGCTGACTCCAGGATCTTCTTGGTAGCAACTCCTGCACTTGATGTTAAACGGAATTAAATGATTAAAGTATGGTGAGCCCATCATCAGTTGCAGGATAGCTGGCTGATGTTCCTGAGTTTCCTTGGAAGGCTGCAGGTGACTGCCATCTCTGAGCAGCAGGGAGGTCTCCTGGAGAAGCTTTTTCTGTCCATTGTTACAAGGAACATCCTTGAGAGCCTTGCATGGCTGAGTGCAGGGAGTATCCCATTGGTACTCCAGAGAACGGGCTGCAGTATGAGCTGGGGTGCTCAGGATCTCATCTGGGACTAGGAAAGCTGTTGGAAAAGTATGTGTTGTGTAAATGTGGTTTGCTAAGGCTGACCCCAGCAGTCATGGAGTGGCTTGGGTTAGAAAGGATTTAATCATTATCTAGTTAAGGCTCCCCAGTCAGGTTTTCCAGCTCTGGGACAGGTACCCTGGAAAATTCTCCAGAGTCTGCGCTGTGTGACCAGCACAGGACAAGCTACTGTCTTCAGTGGTAGAAGATGGAGGTTTGGGTTTCTTCGGGATTCAGAATATTTCCTTGGGAAAAGACTGGTAAAAATGGATACAAAATATAGTTCTGTCTACTGGGCTCTTTTAAACTAGGTTATTAGGATAATCTGTTTTCTGAAAGTTACAGAGAACGCCTTGGGTTTTTAAATATGTGAAGGGTGCTTGGAGTGGGCCCACATGTGAGCCCTTAGAGGAAGTACCTTCTCTAATGGACTGAACTCAAGTGTCAGTGTTGGGTTATTCTTCTGTGGCTGAGTTCCAACTCCCCTTCCCTCCCTTTTCTGTTGAATTTTCAAAGCTCTTCTGCTGTGTCACTAGTCACTAGAACTGGCCTGGTTCTCCAAAGCATAGAGAATCTTTCAAAAAATGCCTCCCAGCTACTGAAGCTGAAATGAGACAAGGCTTGCATGGGAGATTTAATACACAGTGTCATGATATGATGAACAGGGATCTCAGGACTATCTGGAAAGGGTTATCTTGGCTCTAAAATCTGTAAATGCCTGGTTAATGAAATGGGTTCATCTGGAGTCTGCAGGTTAGGTGCAAAGGTAGACCTTGATGGACTTGCCAGGTTGATTGACCATTGCCACAGTCCTTTCCTTTGCTACTGGGCATCTTTCATTTCTTAACTGGGAATTAAATGTTAATATTCAGGCCATGGTAACTGCAGAGCTTTTTGGTGTGGAGAATCTTGTTCTCTTTGAGGGGTGTCTTTGCTTTCAGCAAATAAGTGACCCAGGACACTTGTCCAAGGGCAGGTGCTTAGAGCTGTCTGCCAAACCACTGCCTCCCCTCTGTCTGCAGCAGTTGAATGTTTCGTGTGGTTTGAAAAACAAGTTGACTTGAGCTACCCAGTACTGGTCTATTTACAGGGCTGGCAATACCTACAATTTGTTCAAACATCTAGAAAATGCTGAAGTACAAATTCTCATCTAGAGGGATCAACAGTTGTTCTCTTTGGGAAGAGGTTAGGGATTTAGCTGATCCAAGGCTGAAGTGTTGGGTTTATGAAGCTGTAGAGGTTTGGTAGAGTAAATGCAGGTGCTGAGAGAGGAAACTTAGATGGGGCTGGGCTTTTATTGTGAGTCACAAATTATCTCTAAGAGTTTTGGCTTCTTTTGAGGTGACACCACTATTGCCAAATGTTTTTTTTAAACTTGTATCTGGTAATCCTCAGTCTACATCAAGTCTGTCCACATGCAATTTGGTAAGGTTTTTGGGATAGCAAGTTCCTGGAGTTGTGGCCCTGCGGCAAGAGTTGAGCAGCCTGGTGTAGTGGAATGTATTCCTGCCCATGGCAGGGCATTGGATTGAGATGAGTTTTAAAGGTCATAAAGGGTAAAGTTTATCTGTCAACCCAAATTTGGGGATTTACTGCTAGATTTTACAGCATGGGATTTCTGAATCTGACTGCTTAGATACTCTAGTGTGGCAAATCAATGCATGGTGACAGTTTAACTCAACATACTCTGTCTCACCTCACAAACAGGAGAATTACTTGCTGGTTTCATTCTTAATACTGTACTATATTGTCTTGTAAAGAACTGCCCCCAGCTCTAGCTGCTGCTTCAACCTGGATTAGTGCTGTAGGTTTCACTTTACTGGCAGTTGTAGTGGTGTGATCTATCCCAGCCTAAAACTTGGTCTGCTTAGAGTCATTAATGCCCAATGCACTACTGGGATTGTCCATGTAACATGGACAAAGCAGAACCAAGGGTCTGAACTGGGTGGTCTGGCTCTAAATTTAGACTGCAGCCTTTGGTGTGACTCCCCCCTGAGTGTTGCCAGGGATGAGGCATCTCTGGGTAACCTGTGCCAGTGCTTCACCACCCTCATAGTATAAAACGTCTTCCTTATCTAATCTAAATTGACTCTTATTCCTATGAAACAGCTGCTTTACATATTTAAAGGATGTGCCAGTGAGAGTGTCTTTGTAGAAATGACCAAAAATCCTAGTGCCTGCTTATGCCTAGAGAAGCTATTTTCAATCATTTTCATTTGACTGAGTGTGAATACTTGCTATGCTATTCCCACTAGCAGGCTCATATCTTGTCAGCTAGAACTGAACCTATTCAGTGTAATTGCTTCTTTCATAGTCCTAATAACAGGCTAATCCTTAAATACAAAAGGAAATATGTAAATACACATGAACGTGATTTGTATTTTGGCCAGTTATTATGGTGCTTGTAAAAAAAGCAATGAAGAAAAGTGAAGGAAAACCCACTTGCAAGTGTTTCTTTCTGAAGGTTGGGCATATTGCCAAAAGCTGCAGTGGGTTGTTCTTCATATAGAAAGCAAGTGTTTTAAGCACTTGTGGTTTTTTCCCCCCACTTGAATATCTTAAGCTTCTACAAGAGTGGCTTTCAGCTCCTTCCTTCTTATTTTACTGCTTTAGGAATGCTGAGAGCTGTGGATCCTCTGGGTTGTATGTTGAAGTGTTGCTCAACCAGCCCTTGGGCTGTGCTGAGTAAGGCTGGAGCACAGAGCTTTCCTTGAACAGCACTGGGAGTTGTGCAACAGGTCTTGCCAAGGGTGGATGAGAATAGCTCAGACCACAGCCTGGTGTCTGCTTGCCTGTGGTTTGAGGCAGCTGATCTTTATCTTCCTGTGAGCTCATGGGGCTCCCTCTTATCAAACACCACTTCAAGGAGCTGGCAGTTTGAGGTGAGGGTATGTGTTAGGAGCACGTGTTAACATCCTCTGTATTTTTATGGTCAAGTGAACAGGGCCTTGCTCAGGTGGGTACTGATGGTTGCCATTAATCCCCTCTAGTCATCTGAAAAAAGTTGGATGTTGGCAGATGGCAATCCTTCCTCTTCTAGGATGCCCAAACTCTGTGGAAAATACTAGCCTTTAGCAAGCCTTGCTCTAAAAGCAAACTGCACATTCATCTGAAACCTCTTACTAAATAAGTTGGACTTGATGACTCTTCCTTCTATGATTCTATTTCAAAGGAAAAATATTGTTCTCTTTGCTCAGTGTGCAAATGTAACTTCTTTTATTTTTCTTTCTTTAGGTACAGGATCGAACATTCTTTCTGCTCTGCAGGATTTGTTCTGGCTATTGAAATCCAAAGTAGAGAAACAACTCCAAATTATCTCTGTGCTGCAATGGGTTCTCACTTTCCTTATCATGGGTAATGCCTTTTGGCCTAAAGCAAAGGGGTTTTGGCTGTAATTCTGAAAGAATTTTAATGCAAAAATGTTGACTTTTGCATAAGTGTTGATTACTGGATGTGTACTGCAGCAGTGTAGTTCCTGGGGTGTGTGGGTATTGTAAACCAGTTACACTGATATTTTCAACCATAAATGACTTTTCCTGGCTCTAGAAAGTCATAAGAGCTGTGGAAAGACTGGCTGATGTTTAGCTCATGGCTGTGTCCACTGTGCAAATGAGGCTGAAACAATTGGAAATGTCTTACTTGGCTCGCTCATGGGAATATCCACAGGGGTTTCTTAGAAGCAGCTGGTAACTGGTGCAAGTGATTGCAACAGGAATGCCTTCCTCTTGGCTTGGTGTCCTACCAGGAGGTACCTGAGATGGGCAACAAGTGTTTGTGTTAGACCAGTAAAAGGGTGAAGCCTGTTTGTCCCTGAGTGCTTGGATTTTGTAAAACATCCGGCTGTTCTGCTCCATTGGATTGTTAATAATTAAACTGGAGAATGACTGCTCTCAGCATCTGTCTCAATCTACTTTCCCAATGCAGTTTGTGCTAAAATAACAGTGTAATCTGTGGGTGGGATCCTTGGCACCCTGGTTGGGATGGCTGATGTAGAGCTGGTGTAACCTGTGGAAGATGTGTGTAGCTGTGGGGAAAAAACCCTTGGTGTGGACCAAAAAAGAAACCTTGGTGCTCATCAAGTCTGGTGAGGCAGCTGCCCCACCTGGAGGTGTGAGAAATGCCTGGAGGCACCATTAAGGTGAGGTTGAGGTTCTCCAGAGCTCTAGAGGTAGCTGCCTCAGCCCTACATTAAGGGGTTTTTAGCCAAATCCAATTTGATTTAGGATTAATGACAACAGACTGAGACTAAGATTTCAGCATATTTGTCAAAAGGCAAGGAGTGTAAATAGAGACCAAAACCTCATGCAACCTTGTTTTCTTCTTTCTTGCACCTCTCCAGGTATTGCTTGCACTTTAATCCTCATGTACATACTGTGCACAGATTGCTGGGCAATTGCTGCTCTATATTTAGCCTGGCTGGTATTTGACTGGAACACACCAAAAAAAGGTAAATATTGCAGAACACATCCTTGTTGTTAAAGCGTCCCTGTCTTGATACTTGGACAAAGAAGCATTTCCTTGTAATGCATGACTTCTCTTCTTAGTGGGACTGGCTGAATCACTGACCAAAAGCATTATTCAGTGAAGCATTTAAATGTCAGCCCTCAGCATGAGCAGTGACTGCAGGTTTCATTGATGCTGAAGGCAATATAAAATTAACATTCACTACTATCATAGGCTCTTTCTGTAGTTCAGAAAGGTCTAAAGATTCAAGACCTTGCTGTCCTCTCCACCTCTTGCAAGGTTCAGATTATGATGTGATTATTGAGATGTGGCTCCTCTATGGAGCCAGTGTTGCTTCAAATTAAGCAGAAAACTATTTAAAAAAAAACCAAACAAACAACCTGTAGAAGCCAGCTCTGGGAACCAGCAGTGGTAACAAGCTTTGGCAACTACTTTCATAGCCAGATGAGCACAGTTCTCCATTGCTTCAAGATGGCTGAAATAATCCAGGATTTTGGCCTTTCCCAAAGGTTGAATCTTAGTGTTTCTAGTTTGAATTGTAAAGTTGTCTACTGTGAATTTGCAGCCAGTCTGTAATTTGCTTGAAGTACCTTGTATTCCAGAGCGTGCACTGATTTCAGTGAATGACCCAAGTGCCCCACTTGGAGGAATCAAAGTGTTGATTCCTGCAGTGAGACAGGAAATGCTGGAGTCCTTTAGGCTTTTTGATGGACAGACATGCTTTAAAAAAATGATTCATTTTTCTCAACAGGGGGAAGAAGATCCCAGTGGGTGAGAAACTGGGCTATATGGAGGTACTTCAGGGATTATTTTCCAATAAGAGTAAGTGGAAGTTTAACTCTATACCCTGGGATTTAACTGATTTAGTGTCTTGTACTGGCTCTAGTCTGTCTGTGACACTCAACTGTAAGCAGGACATGGCTGAGTTAGCATTGTCATACCACTGCTTGTCGCAGCTGTGGTTAGAAAATCTGAAATGTTTCACCAGTGGTGGCAATGTGATTGCCAGAAGCTGCTGTTTCTAGTGGTCTTACTGGATTTCTGGAGGCAATCTGCAATCCTCATTCATCTCTCCAGTTTCTGGAAACACTGGCACAGGTTATCCAGCAAGTGGTGGCTGCCTCATCCCTTGAAGTGTCCAAAACCAGGCTGAGTGAGGCTTGGAGCAGCCTGGTCTAGTGGAAGGTGTCCCTGCCCATGGGAGGGAATTGGAAGTGGGTGATCTTTAAGGCTCCTTACAATGCACGTCACTCTGTGATGCTCTTCTGTGCTGCAGCAGTCCTATGTAGTGCCTGACCCTAACTGTTCCCCTCTCCTAAATCATAAAATCTAGCTCAGTTTCTGCCCATTTTCCAGTAACACTTCTTCTCTGGGATGTATTGGGCCAGAATATCTCGGACCCCTGTGCACCAGAAGTCTAAGCACTTCACAGGGAGCAGTGAGATTTATTTTCATGTCTATTTGCTTTGGAGAAGTGGATTTTCTAACACTTGGGAATAGCTGTAGTTCTCCAGCTTGTAACTTGCTCACCACATACTTGTATTTTTCCTGCTGGTTCAGATGTTGCAGAGAGAGGACAGGGCTGCCAGACTGCTCTGGGACCGCAGAATTAGCTGGATGACTTGGAAGGGAGCAGGGGTCAAATTCGGCTAGGAGGGAACTTGATCCTCTTTGGAAGGGCACACAGCTGAAAGGACTATTATGTAAGATTGCTGGCAAGTTTTATTCAGCTTGAGTGTGAGGGAGGGACCTTGATATGGCTTTTGAGCTACCTATCCCCAAGATAGTCCAGCCTCAGAAAGGAACAGCGAATCTAATTCCATCAGAATGCCAAAGCAGCTTAGACTGGATTCTTCCTTTGCAAAGTGACTTGAACTCTCAGGGTGCCTGAACGTGCTGCTGGTAAATAAGCCTTTTGCTGTACTCTTGGAAACATAGAACCATTTAGGTTGGAAAAGACCTTTAAGAGCAAATCTGACCATTAACCCAGCACTGCCAAGTTCACCATGAAACTTGCTGTTGTTAACAGGTAATTCTTGGCAAGTATAAGCATACATGGAAAAATTCACTATGCCTGCACAGGCTGGAAGTCAGTCTGGATCTCGTGGCTGACAGAGAACTGAGCAGGATCTGCTGTTGAAGATGTGTCTCAGATGTGTTCTGTTACAGTACCAAGTCCTCAGTGCTGCACTAAACACTGCTGCCTTGGATATTGCTGTATAATATTGCATACTCTGTTATGCTGGGGACTTCATTCCAAAGGATCACCTGTAGTGCTGGCTCTGCTGTTCCATCATTCTTTTGATGACACATTTATCCTTGTCTTCATGGAAATACGCTCTGTAGAAGCCCTGCAGGTCAGATTCACTGTGGATATTAAAAGTTTGTCAAAGAGCTGGGCTATTTAATTAGGTTTAGAGATGAGATGGGGTAGATAAACTAAACTTTGCAGCAGTTTTTAAATAAACACTTGCTAGTTCACATAGCCCATTTATGAGAGCTCCTTATGGGTGTAATTCCTTTACCACTAAAGGGGGAGTAGTTGTGCAAGGTTTATGGAGTCCACTGGTAATTCACATGCAAAGGGCAGAACAGGAGGGCTGACAGCTCAGAGATGAATCCTGCTTGTTACATATTTTGGGGAACAGACAGCTGGCTGCAGGGTTGGTAAAAGCTGCTACAGGCATCTTAGGATAGAGAGGTGCTAGAAGTGTTTTTTTACAGTTACAGGACCGATGCATTAACAATGCATCAGCATGAAGAATAAATAATATCTCTGGATATTAGGAATGGTACCAAGAACCAGAATGCCTTGGGCCTGCTAAGAGCATGGGAACAGTTACCTGTTCTTGGCCGAGAGAGACAGGTTTACAGAGGATCACTTGTTTAAATGTTCTCTCTGCAAAAATCCCTTTTACTGGATCCTGATCTCTGTAATGGCTCAGTAGGGCTTGGTTTGTGTCCCAGGCTTATGGTTTGTCAGGGCAGTCCTCTGCTGCATCTCATCCTGTGCTGTGTGTCAGCTGAGCACTGCAAGGACAGATTACACCAGTGACAGTCACACTGGTGGTACTTGTAATGCTGAACTTGGTTCCAGCAAAGTCTGCATATAGAGCTGTGGTAGCTGCATTCATACCTGCACAGGTACCAGCTGTGTTGGGCTGTCAGCTCAGATTTAATTAACAGAATCATGGTACAGTTGGAAGGGACCTTAAAGCTCATTTCATTCTACCCCTCTGCCATGGTCAGGGACACTTTCTATTAGACCAGGTTGCTCCAAGCCCTTTTTAGCCTGACCTCGGACACTTACAGGGATGGGGCAGCTACAGCTTCTTTGGGCAACCTGTGCCAGGGCCTCACCATCCTCACAGGGAAGAATTTCTTCCTATTTGTCTTGCTGTATTAGAGCAGCTGCATGAGAATCAAGCTCTGCTCCAATGTTTATGCTGATCAGGCTGGTCTTACTGGAGTCAGCAGTGCCTCCCAGCCTGAAACACCAGGACTATTGTACCCATACCTGAGATATGAGGTCATGTTTTGTAATTCCAGGTGGATTTGGAAAGCAGCCTGAATCTGGTCAGTTGCTCACCATGAGCAGTCGCTGACCACGTTCTCTGGGACTTCATGCAGCTGCTCTGACAGTAATAAGCTATTTTAGGACACTAGAAACTTGTCTGCTGGTTAATGGCTGGCCTTGTAAATAGTGCTTTAAGCTAAGCAGCTCATGAAGTGGCTGAGGAATGTCCCAGTGAACTGAGTCCTGGACCTGAAGTGGCAGGTGAAGCCCAAGCCCTTGCCAGGTGTATGCATGGGGCTGGACTGGAGCAGACATCACCTGCATACACCATCTCCATCTCATGGTGTTGCTCCCAGCAGCCTCCTGGCATATACTGCTGATCTGATGATGTCATGCTGCGAGTGCCATGATCTAAAGGTTTTGTTTAGGTAAAGAAGCTGTCACTGAGCATGTGAACATCTCCATGTGCAACAGGACTCCAGGTAGCCAGAGTTTCGGACCTTTGGCTCACCTTTGTCAGACTGTGAGCGCTTCAGGTGTGTGCAGGGAGACCCGCTCACTGCATCTGGCCAGAGCAGGAATTGCTGCCAAGTGTCATTTTTGGTTTTTGTTTTTTTTTCCTTCTCAATATGTCTTGTGTTCTGTGTCTTGGCTAGCTTCCTGGCAAAGCTCCTCCTTAACTGTTGTACATGAGCTACAGAATGGAAATAGAAGGGTTTGATTGCTATGTCCTAACCTAGTGTAGTGGAAGGCATTCCAGCCCGTGACAGGGGGTTAGAACAAGCTGTGCTTTAATGTCCCTTCCAAACTAAGCCATTCTGTGAATTTGTGACATATATAATACTGTGAGCCTGGCAGGGGAGCTTCAGGTCTTGGCTTGCACTGCTGGGAAGGTAAGATAATTTCTTCCGTAGTGTTGCTGGGTGTGATGCGGCTAAGTGCAGTTCTTGGGTTGTTTTGCAAGTTTACATGCTCATGAGATCTGCTGCTTGCATCCTGTAGGATGAGCTCTGGTTTTCTGCTCTCTGCATGCTTCCATAGGCAGTGCTGCTCAGCTCCCACACAAAAAACTGATTATTTTCCTGCTCTTTGGCTCCTGGTGCTGAGCAGCAGTGGTTCTGCAGTCCCCTTTCTCCACTACTGAATGTACCGCTGTTCCTAAAAATAAAATTGGCAATATGGTTCTTTAGCTGTATCTGGCACACAAATATTAACACTGATTTTCTTTACACTATTGGATTGGCTTACTGCTTCTATAGGCTGGCTTAGTTCTGTGTAAAGAAATCTGTTATTATTAGACAGGTGGATGGACTTTGCTCTCAGAGAAACAGGTTTGGTTTCTAGCAGCAACTGGAAAGGGTGTGTTAGTGCAGTGGGGTGAAGGTTCAGCTTCACTCCCAGTACTGATTGTCCAGCTGAGATGCAGCAGGACAATGTGCTGACTCTGCCTCATTATAGGAGCGCCAAGGCCCTAAAGAGCTGTGTGGGACTGGAGAAGCCCTTGAAGGCAGAAGGAAAAACCAGTTGGAGGTTCAGAACAGAGTTGCAATAGTGCTGTTCAGTGACAGCTACAGCAGTTCCTTGGGGCAACCTGCTAACACTGTTTGCTTCTCAAGGGGAGGGGTTCAAACAATCAGCAGATGACCAGCCTCCTGAAGAGAGACATGGAATCAGAGGATGGTTTAGGCTGGAAGGGACCTTTAAATGTGTTCTAATTCCAAAGCCCCATCTTGTGCACTTTACTGTCTTCACTCTTGCTTGAGTCTAGAAATACATGATCTATAGTACTTCAAAAATTCCTGCTTCTAAATTAAATTTAGGGAGAGATGAAGGTGTTGGCAGGTCAGACCCTCCCAGGGCTGAGTTTGTGCTTTAGCAGATTCAAGACCTCCACTTGCAGAGAAGTGCCCAACCCTGTCTGATGTCTGTTGGTCTTAGGTTCCCTGGCTTGACTTGGGTGGAAGAACACATAGAATCCCTAAGGTTGGAAAGGACCTTGAAGATTGAGTCCAACTATTCCAGTGCCTTTTGGGTAATTTTTCCCTAATACCTAATCTAAACCTCCCTTGGTGCTACTTGAGGCTGTGTCCTCTTGTCCTATCACTTCTTACCTGGGAGAATAGACTGACCCTCACCTGCAACCTCTGTGTTTACCTTCTGTGAGCCCCTGTGTTGTGGCACAGGTGTAAGGGCAGTGGCAGCCTGCACAGGACAAACATATGTATGAATGCCAGGCTAAATCTCAGCCCTTCTCTCTTGCTGTTGGTGAGTTGGATCCCTGCACACCTCTTGCCCAGCTCCTGCAGTGCTGTGGATGATTGATTGTCATGGGTATTGCCAACTCTATGGCTCTGTAACAGGAGCTCTTGGAAAGCAACCACAGCAATAAGGCTGCAGCTTGGCTGAGGCTCCTATGAGGTATCCAAGCAATGGGCTCCACTGGGATCTGGGTGTTCTTGCATGTGGTGGAGGAGCTGGAGCAGGAGAACAGCATGTCTTTCATATGTGTGTCTCTGCCAAGCTCAACATGCAGGTGTCTCGTGGTCCAGAATGACGAGGACAAATGCTCTTTCAGATGTCTTTCCTATAAAAGGAGCTGTGCTTGGTGCAGGTGAGGGGTGAGGCTTGGAAATCACCACCTTGCTCTGGCAGGAGCTTTAAGGAGTGTCTGCTGCTTGTCCAGCCTAGCCATGTGTCTGTACCTACCAGGCCTGGAATCAAAAAGTCAAAATATTGTCTAGGTTGGAAAAGTCCCCTAAGATCATCAAGTCCAACCATTCTGCCAGAAGTGCCAAGGCCACCACTAAACCCGGTGCCACATCCACAAAATTTTTAACTCACCCCAGGGATGGGGAGTCTACCACTGCCCTGTTTTAGAAGTCTCTATACAGCTAAGCAAGAATTGATAGATGGAGGGGTTATTTACCATATCACTGCTTTTTTTCCTGAAGATTGGTTTTTGGTCTTTAGTCTGTGGTTGCTGTTTCTTGTAACTGATCAAGGGGACAGCCCTTCTACCCTGCAAAGTGAAAGCAAATTATCTACTAATTGGGAAAGAAGGGAAAGGGGATGAAAGGATGACTTGGTGTGATCTAGGCAATGGGGCCCTGAAGAGCTGTTGCAACCACAAGCCTCTGTGCCCTCTTCCTGGAGCTCTACATGACCTCACAGCCAGAGGAAATTCTGAAGAGGGCCAGTCAACTTGCAGGACCTGCTGCTGCATCATGCCTATATCACAGACACTGTTTTGAATAGCACAGGAGCTGTAGCTTCATCTGGGGTCAAGGCTGAGAATGGGAGGAGGAAATCAAGTTTCTGGGCATGCTGCTTTAGTGTGTCACAATGGTACTTCAGTTCCCTGTAGCACGATCCAACAGAATGAACTTGCATAGTGCCAAAACACTTCTTGTCCAAGGCAGCAGGGTGAGTAATGCTGGTGTGACATCTTGAAAAATCTGTGGGATTATTTTTTTTCCTATGGGAACTGATGCAGAGTGGCCTTTGCATGTACAGTTTGAGGGATGGGGTGTCAAAGCTTCAGCTTGTAGGTCTGAGAGCTGCTGGGATGTTGCAGCTGGCAAAAAGTGGCACTGTTGCAGCCTAAAAAAAGATGTTTAGATTAGATATTAGGAAGAGATTATTGACTCTTAAGGTAGTGAGATCCTGGCACAGGTTTCCCACAGAAGCTGTGTCTCTGGAAGTGTTCAGGGCCAGGATGGACAGGGCTTTAGAGCATCTTGGTCTAGAGGAAGGTATCTCTGTCCATGGCAGAGGTTTGGAACTGGATGATCCATAAGGTCTCTTCCAACATCAATTATTCTAACATACAGAAAAAAATTAAATTTGATCTCTATTTTTGTAGGATGGTGCAGCAGCCCTGCTGTGTTTTGTGCTGTGTACTTGCTCAGACTGCATGTGTACTGCCTGGGGAAGATGCTCTGACACATGGGGTGATGCTGCTACCTATAGCATCAAAAAATCCTGGCAGTAGTGGTGCCAGAGAATGGGTTGTTCCATGCTATCTAAGACAGCTGTGGAGAGTCCATGCTGAGCAAGCAGAGGAGTAAGTGGTTAGGAATGTTGCGGAGCCTGAGAACAATATGATCACAGCTCTAGAGCATTCCCTGAAGGAATCAGAGATGGGTTGAGGTGTCTTGTTGACCCTTTGGCATATAGGCCAGGGCAGAACCTCTTAAAAGGAGGGATAGTTTCCAGTGGTTACCACCCTTCTGCACATTTTCCCACTTGGAGGGTGGCCAACAGACCCATTAACTGGTTGGCTCTTTTTTTCAGGCATTAAGTGAACTTGCTTCTGCTATGAGACAGTGATGTTTATGTTCCTTCCCCCTCATACTGGGATGTGAGCCACTAATGTGCTGAGAGAGGGCCTGGAAGGAGGTGTAGCTGTGGCTACAGGACTGAAGATCTTGATTGGTTTGGGCAAGAGGTGTGTAAGAATTCCTTAGGAAGGAGTAGAAACGCAAAAGGCCCAGGCTGCAGGAACCCATGCCCTATTCCTTGGCTGGCAGGCTTCTTGTGTCTGAGATCAGCCTGTTTATCCTGCTCCCTCTGCTTGGGAAACTGAAGTCTAAATGGCTGCTCCTACCAGAGCCTCTGAAATCCAGGAGAGCTCATACATGAGTTCTTAGGCTGTTTTCCCTGGTGGGAAGAGAGACAAAACCTGGGGGATGTGACTTTTTTTACTTCTCCCATTTTTATTTACAACCTGAAAATATCCATCTTCAATTGAGTTGTTTTTTTTTTCTTTCCTAGCTGGTTAAAACCCATAATCTGCTGACCACCAGGAATTACATTTTTGGGTACCATCCACATGGCATCATGGGCTTGGGTGCCTTTTGCAACTTCAGCACAGAGGCCACGGGTGTCAGCCAGAAATTTCCTGGGATCCGACCGTACCTTGCTACCCTGGCTGGGAACTTCAGGATGCCCATATTGAGGGACTACTTAATGTCTGGTGGTAAGCACAATTACACCGTGCCATTTCTGCTCTTGCTCTTGGCTCTAAGCTGTCTTCACCTCTCAAGTGGAAAACTGTAACCTTTTGTAACCTGCAAGTTCACCTAACCACTTCATGCTTGTAGCATCACCCAAACATTGATTTCACGTAGCTGTCAAGAGGAAACTGTGAATAAACGTGAGAAATCCTGTCTAGTGTGAGGTGTCCCTGTCTCTGGCAAAGGGTTGGAACTGGGTGATGTTTAAGGTCTCTTCCAACCCAAACCATTCTGTGATTCTGTAAATATAACTAGTTTGGGCTGCAGGAAATTCTACTCCTCTGTGTTCCTTCATAACTCTGGGATACTCTTGTCCAAAAGCATAGTAAAGATATATGACAACCGTAGTTGTGGAAGGTGGAGATATGGAACCAAGCTTTTCCTAGTTATTGTGAGAAGGTACAGGAAGAAGTTGCACTGACTGAGAATACTGAGTAACCATGGCCAGCTCAGCTCCTGGGCTCACTACCACATAAGTTGTCACACATGTGTGTTTCATGGTGGTGGTGGATGCTGTCTCCACCCAACTGCACTGCTGGGTGCCTGCCAGGTGTAAAGAGTCTGGGGTATTGCATGATTCCAGCTGTTCAGAGAGCCCCTTCCCTGAATGTGTTCCTGTAGATGGATCACATGGATTATGCAGTGATCTAAATGTGCTGAATTACATTAATAGGTCTGTTTTAATGGAGTCCAGGATTTTAATGTGGACTCTTTCAAGTTATGACCGGGCAGAGGAAGCAGTGCTTAAAATACCAATAAAGTGTTCTTGTATGGCCCGAGCTTCCTTTTTGGAGTGAGGACACCTGTGAATTAGATAGAGGTGAGGGAGTAATACTTCAAGACTGTGAATTGAGCAATCCAGTAACCTGTTTGCTGTTTCTGGAACTGATTCATCAATAAATAAAACAGATACCTTTATAAGTGCCATGGCTGGAAAGACAGTAGGAGTAGCTGTACCTGACTGATTTCTTAGAATTGACTATTTCTGAGATTGCTGTCTTAATTGAGGGAGAGAAATACTGGATCTGGTGCAGAAAAGGTGTTTGTCCCTATTTAGAAAGAGCAGTATCTCAAGCTGGTTTTTTATCTTCATGTACTGATGCTAGTTGCTGTGTGAAGTCCATAATTTGGGAATTCATGGGACAGTGGCATATGAGAAGTTGGGATCTGCTTTCCAGTCTGTTATAGCTGTAAATTTAGTTGTGTTTCTTAAGTTTCCATGAAGCCTTTTTATATTTTAAAAAAGCATTTTCAGTCTGTTCAGTATGACTGGCTGACAAGTCTTGTGGCCAGCCAGAGCTTTCTCCTTTTTGGAAGGAATGTTGGGAGTAGTCATTAGCAACATCCTTACTGGCTTGGCTATCCCTGAACACTGTGGTTAAACCAGAGGAAACTTGTGCTTCCTCTGTTCCTAGCATCTAAGCAAGACTACAGGTGTGATGAAGTTAACCTTCTGAAAGCCATAATTTGTCTTCACTTTCCTATACTAGAACTTAAGGGTGCTGTTACAAAGGCCTTAACATCACTTGGAAAGTGCTGATAATACCATCTTTTTTTTTTTTTCTTTTGGCCAACCCCTTTTCGGTTGGATTTTTAACAAATCCTAACACTGTGCTAATAAACAGTTGGTTTACAACTCATACAAATTCTTAATTTTACAGCCTGCTAGAGGTTAAGGTACAACAGGGATCCTGTAAAGCATGAGGGGATGACCAGAAAACCCTATATACTGTGTGAATGGGTTAAAGAGCAGAATTTATCTCTTGCCACTTGTCTCCATGTCTCATTGCACTTTCTGAAGGAACTATTTGGTGCTGTGAGCAGCAGTAGTCTCCTGCTAACAAGTGTGGAAAAGTTGAACATAAATCTGTTGCCAGGCCCATGTAGCCAGTATGAGCCTTGGTGTGGAGAATGGGAGAAAGCTGGAGCAGTGAGTATAGCCTGAGCCTTTCAGAGGAAAAAGTCAGAGAAATGTAGCTGTGCTGAAAGACACTAATTCATCTTCAATTCCAGCTGATCTGTCTCAAGAGTGGTCTGCTCTGTTCTTACCTGGAGCTGGGATAGGTGATGACCCTGATGCCCAGATAGACCTCAAGGCTGGCAGACTTGTCCAGCCTAAGTCCCCAGGACCTGTCCATCATTTAGTTCTTGGCTCAAGCAATCAATACCATGCGATGTGCAAAATTAGCTTCTAAGATTAAATAGTGTAATAGGGCAATGACCTGAAGTACTCAGATGAGATGTGTTGTGTGATGGGAATGTAAGTGATGGCATCCCACTTCTCCTTGGCTTGTTCTGGCCAAAGACTTGAGGCAGGAGCAAGCTTGGACACCAACTGTAGAATAAAAGTAAGTGTACAAAGAGCAGGCAATCCATTTTCTTCACATTTTTAAAGCAATAGAGAGGAAATTAAAGGTGCTGTCTTTGGGTTTTCATTTTCCTGGAGGGGGGACTGGTGCTTTAGGACAGATTACTTACTAAAGGTGAAGAGAGGTCCTGCTCTTTCCAGTGTGGAATAGCAGGAAAGACCTTCACAGACACTTTCCTCAGAATACGGTCTTAGGTAAACACTCTGTCCCATACATTGCAAGAGCTTCATATCACAGATCTGTCTTAAAGGTTTGTCCATTTATTCTTTTTATATCACTAAAAAATTCTCCCATGTATATTCCACTATCTAGTTTTGCTGAGGAATTGGTCAAAATCAGACTCTCATCCATCAAAATAAAAACTGCTTTCTTCCTCACTAAAGGTAAACCAAATCCTTCTGTAAAGTTTACATGGAGGAAGAATGCCTTTGATACCACTAGGTATAGAAAATCGTTGCTGAAGTCTTTTGATAAAGGAAAATTTTTGAGAGCTGATGTTTGTGGAGTTTGACCAAGTCTAGTGCTGCCAGGCCTATGAACTGCTTATTCAGTTGAGGAACAGGTTGCCTGCTAATACCACTCTATCTGATCACAGAGAGGTTGGGACAACTCAACTTGCAGTTGAGGTATAAACTTTGTGCTGTGAGTATGAGAAGATCCTGAAGTCACCAGCCCATCTCATAGCATGACCCTTGTGTCTGTCTTCCTTAATCCAGGTATATGTCCTGTGAACCGTGACAGCATAGACTACATCTTGTCCGAGAATGGCAGTGGCAATGCCATCATTATTGTGGTTGGAGGAGCAGCAGAGTCCCTGAACTGCACCCCAGGGAAGAATTCTGTGACACTGAAGAACCGGAAAGGATTTGTGAAACTGGCTCTACGGCATGGGTAAGGGGCAAGCTCAGTGCTGCACAGTACTGCTACCTTGTGGAAGGTGCTTTTATTTGAACAGCTTGATCAGGTGAAGATGTCCCTGCTTAATGTAAGGTGATAGGAATAGATGGCCTTTAAAGGTCCCCTTCAGCCCAAACTATTCTGTGATTGTTCCCTGAAGTAGCTGATACCTTGGAGGAATTCTCCTTTCTGCAGTTGTGAAACTTGTGCATTTGTGTTGTGCAGATGTTTGCCCAGAGCATCAGACATGAGTGTCCTTTGGCTTCTGCCCCTGAGCAAGGTAGGGGCAGAGGGATCCCTGGGACAGCGGGAGGCTTCCAGGGCAAGGAGAGGCAGTGTCAGTATGGGGTGATGACCTGTGTAGTCCCCCTGATCCCCATGTGTCTGAAAGGAGATGGCCATCAAAAATAGGAGTTGAGTATATATGGAAGCATGGCCACTGCCTGACTGAGCAATGTTCCACAGGACCATTGTCAGTACAATTCTCTTGTATGCCTTCAAAGTATATCTATTATGTCATGCCAAGTCTGGCTGGCTTATGTCAGTACCTTGTGGTGCAATAAAAGTTCTGGGCAATGGTACAAGCAACTATGCAGTCTGGCAGAATACACAGCAGCAAGTGTGGGGCTGTCATATGAACTGTAGTCCAGGGGTGGGGTCCTGAATCTTTCTGTCTTTCCAGAGCGGACTTGGTTCCTGTCTACTCCTTTGGGGAGAATGAAGTATACAAGCAGGTGATCTTTGAAGAGGGTTCCTGGGGAAGATGGGTTCAGAAGAAGTTCCAGAAGCACATTGGCTTTGCTCCATGCATCTTTCATGGCCGTGGCCTCTTCTCCTCCAACACCTGGGGGCTAATACCTTACTCCAAGCCCATCACTACTGTTGGTAAGGTTTTGGTATAAACGTGCTGTGTGCCTCTCTAGGTAGCAGAATACTTGAGTCTATGCTGAGAATATGCTGAGTCTAAACTGAGAACAAGCTAGAAGTGTTTCCAGAGGTTACAAGCCCTCATTGAATGTTCTGCTTCCAGGCAGTTTTGCAAGAGAGCTCTTTTTTTGGGGAAAAGGCTGTAGCTCTACTTTCTTTGTCTTTGGATAACTAAAGTCAGAAGCAACCTGACCCCCATGCTCCAGAGGGATGCATGTCTGACAGTTGAATATTAAAGCCAACCCTGAAACTTGCATTTGAGTCTTCTAACCCAAAGCAGTGAGGCTTTGAGGGAAGGAGAAAAAGGTCAGCTTTGCTTTTGTGATGTGTACAGGGGTATACATCAAGAACTGACTCTTGGCTGCTGTTAACTGAGGAGGGATTTATCAGTCTGCTGTAAACAGAAGGGTGACTTCCCAGCCACCTTAAATAGTAGAGGCATTTGTGTAGCTGAAGCAAATCTGTTATTGCTGCAGGTGGGATGTGTGTCCTTGTGGGAAACTTGTGCTTCAGAGCCTGGTAAAACTGGGAGGAATCAGACAAACCTCTGCTATAATGGCAGACTGTGTTGTGCCAGAATGGATGTGCTGAACTACTATAGCTTTGTCCATAGAAGACAAATATCCAGGTTGTAGGAGCATTTAAGCTAACGTGGATATGTCCCTTTTTTGTCAGTTGGAGAGCCCATCACCATCCCCAAAATCGATAATCCATCCCAGAAGGATGTGGACTTCTACCATAGCATGTATGTGGACTCCCTGATCAAGCTCTTTGACAAATACAAGAGCAGATTTGGCCTGCCGGAGACTGAAGTCTTGGAAGTCAACTGAAGGCACTGGCTCCACAGCACCTCCTTCTTTCAGAACCAACACATCTTTTCCAGGAGTCCAAGTTGTCATTGTGTACTTGAAAGCATGTGTGGGTGTATGTATCCTTCAAAGCAAGTGTTTGAAGTATTGCTAGACCACTCTAAAAAATAATAAAGAAAGGCTTTGCTTTAGAGAAATCCCATTACAAACATCTTTTAAAACAAAAAAAAAACCCCACAACTCTGCACTGCTGTGAGGATTTAGATGACTTAAATTATTGCCTTTGTAATCTGCTATATAATGCTCTTGGACCACCAGCAATGGATTAGAAAAAATTCTACAGCTACTGTACCCACTAGCACAAATGATTCTGGGAGAATAGAATCCATGTGGTTTTCAATCTAAAAAGGAGCAGGTTGATTTGAGCAGCATGGCAGTTTTACAAGTGTGTTGCACAAGACCCCTGTTGGGACATGCTTATGTAGTGCAAGGGTATTTCTGCTTTGGGAAAACCCTTTCTGGAAGTACAGTTGGGCTGCCAACCCCCCTGGTGTGGCATCTGTGCTGGATGGTGCAGGAAGCCAAGTGGAAAGAGTCAGGTGAACCTTGATCCATAGTGTAGTGAATGCTTTTGTGGCTGTAAATTCACCACTGTATTTGAAGTGTCAGTTTAGAAGCAGATGTGTCCCAGGTGCTGCTTGTACAGAGGCTTGTAGCTGGAAACATGGGACTTCTTCACAGCCACAAAACTCCAAGGATAAGCTCCAGGAGCAGTGGATGGTGCAGTTGTGTAGCCCTGGTGTTGCAGAACTTTGGGGTAGCCCATAGGGAAAAAATGCAGTTGGACTGTTGATGCAAGTGCTTTGGATGCCCAAAGTATTTGGGGAATCTAGAAGTTACTTCTGGCCTGGAGCTGGCTTCTAATTACTCCATCCAGTGAATGTAAAGGAGTAGCCTTTGCACATAGAATCTAAAGTGAGCTACTTTTAAAAGTATTTATAAAATGTTTACGTGGATATTAACACGCTTGTAGTGAGATTTCTTGAGAGTACAATTGATGTATAAACCTGAAACACTGCACTACTTGCATGTCTGACCTGCCTTTTCAACCATTCAATTGAGTGTATCTTGAGCTCTAAAATGTGCCTTTCTTCCATGCAAGAGGATGGTATTTCACATCTCTGGAATCTTGCCTCTAAAGACAAATGTTCATCTGTCATATTTGATAGATTATTGTATTACAGAGTATCAATTTTTGTACAAATTTCTAGAAATAAACTTGGGCAAAAATAGTGGGCTGCTTTGGTCCCTTTGATGTGTTGCAGGGTTTGTGGCTGGTATTAGTTTGTATGATTGCAGTTGTGCCTTTTTTCCTGTGGGGAAAAAAATGGTTTGTCTCTACAGAAGCAGACTCACACCAAAATCAACATCTTTGGAAGTGTGTAGTGGTAGACCTGGAAGAGTTAGGTTAAGGGTTGGACTTGATCTTAGAAATCTTTTCCAACCTTAATGATTCTGTTCTGCCATCTGCTTTCTCCCTGCATGGGGCAGCCAGGATAGTTTAAGCAAATCTTCACGGTTTAAGGTTGGGATTTTGCCTGGGAGTGTACAAGGAGCTGAGGCAGCCTCCATCTGTGGATCTCCTTCACTGAACAGGTACAGAATGAGCATGCTCTATTGCTCCTTATAGCAGATTACATTGGGTTTTGTTGCTGCCTAGAACAGAAAATGTTGGATTGCATCCCTGATGCCCAGGTGAAGAAATCCTTCCAGCCCTTTTCAGTACTTAAAAGGGAGCTTCATAAAAAAAGTGACTTTCTAAACAGAGCGCTTAGTGATAGGACAAGGCCCAAATAATAACTTCTCTAACTTCTAGGCAATAAACCTAATAGAGGAGAGCTTTAGATTGGATATTGGGAAGAAATTCTTCATTGTGAGGGTGGTGAGATCCTGGCACAGGCTGCCCAAGGAAGCTCTTCCTTCCTCATCCTTGGAAGAGCTGCAGGCCAGCAGCCTGGTTTAGTGGATGATGTCCCTGCCCCATGGCATGGGAGCTGGAACTAGATGAGCTTTAAGGTCGCTTCCAACTCAAACCACTCTGTGATTGTTCTTGTCAGAGCTCCCAGGCTTCTACTGGAGGTGCAAAGTGCTCCAGAAATAGCTCACAGTGCTGAAAAGTTCATGTGGACTCTTCTAGTAACAAGGGAGAATTTAACCTGGTTTTTTTTGGTCTGGGTCTGGCCTGTGAACCATGGCAGTGATCAATCAGTGCTGGCTGATTGACTTTCACAGCCTGACTGCTGTTCTCCAAGGTGAAAGCTAAACTTACTCTTTGCCCTTTTCAAGCTTGGCCAATGGAATTTGAAAGCCTTCTGCTCAGGAAGATAAACCTGGTTGTGTTGCTTGCTTCCCCTTTTCCTCACCCCCAGTGGAATTGATTTGTAACTCTGTTTTCTGCTAGCTGGTAGTAAGGTTGTGTTTCCAGTGACTTCTCTGGAAATGTGTAGCAAGCAAAGCTCTGCCCAAAGTACTCATAACTACTCGTGACAATTCACTGGATCTACCTTTGAGGATTCCAGAACTGGACCAAGTCAGTTCTTGCAGAGCTTTTTTCCAAGCAAAGTTTTTGATTGTCAAGTTTTAGATCAAAGAATAGCTGCAGACTGAAAATCCCCCTAACACAGAGGAGGGAGAGAGTTATTTCAAACAAGGCTCTGTTCCTACAAAAAGTGATATACTAATGAATATCCTGTGATTTTCCATACTGCAAGACCAGCTCTGACTAATTTTTGTCAGGGTGGAATTGCTATGCTCTTGCTGCCTTATCTAGGTCATTTCCCTTGGCTGAAATAGGCTGCTGGCCACAATAGACCAGCTCTGATAAAGCTGTTCTTAAAATCTCTGTTGAGAAATGGGCATCTTTGCTTTCCTGTGGGCCTGTCTTTCCTTTAGCTCAGCACCTGCCTCTTTCTCTGCTTTTGTTTAGCTTGATATATGAAGTAGATTTGCACTTCTCTGGTTCTTTAAGATTGCCCTGTCCTCCTAACATTCCTCATTATACCTGCAAGAATCCTGATGAATCTGTCCCTCACTACAGGCTGGAAGAGGGGACTTTCCACTTTCACCACTTTTTCCTCATGTGTTTAGACATAGTTGCTGTCCTATTTTGTTGCCTTTCTCTCAAATCAAGGCTCTCTCCGGCAAATAGAACAAAAGGGTACGTGACTCAGTTTATGGAAAAGGCATGGCAGCTGGATGCAGGCCCACCTGCAGTGATTTATCCTTTCCTTGACTGCCAGCCATAGGGCATCCTGAGCATGTTACATGAATCCTGGGTTCAGTTTTGAGCCCATCATGACAAGAAGGACATCGAGGGGCAGGAGTATGTCCACAGAAGAGAATGGAGCAGGGGAAGAGGCTGGAGTGCCAGAAGTGGCTGAGGGAGCTGGTGGGGCTCGGTGTGGAGGAAAGGAAGGCTAGGGGAGACTTTCTCACTCTACAACAGCCTGATAGGAGAGTGAAGTCAGGTGAGGACTGGGCTCTGCTCCCAGGGGACTAGGGACAGAACAAGAGGAAACAGCCTTAAGCTGCACCAGGGAAGGTTTACATGGTATATTAGGGGAAATTTCATCACTGAAAAGGCAGTCAGGCATTGGAACAGACTGCCCAGGGCAGTGGCAGAGTCTCCATCCCTGGAGGGATTTTCAAGATGTGTGGATAAGGCACTTGGGGACATGGGTTAGTAGTGGGCTTGGTTTGGAATGGTTGGACACAATGGTCTTAGGGGGCTTTTCCAAACTATGATTCTGGGGGTTTGCTCAGCTGTTTTTTCCCTCTCTGTGAAGCAGGGCAACATTATCTCCTACAGCACCAGCTATAAAGGTGGGATGTCACCAGCTTTCTTTGAGCCCTTTGTTAATTAACATAGCATAAGCAAAATAATGCTGTTTGTATTGTGTACACCGCTTTTTTTTATTCAATGTGGAAGCAGAGCTGGGTCTAATGAAGGAGATGAGAAAAAGAAAGAGGACATGCTGCCCTCACGAGGTGCCTGTCAGTAACTCCATGATAATGTAACAAAGTCCCCAAGCAATTTGGGGAAATGCCAAGAAATCACTTATCCAGACTGGAACGGCTTTCTCTGAGGAGGAGGCAGAGACCAGAAATGGATGCATTACGCTCTGAAAAAATTTTTTGTTAATTTATCCCAAGCAGCAGTACCACAAGGAGTAACAAATTATTTTTCTACATTGTCAAAAAGTGCACATTCTCAAAGCTTTGTGCTGTAAAATGATCCCCTTGAAAGTGGTTCTGTTTGGCAACAGCTTAGATAAATAAAGTTTTTCCATTTAAAGAAAAATCCATACTATCACAAAAATAGGCATTTTCTTGCCTAGTTCTGCCAGGGATTCAAGGGACCACGTTAGGCAGCTGAAAGAGCACGGGAAAATTGCTAATGTAGGGATTTCTCTATTTTGCTTTATGGTTATCTTTTTTTTTCTTTCAGATGGGGTTTATGGGGGTGAGGATGTTTTAACAGGCTGTAAAAGGCTGTAACATAAGCCTGGTGGGAATTTGAACTCCATCCATGGTCTGGTTATTTACTGGTTCCTATTTGATCTGATCCACACTCCTAGCTAATCATACACTGGGAGTTTCCCCTCCCCATTAGTTTTTGGTTTGCTGTGTGCTTTCTGCTGTGCTTTGATCAAGGTGGAACAGTGCAGGCAGGAGTACCCTCCTGCCACATTTGACTGAGACAATATTATCCTGTGTGCCAAAATCTCATACTGCCATAGTGTGAAATCTTGGGAATGGTTGAGCTTGATGATCTGAGAGGTCTTTTCCAACTTAAATGATTCTGTGATTCTATACCTTTATGCAAATAGGCTGTATAGTATCAGCAACCATAGTACCCATCCTTCCTTGTCACATCAGAAGGTCTGGATATCCCAAATTATTTCTAAATGGATGTAAAGGTTTCATCAGTGAAGAGTCAGTCAGAATATTATGACCTATAGATGATACCTTGTAAATAGCAAAGACCAAGAGAGTCTTGATGGTTTGGTATAATGGCATTACATTGTCTGGGAGATGCTTATAGCCAATGAAAGTACAAAGTTTTAGTGCAAATGCTGTCCTGTGGTGGCTTAACAGCCAGTAGGCTCCAATTCAATGGGTATACTGATTTTTTGTCTTCTTATGTATGTCACACTACATTAGGAATGGTGAGGAGTATGACACTGACTCCCTTAGCTGCATTGTCCAAGAGAGCAATATTTATTATTCTTAATCTTCTTTTATACACGTTTGAGAAGGTCTGAGAGGTAAAACTCTCATTGGTCATTAAAGGTACACATCACCATAAGTGGAACACCACCCCTTGACTAAACACTACCTGCAGATTGTTGTCCTTTACCAAGGACTGTTTAGATTCTTTCTCATGCTTTCTCAGGCCAGACTGAGATGTCTGTGTGACTTAGTTTCACACAGGCTCTGTGTTCCCTGCCTGCTTTTTGCATTTAGTATCCACATATGTATATTTAGCTTTCATCAATGGATCATCCTGCAGAAACTTATCATTCAAAGGGCTTTAAAGGTCTCTATAAATATTCCAAAGCAGGATTTACTTTTCCCATAGATGGAATGCAACCACCTGGCCATGACATCTCAAATTAAGTGATAAAATCACATTACCACCTCTGCAAGATGAAAATGCAGGTGCAGTAAAGGATTGGACTTTATTTCAAGCAGAATTCAGAAATAAGTTTCCTTCAGGGACTTCTGGTAATGTACCAGGAGTTATTTCATGCCTGTACTTTTGTGGGAGCTTAGGAGTTTTGCATCTTGTTTGGAAGACAGTCCTTGCAGAGCCTTCAGTCCCAGTGTTTATTCAGTTGTGAACTGCTACCTTTGGCCTTGATCTACCCACTAAAATCAGAAAGCATATGCTGGTTGACTTACATGGGCTTTTAATGTAGTCCCCAGTAGCAACCACTTTGAGGTGGGTGGGTGTGATGGATCCTGTGTGCTGTTCTTTGTTTAATTGCCTTCTCATTTAAAATATATTTACTTGCAAAGAATTACAGAATCATTTAGGTTCAAAAGCCTCTGAGACCATTGAGCCCAACTGTGGACATGATTTTCTGGGCCTGAGAGAGTTTCAGCCTGTCAGTGGCTGATCTGTTTCCCAAGGGAAAGTCTTTTGGGAAACCTTTCTCTCTCAAGGACTGTTTTCTGAAAATAGGTTTTGGTTCTCAAAACAATGTTGTGCAGATGTCTGAGTGTTTTTTTTTCTCTTATCCTACCAATGGGATGAGAGAGGTGTTGTTCCTTTCACCAATCATGTTAACCTATATCAGAACACCTTACCAAAGGGGTTGAAAACCCCGAAATAAAGGTTTTTGCCTCCTTGGGATTGAAACCTCGTCTGTTGTGACTTGGACCCATGCTTCTATTTCATGTCCTCTAGCAACACCCAACTGTTCCCCCAGCACTACCCAGTCCAACAACACAAACTGTTCCAGGGCTGGACAACCATTTCCATGAAAAAAATTTCTCAATATCTAATCTAAACCTTCTCCCACACAACCTGAGGCCATTTCCTCTTGTCCTGTCCCTTGTTCCCTGGGAGAAGAGCCTGACTTCCCCCTGGCTCCACCCTCCTGTAAAGGGAGTTTTAGAGAGGGAGAAGGGCCCACCAAAGCCTCCTTTTCTCCAGGTTGAGCCCCTCCCCAGCTCCCTCAGATGCTCCTTGTCATACTTGTGCTTTTGTCCTTTCACTACTTTCCATATCTCATTCACAATATATATTTAAAATATGTTTGAGTCTGAGAAGTTTTTTGCACATAAATAATAGCCCTTCTAAGCACCAGGAGAGTAACAGATATTCTAAGCATCATTTGCCCTCCAAAGCACCATGGAAATTATCTAATGGTTATAAGCTGACTTGAAAATGTCTTCTACTGAAAGTGGATCTCCTCTGTGCACATAACGTGACCTAAACAGCTTGATGGTATGTCAAAAACACAATGAAGTGTCTCTCTCTGAGGTGGGGTTTATCTATAATGGGACTCAGGAAACTTATGATAAATTAATTGAATCAGTTTTAATACCCTCACATTTATGCAGCTGATGGTGATGATAAACTGCAACCAATGGCCAGCTGGAAATGAATACAGCCCCCCTTGGAGTTTATTGCATTAAAGACTTACTATTAATTTAAAACCACATTGAAAAGATCTGACCTTTACTGTGCTTTTCACTGTCAGCTTCTGATACATTGCCTAGGGATGACCAAAACACCTTAGGTATCTGTAAGTGTCTCACAGCAGTTCAAAATCACCTCTGTGAAGGGAGAAAACATATTCAACTACACTAGAAGTATAGGGTCTAAGTATATCTAAGAAATACCTTGGACACAAACAGGTGCCAAGTTCAATGCCCACAAAACCTGTCTCTTGTTCTAGTTGCTATTGCTTGATACTGATCTCTCCCAAAGCAAAGCTAAACAAACTCTTTTAACCCTTCATCTGTGGCTGTAAATTGCACTATTTAATACAGATTCAGTGCAGAATTTGCCCTTTTTTCTCTTTAAACAGATCACAAACTTCAGGTACTTTGCTCTGCATTTGGAATCCTACCCATCAGTGAAGTATGTTGTCTCATTGGAGTGATTTTGCAATGATCTCATACCCCAGTAAGAAGCATATTTGACCTGATCTGTGCAGAAGTAGGAATTAGTGTTAGCCACAAGGTAATTTCTCCCCTTCCCAAAGGTTCTTCCAAAAGAAAAGTTCCCAAAGACTTCCAAAAGTCTATTTAATAGTATCTGTAATAACTTGCAGGTGGTATCTCTCCACCACATGTAATTTTGAAGGACACATCGCAACTTCAGTGCAAAAAGACCACTGATAAAGTAGTGCTTCCAGAAATGGCAATTAAATATTCAAATGTAATTTCTGACAATTCCTCATTGGCATTTCATCCAGCTTTCTCCAGAGGCTTTTCAGAAATGCACTTCATTCTGCAAGAGTCTTTACCAGATTTTGTTAAAATTAGTTTTGGAATTTTATTAATAGTAATTTTAATTATTTTCTGGCTTTTCTTTAAAAAAAAAATGCCCAGAAGAAATGGCTTCTGGTATTCCACAATGTCAAAGTGAGGAGCTGCCAATGTGAGTTCAGACAACACATAAACATAAGACAGGGTCAGTAATCTGGTGATGTCTTTGACTTGAATTCACCTGAAGAAAACTGAAGATCACTGAATCACAGATTGGCTTAGATTGAAAGGGACCTTAAAGCTCATCTTGTTCCAGTGCCCTGCCATGTGCAAAGACACTTTTGACTAGACCAGGTAGCTCTAAGCCCCATCCAACCTGGCCTTGAACACTTTGAGGGATGGAGCAGCCACAACTTCTCTGGGCAACCTGTGCCAGGGCCTCACCACTCTCACGGGGAAAAATTTCTTTGAACTATCCAATTTAACCCTGCTTTCTGAGGTCATTCCCCCTTGCCACAGACTCAGTCACAGAATATTCTGAGTTGGAAAGGACCCACTAGGATCATTGTCATTCCAGGCCCTTGTCCAAAGCCTATCTCCAGCTCTCTTACAGCTCCCTTAGGCACTGGCAGGGGGTCTAAGGTGTCCCTGGAGCCTTCTTTTCTCCAGACTGTACACTCCCAGCTCTCTCAGCCTGTCTCCAGAGCAGAGATGCTCCAGCCCTTAAAGCATCTCAGTGGCCTCCTCTGAACTTGCTCCAGTAGCTCCACATCCTTCTGATGTTGGACCCCAGAGCTGGAGGCAGCTCTGCAGGTGGGGTCTCACCTGAGCAGGATAGAGGGGCAGAATCCTCCCTCCCCTACTGCTCTTGCTGTGGGATCAGCCCAGCACACAGAGGCCTTTGGGCTCTCAGTGTACATGGTCAATCCTGTTGACCTTGTCATCCATTAACACTCTCAAATTACTCTCCCCAGAGCTGCTCTCCATTCATTCTTTGCCCAGCCTGTGTTTGTGGTTGGGATTGCCCTGACCCATGTGCAGGACCTTGGACTTGGTCTGGCTGAACTTCACAAGGTTCACACAGACCCACTTCTCCAGCCTGTCCATATCCCTCCCCATGCCATCCCTTCCCTCTGTGCAGTAGACACGCCACTCAGGTTGGGTAGACTGGGGAAGTCATGGATGTGGGATCTGCCCAAGCTGAGTGGTGTCTACTGTATTTGATGCAGCCACAGGAACTTTATCTTTTATGATAACACACTGAAGGAACACCCATGGGGACATACTAAAGGTTATACTGTGATTTTTAAAATTATGCAGACAGATAATGACAGCCTTTTGAGGTGGTTAAAAAATTCAAATGACAGTTTCCTAGGGTATCTGTAAATTACACAGGGTTCTGTGTAATGCCATATACATGGGTGAGTTGAGCAGTACTCCTCCAACATTACTGCCTCCAGTGTCTGCTCATAATTAGGGACAAAAAAAGCCAATCCTCAGCTGAAGCTTGCAAATACTCTGCTTAAAATAATCCAACAATCCTAATTAATGAACTAAGCACTGCAATTCAGGAATGATCTGTGTTATTAAAAGGCTGCCATCATGTTGAATGGTCATTGTGGGGAACTATACAAGGCAGGTACTAATCCTCTCAAAACTCATGAAAATCAGATGTAAATCTGAAACCTTATCCCTACAAACTTCTCATGGTATAATGTCCTTGGAAACGGTTCTTTTTCATGCTGACATAAAAAAACCCAACAATAAATCTGAAATTTAGAATGAGGCCAAAGCTTGAGCTAGCATGAACTGGAAATCTGCCAGGACTTCTTTTCAGCTGTATGAGTTACACTGCTACAAAATCACTAATAAATCCACATGGGTTTTGGGATCATATTTGAATTTTTCTCTGGGCAATATTTTACTTTTTAGTCCCTGAATTGTGGGTTAGAGCTCTCAGTCTACATAAAGCAGTAAATGCAATCTCCAGACACATGGCAGGTGAACTGCTATGGTAAGTAAATCACTTGAATTTTCTAAACATCACTACTTTATTATCACAGTGTGTTCCTGTGGAAATGAAGAAAAGTGGGAAAATTCTGCTATAGTAATGATGTATGGACTTTAAATTCAGCAAATCTATGTAAATTAGCGTCCTGGTCTTCTCTGGGATGCCCAGAGTTAATTTTCTTCTTAGTAGATGGTAGCAGTGCATGTGTTTTGGATTTAAGATGAGAATAATGTTGATAACATCCTTTTAATAGAAGGAGAAGGTGAACAAGTGGGGGAAAATCAGTCACAGAAACATGTTTCATCTGAGGATGGACTTATTTTCTTTTTAAAGGATGTTTTGGGGTTTTTTATATTTTGGGCAAACAAGCAGTGGCATCTTCACACTGCTTCCACAAATTGTTTTTAGTGATTTATCTCAGGAAAAACTATTTTTACAGCTATGATCTTCTCTGATTTTATATCAAAGTCTAAGCTAGAATTAGTTTTGCTCCTTGGAGGAAACATAACAAGAGTCTCAAAGGCAGAAAGCATTCTCAAAATTTCTTGTTATTTAGATAATTTTGTCATTCTGAATGCATTTTTCACACCTTGAACAAAGAAACAGCCCTGATTTCATCATCAAAATCAAGTTTCAATCATCCAAAGTGAATATGGGGTGCTCAGAAGGAAGGAGAGTATGTCTTGTAATCAACCAGAAACCAGGAGGTTAATCAAACTGATACAACAGGTCCAAAATTACTATGTTTGAACTTCCTGATCTCAGCATGTCTCAGGAGTCTAGGTGCTTGAAAATAGTACACTGGCTATAGAAAATAGTGAAACAGAAAGCTGGGTTTTTTATTCCATCAGAAGGAAAAAATGGAGATACACTTGTTCCCAGATCTTCCAAAAAAGGCCACTATTTTTAATTATTTTCTGATCAGAGACAGCAACATCCACATCTCACACAGAATACCAGGCTCAACAATGTCCAAAACTTAAGCTCGAGGTATCAAATTTATTTGATGCCTACATGCAGAATCAAACAATTTGGGAAAAAATGTCCATGTAGATGTGTTACTATGGGATACACCAGGGCATCACCCAGAGGAAAAGTTTAGCATCTCCATTTCAAGTAGGAAGCATTTTGGAGAAAAGCAGACCATGGTGAGCAACTGCAAAGGAAGGACCAGGATGGAAGATGATGACTTCATCCCACAAGGATGACCATCAAACCCCAGAAAACTTGACTTTCCATTCCAATTTTCATTTTACTTCCTCTTTTTAACAAGTTCACTTTTTAATACCCTAGACCAAAATAAGTGCTAAAGACAACTCTATTACAACACCTCACCACAGCATGGATATTACAAACCCAGGAGTACTGCAGGTGAATGAAGCCTTACTGGGCTTCCAGCACGATGGTCTCCATGGTGTGGGAGATGCATAGTGCTGAGGACTGGAGGAGAGGAGGAGCACAGGACAGGGTTTTCCAGCACTGTACAGAACACTCAACCCCTTCAGAGGTGTCCAGCCCAGTGAGAACAGGCATTTTCAGTGCTGTGGCACACACTAGGGACAGGCATTCCCAGTGTTTCTGAAGGGATAGCAGGACTGGTGTTCCCAGCAGTGCAGGGACAGGCATTTTGGCCCAGTCCCTAATGGTTCCTGGCAGTGCCAAGAGGATGAGCATCTCAAGTATGACCACCTACGCCAGGCAGGTGCTGCAGAGTGGTGTTGGGATGGATGGCCATGGTGGGGTACCAGGGCAGGACTGGTGCTCTGAGATATGTGGGGATGGTGCTGTTCCAGGTGGGCATGGTCTGCCCTCAGCTCAGGATGGATGTTGCCTGGGTGGGATGAGATGGAGGTAGGTGCTGAGGAGATGGTTGCATTGGGTTTTGGTGTGTGTAGGCATCATGGTTGGTATGATGTGGCATGAGTTGGCCTGATGTGGGATAGCTTGGCATGGAATGGGATGTGTCTATGTGATGTGGGATGGGTTTGTCTGATATTGGGTTAGTTGGCACGATGTGGGGCAGGCAGGTCTGTTGTTGGACAGTTTGGGGTGATATGAGACAGCTTGGGGTGACATGGGGCAGGTGGATGTGCTGTGGAGAAGGTTGGGTGATGTGACACAAGTAGATGTGATGTGCAGAAGGTTCGTAGAATCATGGAATAAGCTGAGTTGGAAGACACTCATCAGGATCTTCAAATCCTATCCCTGGCCCTGTGCAGGACACCACAACAACCCCACCATGTGTCTGAGAGCATTGTCCCAGTGCTTCTTGAGCTCTGTCAGACTTGGTGCTGTGACCGCTTTCCTGGGGATCCTGTTCCAGTGCTCAGCCACTCTCTGGATGAAGAACCTTTTCCTGATATCCAACTTAAAGCTTCCCCACCTCAGCTTCAGGCCATTTCTTCAGGTCCTGTCGTTGGTCAGGAAAGTTAAGAGATTTGTACATGTCCCTCTGCTTCTCCTCCCGAGAATACTGAAGACCTCAAAGAGGTCTACTCTCATTTTTTAGTCTCTCCTCCGGGCTGAACAAAAGAAGTGACCTCAGTTGCTCCTTACAAGGCTCTCCAGACCCTTCGCCATCCTCATGGGCCTCCTTTGGACCCTCTGCAGTAGCCTAAGGTCTTTTTTATATTGACACGACATAGATGGATGTGACGGGCGGCAGGCCGGCCTGTTGCGGGGCAGGTGTTACATGGGGCAGGTGGGTATGATGTGGGGCAGGTCGGAGTGATGTGAAGGGGTGGTGAGGATGACGCCACTGCCGATCCAGAGGCGGGTCCAGCCTCGCAGGCCCTGCGGGTGCCATGGCGACCGCCCCCCCGTCCCCTCCGCTGAACTATTTTCCGTCCCACCACGTGATGACAACAGCTCCCGCACACGTGACGGACGGCGTGCTGTCAATCAAACTCGGTCTCCTCCAATCACCGCCAGCGTTTGGGCGCTGTCCCGCCTTCCGGAAGCGCGCCCTCGGAATGACGCCGGCGTGCGTTCCAGCGGTTTGACAGGGCCGGCGGAGCGGGGAGTTGATTTGCGTCAGATTAAGCCAGTCGTAACTCGAGAACTCGGCTGGGCTCCCGCCCCTGCGGCGCCAGGACCAATGGGCCTGCGGGAGGTGGCGCTTCACTCGCCGCCTGGCACTGCGGTAATATGGCTCCGTAGCGGGCGGCCGGCTCGGCGTTGCTGCCGCCATTAACCCCTGCGCGCCCGGCAGCCTCGGGGAAGTGGAGCGGGGACCCTGCGTGAGGATGACCTCGGCTGCCGGTTCCGCCGCATTACCGCCCGGCTCCGCCGCCCGCGCCCTGCATGTGGAGCTGCCTTCGCAGCAGGTACGGCGGGGCCTCGGGACGGCTCTCGGTGGGGGCTGAGGCGGAGGAGGGTGTCCTGAGGGTGAATTGGGGGTGTCCCCCGAAGTGTAGGGTGTTGTGAGGTGAGGAGTGCTCTTTTAGGTGTGGGACACGCTGAGGTGTACACAGGGGCGTGCTCACTGAATTGTGGGCTGTTCTGGGGTGAACGGAGATGTTTCCGGAACCGAGGGGAGCTCCCTGAGGTGTGCAGGGGTTGCTCCCTCGGGTGAATGGGGGTGCTCCCTGAGGTGTGGGGTGCCCTGAGGTGTGGGGTGCCCTGAGGTAAAGGTGTGCCCTGAGGTAAAGGTGTGCACAGGTACTCCATAAGGTGTCAGTGGGGCTTCCCCGCGGTCTGGGGGTACCTGAGGTAGAGTCCTCAAGATGATGGGAGTCCCTGAGGCAAGGGTGAATTTAAGCATCTTTTGGCTGGTAGGAGGGGCAGAGGAAGCATGGGGCTAGCGACTCTGTGCCTCTCTCCCGGGGGACTCAGGTGGTGTTCCCTCTCCCAGGAAACCACTTCTGTGTCTACAAAGGATCTGGAGCAGACTAAAGGTGGGAGTTGCAGCAGGAATAACACCCTTAAAATCGGTGTTAAACTTGGGCACTTCGTGAGGCCAGTGCAGCTGGGGTGCCCTCTCCTCTTGGTGGGGTGGGGCACAAGTGTGGATATAACATGAAGTGTATTCTGAAAAGTGGTGAAATGTTCTCTCCCCCTTGCATCCTTACTTCACCTCTCTTTTTCCTGTTTGCTTATAGTTGGCTTTTGGTTTACTGGGCATTTGTCACACGTTTTAACTTTGGAGAGCATTAATTTTAAGCGAGGAAGACTAGGTTCTGGCTGAGCATTTAGCAATCCCTATCAAACTGACTCTGTGCCCTTTCCCCTCATGCATGTGGTGACTGATTGTACAGCAGCTGGAGCAGGAGTGGTGAAAGTGGGAATAGTTAGCAAAATGTTGGTTTTCTTTAGAAATACTGTAAGATGTGAGTGTTGTTTTGGCTCATTGACTTGGTGCAGTTGATGTTATTATCTGTGTTACTTGAGCTACAGGTGGGAATATAAAGAGTACCTAGAGAAAAAAATCAACAAATGTTAACATGAAGTGGATCTATAACTGCTTTTTTGTTAAACGTGTTCTAGGAGACATCCACTTAGGGGCAAAGGCAGGGAATAGAGGTGGCTGTTGGCCACCCGACCCTAATTTGTAAGCAAATACTGATTCTGAAATGTGGGTCTGTTCTATGCTAATAAACATAAACATGAACACTGCTCTGTATGAACAGGAAACAGTGGATTGTCCATGAGATCAAGTGTAGCCTTCTCCTTGCTGAATTTTTGGTTTTCTTCTTTCTCAGGCTTCTGCAAGGACCAAGTGAATGCTGCAGGGAGAGGCCTGAGATATTAGTCATTGGGCTTTGTTTGTGAAAGTGAGACCAAAACACAGGCTTTTTGTCCTAAGAGCAGAAACTTTTATAGGAGTTCCTAGGAGCAGAAATTGAGTCATCAATTATAGGATGTTCCAGTTCAGTAAATATTTATTGAGGATGCTTGTGTGTTAATTGTAGCAAATCTAAGGCTGTGATAGAGACTGAGGTATTGTTCTGCTGTGTGCTCTGCTGACACAAGGAGCATGTGCTGAGGGATCTATGTACTGTGTCCGTACTTAGAATCAAATTGAGAGGCTCAGCTGAACACACTGATAGCAAATCACTCTCTTTCTCTGAGTTATCTGAGCTCAAAAGTCTGTTACTGAAGTGCAAGATACCTTGAAGGGGGTCAGCACACTGGAGCTGTTTTACTACAGAATTATGGAAAAGTAATTCCCAGTACCACCTCTGTAATGCCATTGTCTGGCTGATCCAAGCTATGTGGTGCTGTGTATGGCAAGATAATTGTTTGCTACGTGCCAGCACAGAAATCAACTTGGTGATTTATTTCAGTAGGCAGTTTTCTCTAGAACAGCCAGTGCTACATTTTTTTGAATATAAGGATCGAGAGCAGAATGGTCTGAGTCATGGCTATAAATCTCACTAAAGACAAATTCTCAACTGTGAATTCAAGGTGAGTGCTTTTAATGACTGTGCTGGTTTTGTATGACTGAAGCAACTTTTTAGGGGCGTAAGTACTGGTGATGTAATTTGGGTTTACTAGTTTTAATTATTCCAGTAACATTCACACTGATTAGAAAACAACATTCCTGGTACTGACACTTTTGCAGGACTGAAAAGTTAAGTCCAAAACATTTTGCTATTGTGATCACAAGTCAAAACTGACTGACCTCTTCTTTGACTTTTTTGTGTGGTGGGGTGTGTGGGGCATAGAATGCTTTTTGCTGTTGTAGTCTGTATTTTAAGGAAGAGAAATAGAGCATACAACTGTGAAGAAATGCATCTGATTAAACATAAAATTCCCATTTGAATCCCTTAGTAATTGTGTCAGGATGTTGTTCTCTTTTGCTGTAAGAGTGAGCACAACAGAACTGAAAATGTGAAATAATTGCACTTTAGGAGCACAGATCCTTTAGTATTATCTCTTCCCAATTGCTCAACGTAAGAAAACTGGGAGTGTCATGGTAACTTAAGGATTTCTGAATGCTCAAAATAAACTGTTAAATCCTGTCATTATAAGCAGTTTAATGCAGTGGGGAGGTTGGGGAATCCAAACCTTTTAGATTCTTATATATCCTCAATGGAAGGGACTGGACAGAAAAATGAAGCTTGAATGTAGACAGGCAGTCATGCCACAGTCAAATGATCTGTTGAATGCTACTGTGCTAATTGCTGGCCAAAACAGATTTCACATGTGGTTGTCTAGTGACAGGAGAGCACATAGTCATGGACTCCAGAACCAGTGCCTGGGAGGGTGTATGTGAGGAAGGGAGATGTATCTGCTGAGTATGGATGTGATGGTAAGGAGGGACAGGGTAAATTGTGCCAGTGTGCACAGCCATGAATAGTGTCAGAGCAGGTGACCCAGTGTTTTCTATATCTTTCAGTTCACAAACATCTCTTGACAGATAGTGAAAGTTTCTGTGGAGAGGAGCAGCAATGAGGTTTCGGCTACAGGTGTCAGAAGTGTATGTTTAGGGTAGAGCAAAACAGAGCAACCATTAATGAAACTTCTCAAGGACACTCTGTAGCCTCCATTAACGTTAGCTGGGATTCCTAAAGGTCCAGGTGGAATTTTGTGCACTTCTAAGAGTAAAAGAGCAGTGCTCAGCATACTGCATATTGACTCCTGTGGCTTCCATACTAGTTTAACTCTGGGAGCATCTCCATCTCTACCCTTAGGATTTGACCATCCAATCAATTTTTTATCCATTTAACAGTCCACTCATCAAATCCATCTCTCCAGTTTGGAGAGCTGGACCATGTCAAAGCCTTTAGAGAAGTCCAGATAAATGACATCTGTTACTCTTCCCTTGTCCACTCTTGTAGTCACCCCATCATAGAAGGCCATTGGGTTGGTCAGGCCAGACTTGACTTTGGTGAAGCCATGCTGGCTGTCAGATCACCTCCCTTCCATGTGCCTTAGTAAAGCTTCTCAGAGGATCTGTTCTGTGATCTTCCCAGGCACAGAGGTGAGGCTGACAAGGTGGTAGCTTCCAGGGTCCTCCTTTCTGGCCTTTTTTAAGATAGGTACTATGCTTATATCCCCTTATATCCCCTTCTCCTGGGACTTCACCCAACTGCCATGACTTTTCCATTATCATGGGGAGTGGCTTGGCAGCTAAATTAGCCAGTTCCCTCAAGACTGTGATGCATGTCATCGGGTCCCATAGACTTGTGCACATTCAGGTTCCTCAGGTGGTCATGAACCCTATCTTACAGTGTGAGGACCTTTGTTCCCCCAGTCCCCATTCTGCTGTCCATCCATTCAAGTGGAGCAGGAAGAGAGGCTGTCATTGAAGACTGAGGCAAAAAAGTTGTTGAGTACCTCAGCCTTCTCATCAGTTGTTACCTGTTTTCCAGTGTTACTTATCAAGGGGTAATACCTTCTTTGACTTTCTTTTTCTAGGCAGCATATGTGGAGAAGCTCTTCTTTTGTGTCCCCTGCCAGGTCCAGTTCCAGATTGAACCTGATTTCTTTCTTTAAAGATGTGTATCATTCATGTGTACGCTGAAGATGTGTATCATGCAACATTTTGGGCAACATGGCAGAAAGGGATGGTTCAAAGTGCTGGCAAATGTGTTTGAGGGGTCTTGTGTAGGAGAAGTGAAGAATGTTACTGTATGGGCCCAGGGCTGCACGTGAATGAGACTTTCAACTAAACAGTATAAAATATAATAATAAATCAAATAGTATCCTTTTAAACAATAGTTTCATATTCCTCTTGTTACATATTCTGCTGAGTTAACTGAAAAAATAAAAAAAAGACTGATTCTTAAGTATTTTACTTCCCCTTTCCTACAAAACATGGAGGAATCAAAATAGTGGATGGGAAGTCTAGTATTAGAATATTGTTTTGACTTCTCTTTGACACACTCTGTCTTTAAATGTTGAGTGGGAGGGAAGTGCTGCTCCAGTGAAACACCACAATGTGAGTTGTGACCTGCTCATTTTACTCAGTTATAACCATACCCAGCTGTTTCTATGTCTAGTGTTTGTTAGAGTCAAATTAGGAGGAATAATTGTTAAAGTTGCTGGGAAGTTGTAATTTTAGCCTAAAAGGCTGGCTGTTAACCTGGGACTTGAATTTTTAGTCTGCAGCGTACTACCAGTATTCTGTAAGGGATGTAGGTGTGTTTTGCAGACCAAATGATCTGTTGATAAGTCAGAGAGACTGTTATTTCCAAAAGCCATACTAAATTGGTTTTCATGCTTTATTTGGGATATTTGTAGTGGGTTGTGGAATGCTCTTAATTGAGCAACTTACTAGCTAAAGACTGAAGTCTCATTTTTGAAGGGAAAGTGACTTAATTGTCCTTGATTTAACATCCAGCAACAAGATAAACATTAATATGTTTCAAGTTATTAATCATCATATACTGTTTGCCGGTGGAACCTAGAGCATCCTTAAGTGATAATGTAAGGCTCTGCTTACTTTTTGGGTGCTTTCTTCTGAGTATCATCTTGATATTCCCAGGTTATTCCCACAGCTAATGTGGACTAGTGCTCCCTTCCCCAAGGTCATGCTTAGAGGCTTAAGGGACTTCTCTCAACTGCTGCAGTGTGTTATTAATGAGGTGGGACTTGCACTCTGATGTTCTCTTTTCTATCCGGTGGGTTAGTTCCCATGCTGTGTCAAAAAAGCACATGTTAATGTGTCAAAGAAGTAGCTACAGTTTCAGTCTTTCATCTTGAGACTAAATACTTAGGCAAACTCAGAGAAAGAATTAACATCTTCCCTTTTCAGTGTCTAACTACCCCTTCTAAAAGGTTTTGGTTAAATATGGAAAGACTGTCTAGTTTCCTATTATTTGAATCTTATGTAAATACCTAGCAGGAAGAGCTTTGTCTGGCCAGTGGGCAATATTTGTAAGATTTTCTTAACCATAGTGTAGAGCAATTTTTTTAGGGTGTGCTGGCAGTTCTTACTCTTCGGAGCCGTGATATTTGCCAGCTTGCTGGATTTGTCACTCTTGATGTTATAGTGACCACAACCAAACACAGCTGTTGAAAGAATACACAGAAAGGACTTAATTTGCCCAAGACCCTGGATTTTTGAGCCCTTCCTGCTAAACATTATGTTTAAGTTAATTCTGTGTATTGAGTCTTGTTTTGCCATCCCTAACCAGCTATCATGTTTGTGTCCCAAGACTGAATGTGTCTACTGTACCTGCCCCTACAATATGTTTTAAATAACAGGCTTTTACAGTCTTTCTGCAGAAATTAGCACAAATTCTGGATGTGAAAAAAAAGGATAAAGATGCAGAAGATTAGTGAGTCATGTGGAAGTCATGAGCTTATATCAGTTTTAGTCTTAGTTCTTTCATTCATTTTGGACTCTAAGTGGTGTAGATTTTCTACTATTATTATGGGGTACAAAGAGAAGATTTCTTGTGCCAGCTGAACAGTTACCAGCTGTTTACATCATTTCATGGGGGTAGAGGTTGAGTTCTGAGTTGCTTCTCAGTGTGAATGCAATTACTTAGTGAGGAAGGAGTTTACAGGGTAGCTAGTAGGAGAGGGTACAGGGGAAGATGGACCAAAGCACACAGCTGGCTTTCAAGAGTAATACATAGTCTTAAGTTTTTTTCAGTAATAATGTAGTTATCTAAGTTTTAATTATCTTCTGATACTACTGTTGCTTTAATTAATATTAAAGAAGCAGATCATGCCATAGACTAACATATTTTGGTATACCTAACATTGACTTCAGATGTTGCATTCTTTAACTCCATACTCACCTTGCAAAGGGCTATTTTGCATTCAGATAGCTGGAAAAGAATTTTATTTCTGCATGGGCCATGCCAAGTATTGGGATATTCTTTATTCTTCCTGTTTCACTTTGTCCTTGTGTGATTTAGGGCAGACTTGATGTTTTTTGAACATCTTCTGTTTGCTGACTATTGCTAGTGAAGCTCTCACTGCAGAAGCAGGAGTAGCCATGGCATGGGGTATGGATTCTTAGAAACCTGTATTCACCCTTGATGTGTTCACGTGAAAGCTTCATAGCTGTTTACCTTATTAAGGGAAACTTTCAAAAGCCTTTCAGCTGCCCAGAAGTGTAAAGGAAAGGAGGCACTTTGATTTAAGGAACTATAAACTAAAATTTGCAATCGTGCATCTTGGAAAACTTTGAGCCTGTGTTGATGAAATGGCTTTGATTTTTCTTGTGGTCATTTAGGCTTTGACTTTTCTTGTGGTCATTTAGTCTAGGTAAATCACTCAGCACAGGTTCAATGTATCTGGTTCCTTGCATAAGATCTTCAGGAATGTGAGGTATGTTATGTATGTGAGCATGTTGTACCTTAACAGGAAAAAAAGTGCAGTTGTGTTCCTGCAGTGCATCTTTGAACTGGTGTTGTCCTCAGTTCTGATTCCTAGTATAAATGTTTTTTTAAGGCACTTCAAGAAAGTAGCTGAATCTTAAAATGGGAAAGGAGTTCCTGGATGGCTGTTGATCACTTGACATGAGGAAATGGAGATAGGAAGGAGGCACAGTTATGAGAAGAACAACAAGTGATTCACTGAACTAATTATGGCTATGTAGTTTTGAGGGCCTAGATGTCTTCAGGTTTGTACTGGAAGATATTAAAATAGAACTAAAAATTCTTTATGGTGTGTCCCACAAAATTGCATATCAAATGCTTCTGCTTTTCATCAGAAGTAGATCTGAAAGCCCGTTTGATTCTCTTGACTCTGAACTGTGGAAAACTGCTAAATTGTGAATTTCATAAATCTTCCTAGCAAGTGTGTAAATTGGAGTATGAGCATTTTCTTGCCCTTTGTATGGTTTTAAGTAACCATACATCTGTGTAGTGCCTGAACTTCCCATGTACATTTATGGAATATTAAAAGCTTTGTGTTTTGCAGCAGAATTGACCCAAACCTGTGAGATATGCTCTTCTTCAAAAAAAAAAAAAAGGGTATTAAATTGGAAAATGAGGCAGCTTGAAAACTCATTTAACATTAAGCATGAATTCTTGTCTACCATTTGACTTGCAAGAGATGGGATAATGTGATTGTTTCTTAATATTCAAACCAGCGTGGAGAGGTGAAAGCAAATAGTGAAAATCTGATTAAGTTGAAAGGTGCAATATGGAGATGTAGAACAGTGCTGTGGTAAAAAACAATGCTCATGTTGGCTAAATGTAGATCATATTTTGATAACTTTTTTTTTTTTTGTTTCAGGGCAGGAGGTTTTATGCTTTTTAAGAAAAAAATTACCCACCTCAACCTGTCTGCTATGAGCTACAAAGTACACAGGGCTCTCTGTTTTAATATGACTTAATTCTGACAAATATCTAGACATCTAAATAGCTGGCATTGCAAGCTCAGGTCCATTTAGTTCAAGAACACTGGATTTGCTGTAGTAACATTTGTGTTGCTAACTAATCTTTGCCTCCTGCTTTAATGCTAAAATAGTTTGAAGGATTTTGCTTAAATTCTTCCAGAGCTTCTGTGGGTCATAAATCAAGGAACCAAGCTACGAAAGTCACGTGAAAGCCAGATAAAAACAGAGCATGTGCCATCTTATACAGAGGTCAGAGCTGATCCTGATCAGAATTCAAGGAATTTACTTCCCTGACAGAATTGTGAGGAGGCCACCAGTCTGAAAATAGTGATGGTGCCCAGAGATGAAAACTGTCTTGGTGTGTCTTGATTAAAAACTGTTTAAGTAAGTTACTCCATTAAAGGCTAAGGAATGAGATCTGCTGCTGAAATTTTAGCCAGTGTTGAAAGTTCTTTGTTCTGGAAATAGAGTAATTGCTTTTCAGCTCATCAGGTGTCTGAGAGAACTTTGACTGGCGACATAATTTTTGTGAATTTGGGCTAAGTAATTTATGTAAACTTCTACTTTGCTTGTACAAGATGATTTCCCAGCCTTCTTAATGCTGCTTTTAGCATTGTATTTACATTTCAGGCAAAAGTAAGTTTCTGGTTACATGAGTTGTATGGAAGGTCATCAGGAATGGGTAGGTGGGGCAGCCTTTTTCAAATTCAGTCACAGATGTATAAAACTTTCTTCCTGGGCAATTGAATTTAAGCTTCATTCTGGAAAATGTATTACTATTTACAAAGTTTGTAAATAATCTACCTGACAGAATTTGTGAAACTTGCTTATGGCCATGGGTGCATTGGGCCCACTGTTACTTAATAACATCTCCAAGTTTTCAGTCAAACCCTCCATTCACAGAGGGGGCTGTTTGATGGCATCTTGGATGGTTCTTCCTGGAAGAAACCAAACTGCCTACCTTGCTTAAGTTCAGATACTTCCTTGACACCTTTGCAAATTTATTTAACACGTCAAGGGCTTGCTAAGAGTAGAATTCATGAATGGCTTTGCTAAAAGTGCCAGTGCTATAGAGAAGGCAGATGTGGGACAAAGAGAAGACAGACCTCCCCCTTTTCCCAGCTGTGAGCCATTAGATCAGTTCAGCTGCTGATAGCATGATAGGCTCCATGTGGTAAGAATGGGCTTTGCTGTTGCCCATATTTGTGACCTGAGCTTCAGAATTGATACCTGGAGCCAGAGCTAGAGTCAGTGTGATGGCTGAGTACCAGAAATAGAAAATGGTGTTTGGCTGTGTTCTCATCCACCTTGGATATACTGACATTATTTTTGTTTTTTCCCAGGATCTTTAGATTTTTGTAAGGGAATAATGAAGTGGTTAAGATGGAAGAGGAGTCAGAACTCCCCATGCATGCTTTTTTCTACCCATTATATAACCTTGAACAAATACTTATGAAATTTCATGGATACTTGAGGCTGTTGTAGATAGTCCCGTTCTCCTGCCATGAACAGTCCAGACCTTGTGTTAACCAGTGCACTTCTCTCTCATTTGTCTTACTTCCTTTTCTTATCTCCCTGCTGTAATTTTTATTAATTATACCGGATTATTAGACAAAAAAACAGTGAATATCTTTATCATTTTGGTTTCTCAGACCTGGAGGTAAGCAAAGAGTGGCATCTGGATCAGCTTAAGCTGTAAAGAAACTTAAGTGTTGAAGTCTGCTTGCTCTGTCCTCTTGTGGTGGGCATATCTGTGTTGCTGTAGGGAGCTGAATTGGAGTAATTTACCTAGATGTTGCCCTTACTCACACAGTTAGTTAGTCTTAGTAACTTGTGGTTTTGGCAGCTTTACCTTGGTTCAATTTGCTGACCCTTACCATAAGACTGCACAGAGCACATTGTGCAGGATCAGAGCATGCATCGGGATGCTGAAGGTGACATTCTAGGCAGAGGTAGTGAAAGATTATGGCATCTTAGTGTTGAGGGAACTAAAGCATGAAGGGACCAGACACTTTCACTCCTTGAGACCACAAAAGACCTGGTAGACGGTCTGGAATCATCTGATGAAAAAGCTGTCTTAACAAGGTTGATGATGAAAATACTTGATTCTGGAGTAATCTGATTTATTTATGGCCTGTGGTAAATCTGGAGGGGTTCCCAGAAGGTCATTAAATGGGAACACTGGATATATTACAGAACTGCAAATAGTTCCTCAGATTGATGAAAGCTGAGTGCTTCTCTGAGTTTTGAATGAAGCTGGTGGTTGCTGAGCAGGGATGGTCTTGCTGCACTCCACAGCAGCTCTGTTAAGATGCTGTTGTAGAATTCCAGGAAGCTGCTTTTCTACCTCTGCAGACATGAGGGATGAAACCTGATGGTAGGTTCTGCTCTTCAGATCTCCTGCAGCTTTCCTGATTAGACTTTGTATTTATCTTTGGGATATCTGTCTGCTTATAACCTGTGCTATCTTTAATGCAGCAGTGCTTTTAAAAGACAAGCTACTCAGGATTTCTCCTAATGGAAAATTAGGAGCTCTCTTCTCCCAGTTCGTAGTCATTTATCTTCAACATAGAAGGAAGCACAGTATCTTTGATGTGAGTCAAAGCGTAGTTGCTATATAGTGGTTGCTTTTAATCAAACACAGCTTAGAATGGCAATCAAAGCAAAGGATAACCAGGCCTGCAGTGTAATTTCACTGCTCTATTTGCTTTCTTGGGAATTGCAAAGGTCTAGGACTTGTGTCACAAACCCCTGAGAATGAGCTGTTAGACTTGTTGTACTACCGTGCTAATCGCTGATCCAGATATGCCACTGTTAAAGCTGTGTGTGCTGGTTTGAGAGCTCTTGGAAAGGTTAAATAACCCTTTCCATGGTATTAGTTCTGCAAAAATAACTTTTTGCTGTAGTATATCTTAGTAAGATACCTGCTGTAGATGGCTGTCTGAGGTCTTCAGTCTTGTATTGCTGGTAACGTGTAAACACTTGGAGGAGATGGCAATGAAAATTAGCTATATTCATTGAATATTTTGCAGCTGGTTTTTTTTGTGAAAGCAGGTCCTACACTATCATCTTGCACATCAGGCTTGCACTGGCCTTTTTGAAGTTAAGTGATTCATGAGACATTTGGGTTGTTTTTTAGCCCTTTGATTTTTAAGATGGGCTTTTTGGAATGACTGTTGTGGCTGCAGAGCATTTTATCCTGGGGGACTCCTTCTTCATGATGAATATTTCTTGCCACTTTTTTAGAAAGAGCAAAATAGCTGAAAATTGTCACTAAAGAAAAGGGACCTTTTTTAGCACTTGACCCAGAGGGAGGAGGAAAGCAAAGACTTGTCTATTATTTGCAGCCACTGTATTCAACATAGAGTGTACTGGTTTATTCTCTAAAAAGAATTGGTTTTGCAGTTTGAAATGCTCTGGTATCTCATTGTGAACTGCCTTCCCCTTGGCTTGTGGCAGTACCAGGCTCTGTTGCTCCATGTACACTTCAAGCTGGTGGTTTCATTCCCACAGTTCTCTGCCACTGGCCTCTTCCTGCTGTCCTGTCCCCTCCTTGGTCTGCTTGTCCAGACATGTGGTGAACCATATTGAAGAACTGAGCTGGTGAAACTAACCTAGGAAAAGGAGAGGTGGTTAGTTTCCATCCAGACTGGTTCCCAGATACAATTCTGTGAGCAGCCTCACAAGTGCTTATTTCTGGTGGAACGAATAAGAAAGGGTGATGCAGTGCTGGGTGCTGGCAGTATTTGATGCCAGTGTTAGCTGAGCTACAACACAGTGTTGCTTTTGTTTGTGTCTTCCAATGTCTCCAGCACAAAATGATATGAAGTGCATAGAAGGTAACACTAGAGATTTAAAACTTTCCTCAAAATAATATTTGCTTTGTCACAAAACAAAGCCCTTGATGAGGAATTCTAGAACCTATTTCAGTTATCTTTGGCTATGTCTTTGTAGGTGATAGTCCTCTGGTTGAACCTTACGATCTTTCATCGGGAGAGGTTAATTAACTCTGACTGTTGCCTCTGTAGAGTTCTGAAGAAATTTGAATAATTCAGTATAATATCAGCAAATATAGTGGGCAAATGGGAAGATTTATTTTCAGGATGCAAGTCTCTCATCAATACCTCACACTAAAGAATGTGAATGATAAAATTGTCTACGTATTTGGAAATTTGTTCCCTATCAGCCAGGCTAAATGGATAGGAGGACAGTACTGACTGAGCTGGAGATTCAAATAAACATTCATTACCTGTTGTACACTGAGTTCTGAACTCTGTTGTGGTCTCATAGCCCCAGATTTAATGATCCTCTTCCAACAGGTTTGGAAGTGAGACTTTAACTTCCAGATCCTGAAGGGTGCAAGGAGGTCAAAAATCATGGAGATAAGGACTCACATCTTGTTCAGAGGTGCAAGGTGTAGGTTAGGACACAGGACAGCTTTTTTTTTTTTTTAAACCTCATTGACTGCATTGTTTACTGTGAATGCTAAGAAACTTGTTTGACTTTGCTTGAGAGCTAATCAATGAAACATGCTACTTAAAACAGGCATGCAAATTGGTTTGTAATCCTAAAGAGACCTGGAGAAAGTTGCTCTCTTTGTTAAGGTGCAATGTGGGCTGCTCATCCCTGTTAAGGGATGAAAGGAAACAAAAAGTTAGCAAAAATGAAGGGAATGAGCATGGTAGTTGATTGATTTCTGTGCTACTGAAGTTAATAAAAGGAGGTGGCACATAAAATTCTTGAATCATTTTTATAGGTAGCAAAATGCATATTCAAAGCTGTTTCTTAAGTAGTGTTTCAGTTGCACATAAAAACAGCCAGCAAAGCTATGCAGCTTTGAGATTAGATATGAAAAAATATTAAAGGTCCATGTGGCTTCTTTTAAGTGAGGCTTAATATTTCTGTTGACATTTTTGATACCATTTTCTAAGAAAATAAGACCATGTAGTCCAACAGAACATTGTTGGTTGAAATTTTTTGTTTTTAATTTTGTAGTTGATGTTTATACTAGATGTACCTAGGCATCCTATGTCAGGCTCTGTTTTTAGTCTAAGTCATAAATAGACTTTGAATGGAATAAATCCATCAATGACTTTTAGGCTATCACATGAACAGAAATTTAGTATTCCTCATACTTTTCCATGAATGAAAACTAATTTATCACTGGAGTGGTGTTAAGTGATAGAAAGTGTTATACTATGATTCTAAAATAGATGGTGACTTTTCAACTCTTGTTAAAAGCCTTTTAAGACAAGCTACAAACAGGAAAATTGTCTTTCAGTTTCAAAAGCTTTTAAAATGTGCTCTTGATCAGTCAGCTTTTAAAGTGGATTCAGCCTTAAAAATCAAGATGCTTTTGAGAAAAAATGGTGTAAGATGAACTCTGAGGTAAAAGTATGCACTAAACCAGTTGTTGAGGCTTGTTGGTGGATTGTGGTGGTCCACAAAGGATGTGGAGTCATTTGTCAACATCTCCATGGTATTGGTGAGACACTGGTGAGTTGAGAGATTGATTGGGAAAATATGACACTGAAGGATTTGGTGAGAACTTTATGTATTTGAAGTGGCAGTTCGCTGAGCACTGCATTCATAGGAGACTGTTTGAAGCATGGGTCTTAGAAGCTACAGTAGAAACAACAGCTAAGCAGTGCTGTTGGAGTTGGATGAAATCACTTAAACAAAATATTTATGGCATATCCTACTGTATTCATTCCAAGAGAAAAGGACTCTCATCAGAGTAGATGGTAACTCACTGTGAAATTTAATTGTGCCCTTTATTATCCTTGAAAGTCTTGATATGTCTTCCTGATGTATTTTACTTTTATTTAAGGTTGTTAGAGCAGTTTCCAGGTTTACTGTGAAATTAGGAAGCTTTGTTCAGCCAGTTCTTTATGGCTCTGGATTAGGTGGTGGTTTGTTTGAGCTCTTTGTCCATTAATGCTTGTTGAAAATAGCTTTGGCTGAAAAGTGTTTCCAGTGTGATGATGCAAAACATCTGGGTGATGGTGCTGCTGTGTTTGAAGCTGATAGTGTCACATATTTGCTTTAAACTGCTCAAAGACTTGGGGTGATTTAGTCATGTGGGATAACAATGGCATACATGACATGAATAAGAATAGCTTCTTGAGTATCAGTGTTGCTTAATCCAAGCTTGTAGGTGCTTGTTGCTTGTCCCCAGGCTTTGCTAAAATCTTGGCTGTTTACAATTGTTGTCTGACAGAGAAAATTGAGTGTTTGGTGGGAATTTTATTTTTTTTTTTTCACAACAATGCTTTTGGAATCATTAAAATGCTTTGAAAAAAGAGAAAGGGTTAATTTTCAATCTAAGATACTTCTTCGAATTTTCTTTTTCTTATTTTTAGCGCCGGCTTCGTCATCTTCGGAATATTGCTGCACGTAACATTATTAATAAGAATGGTTATCGCCTCTTGGATACATACTTCACTCTTCACTTGTGTGATAATGCCAGGATCTATAAAGGTAAACCAGGCTTGCTGTCAACCCCTTTGCTAGTTATGTTTGAATTGTTATGATATGAATTCTCTTTTTTTTTTTTTTTTTTTTTNTTTTTTTTTTTTTTTTTTTCTTGACAACTTGCTGCCATTAGTTATGTCACTTTTGCTAACACTGGAAAAGAGCTCTCCAGTTTCCTCAGTTTCATGAAAATTTTCAGTGTTAGCAGCCAAGGAAACAAAACAGATGACAGGTTTTTGTAGTCTCCTAAATCAGCCTATTTTTGTCATTGCTCTTCCCTGAGTGATGATGTAAGAAAAGGGGAACTTCCAAGGGCACATAAAAGTTCAAGCTTTTGGAGCTTTAGTTGTTCTTTGTGGGGAAGAGTGTCCCACTTGGTGTATACCAGATGTTTTACAGAGCCTGTATCAGTACATATTGTTATCAAAGTTTTCAAAAAATGGAATTGTCAGCCAATGACATGAAGCATCTAGGCATCTGTTATAGTATAGATAACTGTGTTCAAGCATTAGATCTCCTCTCTTTCTTGCTTTTCTTTCCCACTACAGTATATAGTTCTTCATTGTGGAGAGATGTCATTAAAAATATGTTTTATGCTTATTTTGGTGTGATTAAGAGAAAATCAAAATTCATCTCCAGTTTTTATTTTCATCTGACACAGTGACAGATCTGGCATCTTGCCTTGCTTTTTTTACCAAGATTTGTGTTTTAGAAGGATAAGAATAGAAAATGTGAACTTGCTGCCTGGACTTCGTTGTGGTTGTTGGTTAAACCTGTCACTGATGACTGTTTCTGAAGTGTTAGGTGTTAGGGACTGTTTTGCACTTCATCAAAGCTTTATCCTTGGTCTCCAGTGGGCTGAGATATTGTGCTAAATCTGTATTCCCGCCTCTATTCCTGCATATCTGAAGTCTTCTAAGCTCTTACTTTGACTGGGAAAGCCAAGGTTTGTGCACCAGAAGTTGCTTATTCTCATTTAAATACAGGATTGTTGGCATGTCTATCAGGTAACTTGGCTGTTCCCTCTCTGAGTACCTAGAACAGGTCAGCATCACTCCTCTGGAAAGTGCTGTAATTAATTTATGCAAGCTGCTGTGTCCCAGGAAGATGTTGTGTGGCAAACCAGTCATTTTTGCAAATGTTATCCAAATACTGTTAAGTATTGTGCCATGTTCTATCCTCAGAAATCAAAGCCTCAGTAAACCTTGAGGATTATCATGGGTATAAAGATGAAATACTAAATTTAAATAATGACTTGTAGTAAGTCAGTGTGAAGGAGTGATTTTAGTCAAAAGCATGGCTGCATTTTGAAGTCTCTTATCAATTGATTGCTAGTAAACTGGGTCCACTAACATTTGTCTTTCTTGATTGTTTTTTTTTTCTCTGTTTAAATACTAAGATTTGTATCAGTGTTTAAGCTAATCTAAAGGTGCTTTTTTACTTATTTTTCTTTAGAATTTTATAAGAGTGAGGTGGTCAAGAATTCTCTGGTAAGTTACTTCAATGTGGAAAAATTTTGTTTTAAAAACTGTTTATATAGTGCAGTATATTGATTTCTCTGCTAAATACCATAACTGTTCAATGTGTCTTTTCACTGTTCAGTTCTATTAGGAGCATTGTGTTCTCCTCCTTTTCAGATTCTTTTCATTAGGGTTAGAATAGGGAGCTACTGAGCAGTAGAAATGCTGATTTCTATTAACATCTTTGTATTGCATGGGAAAAGAGCAAGGAATGTGTATCTTCCAGATATATATGTATATTCTTTGAAGAGCTGATAGCTGTAGGAAACTGAAGTTTGAAAACATGTTAGATTTTCCGAATTTTTCAGCTTAGATGAAGGGGCCAGAACTGAACAGTTTATTACAAATGAGGAAGGGTGATAATAGGCTAGGAGTAGGATGTTGCAAATGTTAGCTAAGGGAGTTTGAAAACCTGCTGAAGACTTTTTAATGCCTGCATTAACAAGGTAGAATTGCTCCATTTATAGCACCCTAGGTAACTGTTTTGAAACCCTCCTGAATGATGGAAAAGCTGTCTGCATACTCAAGGCTCCTAACTTCTCCAGTTTCTCTCTTAAGTTGTTAGGATTTTTAGCTCTGTCTATTCTAAATCAGGAAAAGGAAAAACAAAAAGGGAAACTAACCACAGTACCTAAGAGATGGAAAGATGAAAATCTAAATAAAATATGTCATGAGGGCATCCTGTATATAATCTATGGGTATTTTAATGACCTGGTATTCTTGTTCCTCAATAGCTATGAAATATTCCTTCTTGTTAATAAGACCTGATTAAAGCATTTATTCTGTAATACTTACTGGGTAACTTTGCCTCTCCCTTCTTTTCAGAGGCATCCTATTTCAGATAGACTCATCCCAGTTCAGGGATGCTAGGCCTTTTCCAAGCTGCTTAAGCAGTACAAGAGAAGGCAAGTTCTTTCATGGGGTGATGGGTTCTTACCTTTTGTTTTGGAGGAGATGCTGTTTCTGTGTTTAGCAGAGGAGGGAGAGAAATAAATATTAAAAAAAGCACTTTCCCATTTCTGCTTTTCGATACCCTGTTGTCTCTTGGCACTAGTAATGTTGGATTGACTTAGTTTTGTTACAGCTTGGGTCAGTTCTTTAGATGTTGTTAGGGATGAGTGAAAATTTTTGGAACACGTTGTGTTTGTAAATCTGAGTTCTGGTGGAATTTGCAGTTCAGCTTAATATGTGATGCTTCTGAAAAGCTCCAGGTGTAAGTTTGATCTTGTGGAGTAAAGATGTGACAGCATTTGAGGATTAAGCATCAGTCGAGGAGAGGAATGTGAGCAAATATGTCAGCAAGTTCTGCAAATTTAATTATTGGGGACTAGATCAGCATTTAACTTTGGGAATACAAGCTATATTCTGGTTTTCAGAAACTGAATTGTAACTGTGAAAGGAATATTACTTCCATTTTTAAAGTTACTGATTTGGTTAAACTGAATTAGTAATTTCTGAAGTAAATTCTTTGAAGTCTTGTAAAGGAAGGAAGCAAAACCCATTCACAGTTTCTGAAGTATTTTAGAGCATGTACCTTTTAACTGAAGAATTCTGTCTAGCAAACAGGGTAAGGAAACAGCAGAGTTTGAAATGACTGTTGTTCCTCATTCTTAAGATTTTTAAGAAATCTTTGAGGTGTGCTTTGCTACTTTCTGAATTGTCAATTTATGGACTAGTTTCAGCTTGTTTAAATTGTGTTTATCCTTTGAATACTTAGAATCCAACATGGAGGAGTCTGGACTTTGGAATAATGCCTGATCGTCTTGATACCTCTGTCTCTTGTTTTGTTGTGAGGATCTGGGGTGGCAAGAAGGAGCACTTTCAGCTTTTGATTGAATGGAAGGTCAATCTAGATGGGTTAAAATACTTGGGCCAGCAGGTAATGTGAGAATAATTTTTCACAACGTTTTTCTTCAGGAAACAAAACATCTGGATGAATTAATACAAAGAATGCTAAGAAAGGAAATGAGTGTGTTTGAAGATCATATTTTAAAGTTTGGTTACAGATATTCATGTTAGTTTACATCAGAGCTTTAAATCATAAAATCATATAGTGGTTGGGGTTGGAAGAGACCTTAAATATCATCCTGATCCACCCCCTACCATGGGTGGGAGGGGACACACCTTCCACTAGACCAGGTTGCTCCAAGCCCCACCCATCATGGCCCACTTCCAGACATGTGGCAGCCTCTGTGGGCAGCCTCTGCAAAACTAGCACACTGTGCCAGGACCTCACCACTCTCACAGCCAAGAGTTTCTTCCCAATATGCCATCTAACCCTGCCCTCTGGCAGTGTGAATTCATTCCCCCCGTTCAAAGTCTGTCTCCAGCTCTCTTGGAGCTCCTTGAGGCACTGGCAGGCACTCTTAGGTCTCTCTGGAGCTTTCTATTCTCCAGACTGAACTCTTGAGTCTTACCTTTGTATAGTTTCCAGCTCTCTTATTTATTCTTGTCACCCAGAAATGCGATAACAGGAAAGATCCTTTGTCTAGTGTTCCTGATTCCAAAGTAGAATGGCTGAACATAGTGACAGTAAAGCTGTGAAGAAAACAGGTTTTCCATTATTGAAAGAGTTTTCTGTGAGGTTTTATGTACTTCTAGAATTACAAGTGATAAAAACCTGCTTTAGACTTTTGGAGCAATTTTTGCTCATTTGGTGAGAAAATTTGCAGTAAACTGGCAATAAATTGATTTGTTTTCTTCCTTCCCTACAGATCCATGCAAGAAACCCAAATGAGATTATTTTTGGTCTCAATGATGGTTATTATGGAGCTTCATTTGAGCAGAAGGTAAGGGTGTCTTGTATTTGTTCTGTCTTGTTGGTACTGGTGTCAAACTGAAATTCAGCCTGTGAAACTGATTTTTCACATTTGGATGCTTGGAATGTTAAAATGCTTTGTTTTGAGAAGGAATAGTTTTTTGACATGACAGATGTGAACTAATATCTTGCCTTGGTTGCATAGATATCTGTGATATTTTGAATATATTTAAAGTGTAGCATTTAGGGTCCAAAAACCTCTGGTTACAGCAAATAAGCTTTGACTGTATTCTTTGAGGCAGACATTTCATTCAAACATAGGACATATTGAAAGTGATGTGGTTGTTAAGACTCATTTTCATGGCAAATATAAACCCACTAAGTTTTGGTTATCAGTCTGAAGCCTAGATTTCCTTTAAGGGGAAGCTATTTATTTGCTTATGCTGCACCTGTTTTACCCCATGGATTTTTTTTTCCCTAAGGATTCATTGTAGTATTTGTGCCTGTCCAGCTAATATTGTCTCTGGTTATTGCCTCATTGATGATGAAAAGGTTTAAACTTACTTGTTATAAAATAGTGCATCTGACAGGTTTTTTAATCTCAAATTGTTGGTGGCAGTACTGTGGGTATGGATAGGTCGTGTTAAGGAGTCCCTGGAAGTTGGAGAGGGAATGACTCCTTGACACACAGCTGCAGTTTCTACATCCAATTTTCCTGAAGCAGGATGCAATTGTAGTTTTTCAAAATTTCAGTATTGACAGCCTGGGCCTGAATTTGAAGATGGGAACATTATCTTCTTTTTCTGATTGTTGTCAGGGCTTGTTCCCTAGCTCATAAGGTTTAAAGGTACTTCTTGGTTTTGTTTATAGAATTATATCATAGAATTGTTTGGGTTGCAGAGGATCTTCAAGACCATATTGTTCCAGCCCCCTGCCATGAGCAGGGACACCTCCCTGATTGCTCCAAGCTGCATCCAACCTGACCTAGAACACTTCCAGGATGGAGTGGCCACACTTCTGTGGGCAGCCTCTGCCAGGGCCTCAACACCCTCACAGGGAGGAATTTCTTTGAAGTACCTAATATAACCCACACTCTCAGTGTGAAATCATTCCCCCTTGTCACAGAGTCACAGAATACCCTGAGTTGGAAAGGACCCACTGGGATCATTCTGTCTTTCCAGGCCCTTGTCCAAAGCCCATCTCCAGCTCTCTTGCAGCTCCTTTAGACACTGGTAGGGGATCTAAGGTCTCCCTGGAGTCTTCTCTTCTCCCCCAGCTCTCCCAGCCTGTCTGGCTGTACACTGTACACCCCCAGATCTCTCAGCCTGTCTCCAGAGCAGAGGGGCTCCAGCCCTAGGAGCCATTTTGTGGCCTCCTTAGACTTGCTCCAGTAGCTCCATGTCCTTCTGATGTTGGAGATCGCTGAGCTGGAGGCATCACTGCAGGTGAGGTCTCTCACCCTGCAGGTTCCTCATTCTGTATCTTGGTAGCAAATACAGTCCTAGCCTGTCATGTAGAGGAGCAAAATAGGAAACTCTTGTAGCATTACTGGTGGGGAAATGCTAAGTGTCCCAGACAATTGTAGTATAGTAATTGTCTTACCTGAGTTAAAGAACCATAGCCAGAGCCTCTTTATTGTTATTGCCACTGATTCTTCACTTTTTTTTCTAGAGATGCCATAAAACTTAAGTTCTGTATCCTTGACAGTATAAAGGTATTAGGAGCTTTACCTATCTTCTACCTCTTCTGTCCAGCAGCAATTTGACTGGTCTCTTGGATTCACGTTCTTACTCAGGTTGCAGGTTTTTTACTGCTGTGGACACCTAGCTCATGGCAAGGAAAAAGGTTGGCTTTCAAATGTTTCAAAAACCTGTGTGGGTGCTTTCTGAGCTCTGAAGGGTAGTCTTTCTTTACTACAGATGTCTGACAGCAGCTCTTCTAGTGTTTACAGCTTTTCTTCTCAGTGTAAATTCAAAAGTGTGCTGCCAGTATAGCTGCTTTGTTCTTGATCACATTTGACTTTCAGATAATTGTATCTCCAACTTCTGGACTTGAACAAGTTTATTGTTATTTTGTAGAAGTATTTTTACTGGAAGGTTTCAGCAGCATTCTGCTGATCTCATAAGGACCATGTCCAGTGTATTTCCCTGTTTCCCTTCTGGCACTGGACCACTGAAGCACTTGCTCCTCTCTGTTTCACCCTCTCTACTGATCATACACTCAGCCTTTATTTGTAGTAGCATGAGCTGGACTAATGTTTAAATAAGATAGATATGTGCTTCAGGGATTTCTTTTGAAACTGTTAACCTGGATTTAAAGTATTCCTGAACGTTGAGCAGCTTTCTGAATGTTGGGTTTTGTCTGAGCCTTCATGCTTGTGTGTAAAACCAGTATTTACCGAGGTTCAACATAATAAATTCTAGATGCTATACTAGCTTTCCTAAAGCCAGGCTTCTCGTCGTGGTTTACTCAATCCCTTCCTGACTTACACATTGCCTTTCAACTGTTTTATGCTTGCTGCTTCCAACTGATAAAACTCACTCTTGTTCTTGCAGAGATACCTTTTTAGAAAGTGCATTGAGGGAAGGAAGTGTAGCTTCTAGTTAATGACTAGCTTTCTGATTTCTCCTTAAAGGAGTAAAAGCAGAACTAGCCAATACAGCTCTTCATAGTTCAAAAGTTGTCAGAGGCATGGAGAAGAGAAACATAAGTTGTATTTTTCAGGGATGCTGAATTATAGCTTCATTTTCAAGATCAAGAAGGAAAGATCCTCATCTTTGGAAAGCTGCATCTCTCTATTTTTTCAGTCTGTGTCTCCATCAATGTAGGTAGAGTCTTCTCCACATATACATATTAAGTATTTTTTAGCAGTTAGATCCTGGCCACTTTGCACAAGTAAAGCCTTTCTGTGTGTATACAAGTATATGTGTCTATATCTAGTAAATGAGGCAGAGAAAAAGACACACTCCTGTTTCAAAGGGTGAACATCTTAATAGCTAAGTCTCAAACCTTTACATGTTCTGTAGATTTCCTTAGGGTAGAACAGTTTGCACATACCATTTGGTGCCTGACTGTTTGGAAAATTCCTTTCAGAACTGTAGTATGGGGGAAAAAGAAAATGCTGAAATAGGTTGCTGCTCCAAATTCTTTCACTCCTGAAACCAGTTAGTCCATGTCAGTCCTCTTGTTCTCTGAGAAATGTAGCACTTTGCTTTCTGAAGGGAGTGCTTGTTGAAACACCATCAACTTCATGCTATAAAATCCTAGAACGATTTGGGTTGGAAGGGACCTTAGAGCTCATCCAGTTCTACTCCCATGCCATGGGCAGGGACATCTTCCACTAGATGAGGTTGCTCCAGGCCACATCCAATGGGGCCTTGAACACTTCCAGGGATTGGGTATGGTGATGCTGGTACCTTGTGCATTTTCAGTTTTCCACCATCCTAGTTCTTTCAGACATTAAGATGATGTTAGTTTGGTATTTTTTTATGGACAGATGTCTGGATTTCAGCATTTAGCATGCAGTGTCTTGGGTGCAGAAATGAGGAGCTGGGATGGTGCCTCTACAGCAATGTGATGTGCTACATAGTGTGTAGATCTCAGGATTGTTTAGGTGGAACCATATTTTTGGTGGAAAGGAATGTCTGCTGTGTGGCCTGTGGTTAACACACTTGTGTCAGGAGATGTTGATGTTTTACTCTGAATTTCAACACCTTCTATATGGAGACAAACTCCCATTGGGACAGGAAAGAATCTTTAGGAAGGGATTGTGGTACTCAGAATCTCTGTTGGAAAGCTGGCTGATCACAGGATGGGGCTGCTTCATACACTAAAGTAAATGCCTTGTTTCCTGCAATCCATAATCTTTCTGACAGTGCTGCCAGGTGGCTTGACTTGCTTAAAATTTATTGTGTAAAGCAACACTTCTGAGTTTGTGACTTTTCTAGGAATTTGTGTAACTGTGTCTGATACAGAAAAGCTCAATATCTGACATTTGCAGCATGAGGAGTTGCTGTTTGTCTGTTACTGTTCTGATACCTGTTGTGCAGAATCGACACTTTGGTCTCTTGAAAGAACAACCTTACATTATTCTTACTTTGTAACTTCCAGAAACTTGTTCACTTCACTCAAAACTAAGATTTCTTTGATTTTTTTAGTGTATTACAGCATGGATAAAGGATAGAGCTTTATCTCATGTTCATGTAATTCTCTGGCACGTGGCTCTCAGTGTTCTCAAGTCTGACTGAAGCTGAAGAATGGCAGTGTTGTCAGTTGTACTTTTCAGTGTTTCTGTGCATAAGATTTGGGCAGTTACAGATTATATAGTTCAAGAAAATATACTATGTGTCTAGAACACAGAAAAACTGATAGGTAAACTTTTATACCTTTATAGGTAAGTGTATAATATAATACATTAATATATATAAAATAATAATAAGTTATTGCCACCTTAAACTGTTCCTACCTACCATAGATAAAACATGTGTAAAGATATATTAAAAATACATTAAATGCAAGATCATTTATTCTACTAAAAGTGCATGCTCTTTTGGATTTTCTTTATTTTAAAAATAATATTCTTTTTTTCCTCAAGGATCACTCAGGTACCCTGAAGAACATTCTTCTCCAGGTGGATCAGAACTGTGTTCGTAACTCTTACGATGTCTTCTCTTTGCTTAGGTAAGGTTTTCAATAATATTTTGTGTAGCTCCTGTAACTTCTGTAGTGTCTGTGTGGGAGGAATCCTTCCAAATATTGAAAAAACTCCAGCATTCAAAGGAGTTGTGCAAAGGAGATAGCAAGGTTGTGCTGATACTCCTGTAGTTCCATGGTGGTCTTTGGGCTTCTGATGTGTAAATGCTTGAGTAGTCTGAACTAGGACTGACTGTGGAGCTGGCCCATGGACATGCCTTGTGAATGCCAAAATCATGGAGCTTCTTTGTTGGAAAGTTTCTGTGGAAAGCCTCTACTCTGTTCTCAACAGCAGTAAAATTTGTTTAACTAGGCGAGAACACAGTCAGGACCTAGTTACTCCAACACAGATGTGGTATAAGAAAGGTACAGTGTTTTTTTGCTTTTGAGTGGCTACTTAAGTGTCTGTGGTGCTAAAAACCATGAAGTTCTAGTATTAAGTTAAACAAAATGTCCTTTTTCAGATCTGCTTTAATTACAGTAATTCAAAAACATTAGTTATGAAAAAGTATAGTTGTGGTCCACCACTGTCAATAAGTTGGTTTTGAGGAATCTATTTAAATGGCATTTTACAAGACAGGATAATAACTTCAGTTCTTCAGTAAATGCAGAAGATGTGATATGAAGGAAACCCTTGAGTAGGAAATATTTAATATGCTTTCAGAAGTCTATGTAAAAATACATTTGACTTTTTTAATTAGTTGTACAAGTTAAAACCATTTGACAGTGTTGACAGTAGGTGTCAGTGTTGCTTGTCTAAAGAGGGGAAAAGTCAGCTTATGTTGCCTATTCAGATGTCTTTATTTAAGTACTCTTAAAATTTGAATGTTCTGTTTCTTGAATCTGTAAAGCATATTTAAACTGATGGCTGCTTTCTAAATGTTTTTTTTCCGTGCCTTTAGTGGGAAACAATCAGGGGGAGTGCTAGGAAGTTCTGATTACATTCTGGCACAGTCCCTTAGAAGAGAACTTGTACTACCTAACATTAAGTCTTTGTTAAACAGAGAAGGAAAATATGTGCAGTGTATCCTGATTACTTCATTGATGAGGGTTTTTCACATTTTGTATGCACATCTATGTAGTATGAGGTATGTTCCAGAAAACAAGAGTCTCTATGGCCATGAACTTGACTAGCTGGATCCCTGTCCAGTCCTGTGTAATTGATTGGTAATCCTTCTTCTGAACATGCCTGACTGCTTTTCCTCAAGCTGACAAGAAATTAAGATGTCAGCTGTGATAAAGTTCACTTTGTTGAGTCCTTAACAGTGTGTTTTAAATCCTGACTGCTGGAGCTTCTCTCAGTTTTGAGGATGTGAAAGTTCAGGCTCAGTCTCTCACAGTGCCTAGGTATGCTGTTTGGTTTGGTTTGTGTTAAATTCTGTCTCTGAGCTGAGATATCCTCCTTTGTAATTTTTTTCTGAAAAGGAATAGTGTTTTCCAGACTTGAGAATCAGGCCTGTTGCTGAATGTATTTTAGTGGATTCTGCATACGTGTCAAGGGGTTTACATTACGTTGTTTTGTTCCAGCAGAAGGTAGAAGCTGTAATTTGTGACTCTACCTAGATGTCATTTTTGTCTGATTGCATTGTAGTTAGGAAAGGTTATCAGGAACTAAGGCAGAGTCCTTTGTGTAATTTAGAATCTGTTCTATTCCCTCTCACATAAATTATGGTTTTTTACAGGTGCATTTTCTATAGTGCTACTTACCTTTGATATCAAGCTGAAAAGCCTGGTGATGGTGTTTGCTTTAAAATAATGTCTAGTCCCTTTTTGTCAGGTGTCTTTTTTCTTCTACTATGCAGCTTGTTTTGCCACCTCCTCCAGGAGTCCATGCTTGAATAATGAGCCCATACCAACGATTGTTCATATGAGTGTGTTGTTCTTTGAACAGGAGAGAGAGATGGGAATAATTTGAGATTCATTAGACAGGATGTATTTTGGGAGGAAATGAGTTGTTGTCTTCCTTCTTCTGTCCATTGGCTGTAAAGAGAGTACTGAAGTGTCCACACCATAAAGATTTTCATCACATAAATCCCATCTTTTGAAGATTTCCTAATGATACCTGTCTGTGTCACACACAATTAGGAAGCTGTACATGCAGTTTCCTAATGTTTTCACAATAAATGTAAATATGAAGAACAGCTTTTACTGGCTTTATTTAAACTTGTACAAAAGGAAGCAAATCCTGGTGACAGTGGGATCTGAGTCCCAGTTGTTGTGGTGGTACTTGTGCTGCCAGATGTGGCAAAGCCACTGATAGCCAAAATGGAGAGAACTGGTTCTAGCTCATCCCCTAACTCTTGACTCCACAGTGAGAGCTTCTGTGGTTGATCTGTGTTTCAAAACTGCTTTTGAGGGATGAAGTGATGTAGTTTTTTCCTCAGAAGCGAATAGCTAAAATTTATGAAGCTTGTGAATAGATCTTAATGAAAAGTGTATGCTTGGCTCAAATTATGCTGATTAATGAAATTAATTGGAAATGACAGAGTGTGTTAACAATAGAAAATCTTTTGTGCGTTGGATTAAAGTAGTGCTTGTGTGTTCAGATGCTGAGTTACATGCTTTACAGGTTAATTAAGCAGGAGGAAAGAGTTAAATGTTCAGGCAACTTTTTTTTACACAAAGAATGTTTCAGCACCTCTGCAGCTCATGACCCTTCTTGTTCTAGGACAGGGACAAGATCCTCAGGCAAACATGGTGCTGCTTGTTAAGTTGTTTGCACCATATGGAAGTTACAAATGTTCTTCTAGCCATTTGCTTTAAAAGGGCTAACTAACAAAAATTCTCCACATCAGCTGGGAAGCTCAAATTTTGATGTTTTTGTCCCTTGTCATATTTCCTGAAAAAGAGATAATTTAATGACTTGATAAACATTATGTTGCTGGTAGTAATAGGTTATACAGTAGCACCTTTCACACAGCACTTGGGATGGGCCAGATTCATCTGAGGTCATGTTCTGGACAAGTCTTAGTAATGAAGTTCTCAGCACGTTTGCAGCACTAATGGGAATAGGTTTATATTTAGTACTCTCTTGGTTTTCTAGCCTTTCTTTTCTTAGAGCTTTGAAAAATGGATATTTAGTATTAAGCGGTGTTGAGAAGATGAGATATCACTAAAGAAAGGGCTTAAAATGCTATGTAATAAAATTTTACTTAATTTCTAAATACAAAAATTAATACAGTGTATTCTGCAACAGCTTTTTGCGTTGTTGTGACACTTAGCAATTGGCTTGTGCCTCTAAGTATGTGAATGCCTGAAATCCTCCCATATTCTGCCTGGAGACAAAAAGAACTAGTGAAAATCTGCCCCTTTGAAGTTTTTCTTCCTGTAATTTTTGTTACTCCATTCAGAACTGCTGTCTCTATGGCTTTATGTTTGTGGTATTTAGCCAGCCAATTAGTTAGTGCAAATTGAAAACAATTTGCTTGTGTTTTTGCTTAAAAAAGTGGGTTTTTTTCAACAAAACCAAAACCAACAACAAAATCTGACATTGGCATAATTTGAGTGCTGGGATGGGCAAAAAGACTAGCTTTAGGCAGCTGCTTAATATTATTAGTGTCTAATCTGGCAGAATTTGATTTGAATAATACTTCTGGGTATTAATCTCTCATGGGGCGGGGTATGCTTCAAGTGAAAGGCTTTGCTTCAGTGTTTACCATCTGTAATATAACTGTTCATTTAAAAAAGAGTGCATGTCTCATCACTGAAGAGACACTATTTAAGAATATAAATGTTGGTAGTGTTTGTCTGTGATCTGAAACTGAGATATTCATAAAATCACCTTCTAATGACCAAGGCTAAAATATGTTGTCATGATATAAAATCAGCTTTTTTTTAGCTCTGCTTATTTTAGGAAAGATGGTTTTAAACAGCTATTTTGTTTTTGTATAAAATCTCCCATCTTTATTAACAGTTTTATTGAACAAACAGAACTTTATCTTTGAAACTAGAAATGAAGACAAAATATATGGTCAATGTAGGCTGCCATGGAGCTGAAAAACTTTTTCTTAGCTCCTCAGCACAATTTCTTCAAGTCTGCAGAGTCACTGGCATTGCATATGCCAAATGTAGTAACTGCCTTTGTGCAGCTATTTGTAACACATGGAAATAATGCTGAAAGTGAAACTGTTTTTCTTAAGCTCTGAGTAGTGAACAGTAGAGTGGCACAAGGGCTTCATGGGCTTGAGCTGCTCAGTTCTAAGGTGTATCTCAGGTACATTGACTTGTTTTCTGTAAACTGGTCCATCTTGGACAATGTCAGTGTCTTGCCTGATAGGAGGTCAGCCAGACTTTGCTATTGTATAGTTGATTTAAGTAGCAGTTCCAAACTTAAGGCTACCAGTTATTTAGTGGGGTAAAAAGAAGGTTAAGCAGGAAGAAGACATGCTCTCATCACTGGCTATCTGACTTAAGAGAGTTGCACAGCATTTAATAAATCCAGATCTAAGCCATGCAAAGCTGTACTGCCTTTTGAACTTCCCTGAAGTTCCTCTGTTTCGATCTTCATCTTCATGAAAGAAGTGAACCCAATGGAGCCAGGCAGTAGATGGGACTACATGGAAATGAGTTGCTTTTTGCTATTCTATTCCTTGTGGTATGCTGGTAGCTGCATAGAGATAAGGACAGACAGAAAAGATCTAGTTAAATTTTTAAATATGCACTGACAAGTCTACAGTTTCTGGCTTTTTCCTTTGCATGTCCTTTTGTCACAGAGGGGTCCCAACTCAGCTGTGACCAAAATATCTCTAAACATATCAGTTACAGATGTTTATGTGGTGGAACAGTCACCATCCTTGTGTAGAAAGTGAATGGGTCAGGAAAGGTGATCACTAAAAAATAACCTGATACCCTGATACTCTTGCAGTGGTTTGCTCTAGCTTTTTCTGAGAGTATCTCGGCAATCACATTGCAGACTTTTGGACTTCAATGTTGCTACTGCTGCTGCTGTCATCCTCTCCCAGTAGATGAAGAAATATGCCATCTAAAATGTGAAATACACTGTAGGATTCCTCTTACCTGCTCTTAAATCACAAAGTTCCTCTGCTAAAACATCCCTTTGCTAGTGATAGTGTCAGGTGGGTTTTTATGATGGCCAGGTTTGATGTTTCTAAACAGGAAGAATTTACACCTGGAAGACATGGCACTTTTTACCCAAGAGGCAGCAAAGACCAGGCAGATATCCTCCCTTAGCTTTGGACAGGCAAATCCAGGCAGCCTAAGGCCAGGATGAATAAATAGGAACTGGAATAGGACCTCTAGAGTGTCTCTGTGTACTTAATTAAGCAGTACTGAAATGGATGAACAGTTTAACAAGTGTCCTCCTTCTTGGCCTGAAAAATTTGTGAGTTGGAATTGTGCTGTGGTGGCTTCCTGAGAAGCAGCAGTGGAGATGAAAACTGGGATCTGATTTTTATTTATATTTTGAGAGGTTCCTTAGGGATTTTTATCGGTGACATCAGACTTGTAGACAAATCTCTTCCCAGGCATTTTACCTCTATAGTGCTGAGCTCTATTGGAACTGAGGCTATTCAATTATTAGAACACTAGATTTACAAGCCTGCCTATTGCCAAAATCTGTATCAGAGAGTGGCATGGGTCACAGCAAGTTGAAACACTCCATGAAGTGTAAGAGGAAGACATGTTTATGAACTGCTGGGTTAGTAGTCTGCTGCTACTCTGATCTTCAATTTTCCTAATATGCTATATGCAATAAGCTACCCCTGCAGTGGCACATTTTTAGCATAGATATATTGCTAGCTCTTGGTCAAAGATATATTGCTTGGCTCTTTGGTTTCAAAGGACTTTAGAGAGGAATTACACAAAACTGTGCAGGGCTTAAAAAGTAGCTTTATTCTGCCTCTTTATTTGTGACAGTGTGTAAAAGATGGTATCAGTGAAGCAACAGTGAGAAGTCAGAACCAAGTCCTGCTCCTTTTTGGCTCTATGAATTGCATGAAAACCAGCATGTTGTAGAAACTTAGAACAGTTTGGGTTCAGAGGGACCTTTAAAAATGATCCAATTCTGTTGGCGATGGAGAGAGATGGGACACCTGAGTGCTAATCAGAATCTGAGTTTACTCTGGGCTACATATGCTTATATACCATGCTAGGAAGGCTAGTAATGTTTACTACAATGCTTGGGTTAAACATCATACAATTAAACTTACACATTTTTGCAACATCTACTTGATTCAGTCTTCTTCCCTGTAGCCAGTCTGATCCAATCCTCTTGCAATCTTCAAAGCTCTGTTTGTTCTTGACAAGGCATCCTGGTTATCAAATTTCTTAAGCTAATCAGGCCCAATGTACTTTGTCTTTGCAATACAGTTCCACCTTCCTGCCATGGCAGACCACGTTGCTCCAAGCCCCATCCAGCCTAGCCCTGAACACTTCCCGGGATGGGGCACCTACTATCACCTTGAACAACCTGTACCAGTGTTTCATCGTCCTTATTGTAAAAAATGTCTTCCTTATCTTTAATCTAAATAGCCAAGTGTCACCAAAAGAGGATCTAAGTAATTACCTGAGGATACCTGAAAGTTTTTAAGAAGGAGGATTTTGTGAACATCAGGATTGTTTATTTTGTTACACCTTTGTCCTAGATATGGCCATGAGAATGGTGCTGTGAGTTGCTTTCCTGGGCAAAGATTTTGGTGAACACAATCATGTCTCTAAAATTCTCAGAACTATCCAACCACACTGGGAAAATCAAGGCAGGATTTTGACTGAGAACAAATAAAATGGATTAAAGATCTTGTTGGGGGGAAAATGCTCTAATGGATTTGCTCATTAAAGTAGGGCAGGATAGGGAATGCGTGGATATCCAAGAAGCTGCAGAACACTCCTGAGAGTCTTATGACCATCCTGTTAGGTAGGAGTTTTCACTAGTATAGCTGGAGAGTTCTGCTTCTCCTGGGAAGAAAACTCAGATTTGAATTTGGGGCTGGTTTCCAGGAGGAAAGTGCAGCTTTGAAACACGAGTCACCTGAATATTGGCTAGTGTTCTACCTCCTTCCATTGCATAATCCTGCGCTCTGCTGTCACAAGCACTTAATCAGCTGTGTGGTCTTGAGTGGAAGAACACAATCAAGTGTAGAGCAAGTGGTTTCTTTTTGGGTGGTGCCTGGAACACATTCAATCTGCTTCCTTTTCAGTTGTTCAGTGAACCCCAGTCTTAGGCTTGCTCATTGTCTCAGAGTGAGAACTGAAACTTCTATGAAGATTTGTTAGGAAAAGGCTGTTGAATTCTACTGGTGTTACTTTTCATCTGGCTGCAATCATCTTGACATGTTTATGCACTTTAGAAATTTAATTTGCATCTAATTTACCTTTTTTACTAAATACAGTGGCTTGAATATGATGCTGTGTGCCCTGGCAGCAAGGTTTCTGTAATCACAAATTGTGAAAGAACAAAAAGAAACTTCCTTTGTAATTTGCCACATTTGTTTTTTGAATTAAAAAATATAAACCCATAAATCCATCTGTGAAAACCAGCGTAACTCTTCGGGATTTAAAAAAAGTTTAATAGGGAATAAAATAAGAGACAAAAAGTCCAGCACTGGGGTGTTCCTGGCAAACAGCCAAAGAACACCCCATAGATTGGAAACAGTTTGTCTTTATACTGTATCGTTCCTGAGGCTCATGCATATTCATGTATTTTATTATTCAAACTTCCTTGGGTACTCTTGATATTCCAGGTTCTCTTCTTGTTTGATTTTTAACCTCTGACCTGCCTGCAGTATATTCTATAGCTAAGGTCTTCCCATGTTCCTATCCTGTTATTTCACACTCTGGATGCTTATGCATCAGTTCACAAATGTAAGAAAAATTAGTGGTTTTGCACCATTCTTCAAGTTGGTTACATAGAGGTATTTTTAGTCTCTATTTTTAACAGCTTGCTAATGCCTACAGCACAACATATTTATTACATTACTATTCACATAAACTCTACAGTATATATGGAAACTGATGGATTATACCATCCAGAAGTAGTTAAAGGTATAAATTGTTCTATATTAAAATACTTGTGAAACAAAAAGTTAATATATCAATGCACAAGCTGATATTATATTGTTGTCTATAACACACCCATTTAACTGGTGTTAAATGTGTGAATTGGAATAAGAGAACTTGAGACATCTCACATTTTGTTGCTTCATTTCTCAAAAAAAATGTGTTTCACCTTAAGGGTCTCCTCTTCCATTCATGCCCTGTGAGTATTGAAGGTGATCTGTACCCTAGCTAGCTTTCTTAAATATTCCTCAAACTGGAGGCTGGAACCTGCCCTGCTGACCATTTGACAGACATGTTTTTTCCTTTTCTTTGTTTCCAGATAGCTCAAAGCATTCACTCTTGCAGTCCACATATTCACGTGAACTTGATTATATTAAAGCTTAATTTGAGTCTTAAATGTGTAAGGCTTAAATGTAGACTCTCCAATGTAAGCATAAGGATTATATGCAAGTGATTTACATGTGTAGAAGTGTTTGAAAGAATGATAGAAAGTTATCTGTGCTGCAACAGCACTATCTTGTGTTAGTTTCTTACAGCATTGACTGTTGTAGAGGTTTGATGTCACAAATGATTAAGCCAGACTTGAATTGTATTATTTTCTTACTCCCTACTGTATTTTCTTGCCCTACATCTGCTTTTGACAAATTGTAGATATAAGTTTCTGAAGAAATTGAAAAGGGAGTATATGATTATAAATTAGGAATTTTTTGTTGTGGAAAAGCACATGTAGCAAATTGTGAAAAACGAGGTTCACTGTCCTGGTAAAATTTAAAAGGTTTAATAAAGACAATAAGAGACACAGATAATAAGGCAAAGAATAACAGCCAGGTTCTTGGTGCTCTGCCATGAGCATACCTGGTGTTTTGGGAACACCCTTTATATACCATTTCTTTTGCATCACCTTGGTGCACATTCATAGACTTTATACATACTCAGACTTTTCCATTAACTAGTTTACATCTTCCAGGAACTGTCTTGCATGGCCACTCCTTGGATCCGCCTTTTTAGAGCGTGGCCATTTCTTGCCTTGTGGTTTTAATTCTTTTCTTATCTTTTAATTTGGGCTTTGGCTCATTCTTTCCACAGGCATGAGTGTTGATAGCAGCCATCACCTGTTCACTGGGGGTTATCCTAACTTGTGGGCAGTTCAAACATACTATATCAACTATTACACTTATGCCTAAATTTTTGCTAGTATCAGGAGAGAGGAAAAAAAAAAAACTACATCCACACAGCAAAGCCATTCTAAAATTATATATATAACATTCATCTTAATACTTGCACAAAGACAGTATTATAATAGGTATTTATAACAAAATGATGGTTTTAAGGGGTTATGAAAAAAAATCTTATAGCTGTCTGGTGCTCTCCAGAATCTAAATTTGTGGACTGACATAAAGTAGTGTGTATTCTAGTTTCTGAATTTAATAGGAAAGTCTTTAATTATTTTTTTCTTTGATAATAGTTTTGGGTACTTTACTTCTAGGACTTGTCACTTATTGCCAGGAGTGTTCCATTCTAGTTTCTAAATCCGATGTTGTAATTCTCAGTTTAAATTTAGTCATGCTGTAAACTAAGGTTGTTCTGGCAAATATGACCAGAGGCATTTATTTCTCTTGTGAGAAGGAGCTGTAGTATGTGACTGCTATAACTAATTGATGTATTTATGGCTTAAAGTTTTGTATATGAAAAATCCAGATTTGTCCGATAGAAAACAGATATTGGGAGTGGATGATAGAACTGCAAAATCATGTATCAACTGACTGATAAGGTGAGACTCTTTAATGTAAATGTAAACATATGTCTTAATGTTGGGGGTTAGGATTTTTCCTTTTGTTTCTTTCTCTCATAGTATTTTGTCCCATTTGTTGCTAAGAGACAATAATGACCAGTACTTAAAAGAGACAAAAAATGTCACTAAGGGGGATGGGGAGGAGTGCAGCTGGCTGCACTGTGGTAGATGAGGGGCTTTCTCTTGGGAAGGGCAGAGATACTGCCAGATTTTGACAGGGCAGTGCAGGGCTAAGCTCCTCTTGGACTCTCCCTTCAGAGGAAGGACCTGTTGGTCTGCAGTCACTGCCTGGAGGATTTGCTGCCACTGCGGACCTTTTGTCCTCGCACTGCATTTTCTGCTGTGGGTGAGCCTGTGCTCATTAGAGAAACTATTGGATTGGGCCCTTATTAACACCTGATCTGACTGGAAAAAGGACCCTCACAATCTATTTGGGTGCCCCAGGGGAAAGCCTGGGAACCTGACCCCTTCCGTATTCCTGGAGGGTATCTCCCTGGCTGCAGCATGCAGCCAGCCTCTGTGGCTTCTGCTAAGGCTGTGGAGTTTTCTATTACATTTTGTTTGCCATCTCAGGGGGTGTGCCTGCCTCTGCCATCCAGCTGCTGCTCCAAGGTTCCTGCTGTAGCCTATTTTTGACATCCAGCCCACCAGGGATTGCCATGGGAAGTAGATGCAACTGACCTGGCACCACAGCACCCCTTGCAATTTTGGGGGAATCGTCACACCTGCCCTGCCTGGCTGGGAGCCAGCAGTGCCCCTTCCAGCTGTGACTGTAACTACACCAAAGGGGAAAGTGCCTGACAGCCAAGAGAAGGCTGATTTTACTGGGTTCCTGGTTTTGTTTGCTGTTGCTGACATGGTTGCTGTTTGTTTGCCTTGTTGTACACATACGTACTAGTAAAGAACTGTTATTCCTTTTTCCATACCTGAAAGTCCTGTAATTTCCAGGTTATAATAATTTGGAGGGAAGGAGATAATTTTTCCATTCCAAGGGAGGTTCCTGCCTTCCTTGACAGATCCCTGCCTTTCAAATCAAGGCACTTAATAGGCACAACTCTCACTACACTTCCAGCTTTCAGTTTTTTTTCTGCTGCCAGAAATGAACTTGCTATACAAACTAGTAAGTCACTGGATTTATGCATGATCAAGAGAGACTAGGATACTGCAGTGTGTTATAAAGGAAAGTGCTCCAGCTGAACCTTCCAACTTACTGCAGGCTTAAAGAGAGTGAATGTGTTGTTACAGCACATTCCAAAGTTTAAAAAAACTGCACTGTTCAGTCCTGGGAAGTAAGGAAAGCTGATTGATCTTGCAAACAAGACAAGAACATTATGTCAAGGAAGTCTAGTAATAATGAAGAAGTCCAAAACTTGGTAACTATTTTTTCCCCTGTCCCCATCCAAGCTGGTACCCAGATTGGTTTCAAATCTTACAGCCAAAGTAGAAAGTGGGTAGTGGGCCCTCTTTTGCAGGGGGGAGGGGGCAGTGGTTGTTGCGGAAAGCATTTTGATGTAAGACTTGAAAAGCCTTGAGGAAATTATATAAATTGCCTGTATTTGAAGAACTTGGGATCTAGAAAGTAGAGGAGAGATGCTGAAATTTTATGTGATGGTCCTTTGTAGACCAAGTAGGGATACAGCTTTTGTTAGTCTTAGCTTACAATACATGGATTGCACTTTTAATGTATCCAACTGTTTTCTAAACTGTCCAAGGAAGAGAAAGCGTTTTGTGTCTTTCTAATCTCCCCATCTCAGAAAGCAGGTGCTATGGGGATGGAAGTAGAACAGCAGCCTTGTGGATCTCCACCTCCAGTCAGTCAGGATGCTCAGGAATTTTAATGTCTGCTTTGCTTTCTGATTCTTTCCCAGGCTACAGCATGGAACTGATCTGATGTTGGACAATTGCACAACATCTCCCAGGGCCCCAAGCAACAGCAGTAAATTTGTCACACTTCATGTTCCAGTTGCTCTGCTTCTGGCTGACAATGGCTGTGAGCTGCTGCAGACACTGGATGACAACACTGTTGGCTAAACTTATCCCTTTAAAAAGGCTGGAGTTTCTGCTGTAACTGGCTTGTCTTTCCCAATTGCTGGAGGAAAATTGGTAGCAGGCCAGTGGCCTCTTCAAGCCCTCAATTAGCTTTTAAAGTGCTGTGGAAGTGCTAATTTTAATAAAATAGATTAAAAAATGAAGTCTTGGTCAATATAGGAAGAATCCCATGTTGGCTAATGGCATATAGGGGATGTAATCAGTTGGCTTATGCTATTGTTTAATAACCTGGTATTGGTTATTAAACCAAGCAGGATTGTGCTCAAAGTACAGCTTGTGCTGACTAAGCTGTAGCATTGGACCTGCATTTAGCCTTGAAATGGAAACAAGATGTGGTCAGTTAGAGTTGAAGTTTCTCTCTGTTTATTCTGTATGTGTTTTAATCCAGATTTATGGCCTCAGCTTGCTGATCTCCATTGGCGTAATCGTAATTGCTTCCACCAAAGTCTGCTTGTGCAGAAGTGATAGACAAAATTTCCCTGTTGGCATTCTTACAGCTTAATTTGTATTTGTCTTGTTGGATGACCAAAGATTTCTACGTGGGGACATTTTCTTGGCTGAGAAAAGAATTTCTGTTGATAGTTGCTGTGTTTGTGACATAAAGTCCCTAATCTTGGTAGATTTAACTTTGGATTTGGTCATGTTAACATTTTAAAGTTCTTAGAACAATAGTGGATGTACTGGGATTGAGTCAACCGATATCAGTAATTTTTCTGTCTTGAAGTGTAAATGGCCCTCTTTGGCATCAATGCAGCGAAGTTTAACTGTGCAAGGAATGAGTGGATGATGCTTGGCTTAAAAAGAAATCAATTCCTTATTAAAACCAGATTTTATTGCTGAATTATTTTGTATAGCAGTTTTTATATGTCAGGAATATATATTTAGATACTGATTCACCCAGCTGAACAAGTATTCCACTGTATGTATTGTTTTGAGAAGTCAGTCTCTGTAGATGTTTATTCCTTACCCTTTGGGCATGGGTAGGAGAATTTACATACTACACAATTTGTATGTTGTTAATGAGTATTGATCAAATCACTGTGAGAAACTCACATGGCAAATGACCTTTCTAACAATTTTTCCATTCCGTAAATACTTTCAATGAGTAGAGCACTGTAAGACTGTCTCATGATCACCTAAAGATGAAATCAAGAATGTTCTTCCAGTGTTAAACTACATAAAAAGGGGAAATGTCACTCAGTAAACTTGACCTAAAAGTTTTAGCTTTCTTATATGTAGAAGGAAAACATTCCAGACTTTTGGAAAGAGACAAGTTGGCAAGTGTGGAAGTAGAAAACTTATCTCCTGCTGGATGAGATGACAGCAGAGCTCTGAGTGATGTTCAGGATGGTCAGCAAACCTTGGCTTTGACCTGTGTAACTGCATGTTCCGTAGTCAGCAGCTTCAGGATGCGTTCACAGAGGTGGGAGGTCTAAGAAGTAGTTCCCAGTAGGATCAGAGTTTCCAGGAGGCCTCAGTTCTTCATGAAGCATGTTAGACCAAGCCCTTGGGTGATGGAGGACTTTTGGTCTCAGTAGTCTTAACCCCCTTTCACCCCCTCAGCAGCCAGCAGAGTTTCTTAATACAGGATGGAGTACAGCTGCTCTTGACCAGCTCTGTGGCTGCTGGTGCTATGAGCAGTTTGGAAAACTCAAGAGAAACCAAAGAAATTATTTATATTCTTGTTTTAATTATGCTATTACTGGTGTTTAGGAGAAGGAAAAGTGTGAAGGAGCTAAAGGCATCTGATGAATTAAGTGTATTCATTTAGAACTGTGACATGTAAAAGTCCTAAATCGCAAGACCTTGTTTATTAATATTACTAGCATTGTTTGTTTCCATTCCACTCCTCTCTTTTTCTAATGAATACAATCATTTCTACTCCATGTTAATTTTAAGAAAGAGGTTAATGTCTCTCATAGACCTGTTTTTGCCATCGTTTTTCTCTGATTTTTTTTTCCAATAAGTATGGCAAATAATTATTTTTCTCTCTTCACCCTGAAGCCAGGGCTGACAATCAAAGTAACACATCATCATAACCTTTTAATGTTTTCAAATGTGATTCAGTTAAGAAGCCTATGTTTTTGCCACAGAAAGGCCTGTAGCATAGTGGGAAATGCTGAAGAATGTTTCATGTTCTTGGCTGGGTAACTGTGTTAGCTAAAGGATACTTGCACTTTTTCTAAAGCTGGCCTGTGTTAACAATGCTTGTGTGTATCTATCTTCATGTTAATGGTGACTTAACTTAAATGCAATACCCATAATAACCTGCTCTCTCTCCTTCAGCATAAGCAGCATCTGTTGAATTGAAAAAAATTAAGAAGAGATTTTGATACTTGATGAGTTTAAAGACTTTGTGGTTTTCTTCATAAACTATGCAAGTTATCACAGAATGGTTTGGGGTTGTGGGACCTTAAAGCTCATCCAGTTCCAACCCTCTGCCATGGGCAGGGGCACTTTGCATTAGATCAGGTTACTCCAAGTCCTGTCCAACCTGGCCTTGAACACTGCCAAGGATGGGGCAGCCACAGCTTCTCTGGGCAACTTGTGCCAGGGCCTCACCACCCTCAGGGTGAGAAATTCCTCACCACAGGGGAGGAATTTAATTCCACTATCCCGTCTAACGCTGCCTTCCTTATGCTTCCTCATTTGATATTTTGAAGTAGAAGCTGACAGTCTGAGTTTGCATTCCTGCTGCTGGTTTTGAGGTGTTTGCACATGTGGGGAACCTTTATCACAGCTGTAACTTTCTCCTTGCAGGCTCCACAGAGCTCAGTGTGCAATTAAACAGACTCAGGTAACTGTTCAGAAAATAGGAAGGGAGATTGAAGAAAAGCTGAGATGTACATCTACAAGGAATGAACTGGTATGTTTGATTTATTCAAACTTTATTTTATGGGCTTGCTGAAGCATCTGGCTGATATCTTGACCGTAAGCTTGGTTTTTATTTTTAACACTTGAACTTGAAATCTTTATTTACACCTGTCTTTTTAAATGGGAACTCATCTGTGAGCTGTGTAATATCATCAGTATGAGTTGTGTGTGTTGCTCAGCTGGACTGATAAATTGCTTATCCTATTTTTACCTTTATTTTGTACAATCATGCTATCAAAACATAAACATTGCACAGTGTATGAAAGAATTATTTTAGGAAAAACAAACTTCTAATGATTTATATGAAACATGACAGAAACCTGTGGTGGATTTAGGGTGAGGTGAGTCTACTGGGTGTATCTCTTTGCACCCTGATTCCTTTTGGATAAACAGAATTCATGCAAATGCTGCCACTCAAGCAACACAGTCATTTTGAACAGAAATTGCATTAGATCTTACAACAGCTTTTGACAGTTAGTTTTGCCTGCTCTCCTCCCCTCCCCAGAGAAGTCTGTTGACATTAACTTCTGCTTTCTGCCCAGGAAAGCTGATCTTGGTTTAAAGATGAGTTGACAGAACAGGAGTGGTTTGTGGTTCTTTAGTACTTCCATGGACTTCATTATGTTGGTACTGGTATGTGTCTGGTGCCTTGTAAAGGGCACATTTGCAGTGTGAAGTTAATTTATTGCTGTGAAGCAGATTCTGAGTTGAGAGTACTCAGCTAAGTTCCAAAAGTGTCAAACTGGCTCAAGGATTTGACAAACTGGGGAGCTTGTTTACTGGCTGTAATTACAGGGGTTACACAGTAGATGAAGAGGTGAAGAAGTCACCTTCCGTAAGGGACAATATGAAATCTCTTGTGAGTCATTCAAGCCCAGGGCTTCTTTACCTTCTCCTGGTATCTTGACTGTTTAACCATAATCTTTTCAGTTATGGATGTGCTCATCCCTCCTTGCAAAGGCTTTTCATTTTTAAATATATGAGAGCAAAGCTATATCATACAATCCTAGTATGTTTTTGGTTGGAGGGGACCTTAAAGCTCATCCAGTTCCAACCCTCCTGCCATACACAGGCATACCTTCCATTAAACTAGTCTGCTCCAAGCCCTGTTCAACCTGGCCTTGAACACTTCCAGGCATGGGGCAGCCACAGTTTCTGTGGGCACCCTGTGCCAGGGCCTCCTCACTCGCCCTCACAGCAAAGAATTTTGTTCCCAATATCCCATCTAACCCTGCCCTCTGGCAGTGGAAGCTATTTCCCCTTGTTCTGTCATTTCAGGCCCTTGTCCAAACTCCTTCTCCAGCTGTCTTGGACCACTGGGGTGCTCAGGTCTCCTGGGAACCTTTTCTGTTGTCTAGACTGAACTCTCAACCTTTTCTTTGTATCCTCTTACTCTCATTGTCCTGAAGCTGGGAATTGAATCTAATAGTGCAGCTTGAACATCTCCAGCCTTTTTCCAGTTCCTGGGGGAAAAAACCAAAAACTTTGTATAAGCTTCTTACTGCTCACCTTCCCTCTTGCTGGTGAGCCCTTTTCCAGGGAGTGAATGCTCATCCTGCTGCTAGTGCTGTGCTGTCAGTTTTTATGTCCTGATGAAGCACTGTTCTTAATTTTTGGTCTGGGCTCAAGAGAGGTGATACAACCCACAGGAGGAGCAAGCACTGTGGCACACAACTGTGTTGCTTTCCTTCCAAAGCAGCAAAATGATTAGAGTCTTTGAGAATCTGTTTCCTCTGGTAATCTGTGAACTCAGTTCTTAGGCAGGTGCTAGTCTTGTCCTGTTTTTTCATTCCCTCCTATCACCTTTTTATGAAACTGCTTTTGTGCAGAGAAGCTTTTTTTAAAAAAAAATCTGTATTTCTTCTCGTAGAAAAAGGAGAGCGAATGTTTACAGTTGAAGATCCTGGTGCTACGTAATGAACTGGAGCGGCAGAAGAAGGCTCTTGGTCAAGAAGTAGCCTTGTTGCATAAGCAAAAAAGTACTTTGCTTGATAGAGGTAAATGTAGAAACCTTAGCCTAGTTTCTGACCAGAATGAAAATGCTGGTTTCTTTTCTATTTTCATTGCCTGGTTGTAATGTGCTTGTGTTTTTTCTTTATCTGAAATTTGCAGCTAGGTGTAATTTCTTCACTCTCTATGTTATACTGAGTTTTAGAAAGCAGTTTCTGGTATCTTGTCTCTAAATAACTTCTTATTATGACACGTCTCCAAAGCAATCTTAAATCTGTGTTTGACATTTTATGAGAACATCAGAAGAGCTGCAGTATAGTACAGTAAACATTGCCATGATAAAGAGACTTCTTAATATCATGAGGGAAGTTGCTGTACCTGTGATTTGGATTCAGTTTTAAGCATTAGAAGACAAAAATCTCTCCTAATATTTTGATATGAAAGTGACAGATAAAATGCTCAGCCATCTTGGTATCAACCTTTACTGGGCAAGTCTTCTGTAGTGAAATGCTGTATCACTGCCTCTTTGGAGCTCACCAAGACCAAACCAGGCACATGTTTGATCTTGTTGCAGGATTTTTTGTTTCAATACTTAGTTGAGTCTAAAGTATTAGTCACTGCTAAATAGGATGGTTTTTACCATGTACTTTATTCTGGCTATGCTGATATTGAGACCTGATAACTGGATTACTGCACTGTGTGGTTGTGAGAGGAATAGGTATTAAAGAAGGATGAAATCTGATGGGTTGTATTTGGCTGGTGAATGGTGTGTGGTGCATGAAAACAAGTGTTCCTCCTGTGCTGGCATTCTCTAGTTTGGGAGCATAATATGGAAAATGGGAGGGTAAGAATAAGTGGAGGATTATTGCCAACATTTTGTCAGTATCTACTTCTAAAACTTTGGATAATTAAGAAAATACTTCATACTGTTTTTTTTTCCCTGATTCCTTATGTTCTTTAGAAAATGCATTTGGAACTGAATATCAGAAACTTGAAGAGCATAATGAATCTCTGCATGAATTAAAAAAGGAATGCACTGCTAAGAGGTAAAAGGACCTATGTTTATTCTGTAACTGAAAAAAAGACAAGCTTGAGAGTAGGCTATTGAAAATGGGACTTCTGGCATCAAATTCTTCTTCATGTTGTCCTAAAACTTCTGTTAAGACATCCCTGCTACAATTCATAGATATCTAAATTAATGATTACCAGTACAAGTCTAGAAGAGAAGAAAACAGAGGCTTGGTTGTATGTGTAGACTCTGATAGGACTTCTAGATGTGCTTTAGTGTAACACAGCTTTGTAATACCTGATTCTGGCAGTCAAAATATGTCTATAATGTATGGTATGCCTGAAAACAAAAATTAGCTTTTAAATGCCGTATTATTTTTTTGGGTGGATTTACCTAACTTTTTGGAGGATAGGAGGTGATAACTGGAAAGCTGCAAAAGGGATGTGACAGCTTGGTACCTTTATTTGGAGCTTTTGAAGAAAATAATGGTTTTGGAATCTCTTTCCCCAAAGAGAACAGTTTTTGAAGACAAATGCCCAGCAGACTATTCGATGCAAGCAGTTGCTGTCAGAGCTATCCTACATCTACCCTATTGATTTGGTATGTTTTCATCATCCTGACAACCTGCTCAATGTGAAATGGACTTCCTATACTGCAAGCAAATATTGTGCTTTACTTGTGACAGAATCTGCTCTTTGCTCATTCTGTTTATTTCAGCTTTTTCTTACATTTGGTCTTTAGATTGCAAACTTTAGAGGGATGGAACTTGTGCCAGTGCCTCTTACACAGTGCCCTCTATGAAAATAGAATAGCTATAGTTTAATGGGTGATTTCCATTTTGTGTACAATTACATAAATTAACCCTGACAGTAGGCTAGCTGAGTGCACAGAAACATATGTTGAAGTGTTGAGCTTCATATATTCATATATGAATTAATATAAAGCTCTTCACTCTTTAAAAAAGTGTTTTATTTTTTCGAACTGTGTGAGATGCAGATTAAAATAATGTCAGTCACTGTAAGTTTAGTTGAATATTTAGTTTTTTTGATTTTGATTTTATTGTTTGTTATGTTTGTTGTCACGTTTAATGAAGGTTTTGGTGTTCTGGGTGTTATTGTTCCATGCTCACTTCCCACTGTTGATTTTAAATTTACAGAATAACCAAAAGGATTACTTTGTTTGTGGAGTCAAGCTTCCTAATTCTGAAGACTTTCAAGGTAGCTGCATATTCCTAATGTAGTTGTTACAGTTAAGACTGCTTCTAAACTTTGTAAAATTAATAAACAATAGCTTGGGGTCCAATTTTTGACCAAAAAGATCTGGTCAAAATTAAGAATTATTTGTTGGCATTTCCTAGCTAAACAAAGGTGGTTTCTTTTGACTCTTAGCAAGGCACCTCTGTGTTCTAAGACTGCATATTGAAACACCAGAACAGGTTACCTAGAAAGGCAGAGAAGTCTGCATCCTTGTGGATGCCCAGAACCCAGCTGGACACCATACTAGGGACAACCTGCTCTGACCTGGGGTTGAGGGCTGTGCCATTCCCAGAGGTACCTTCCAAACTCAGTGAATCTGGAAAATATTTGTGTCTGGCTTAAAATTCTGTTTGGGCTACTTTTAGTCCATAAATCTTCGTGGGGCAACAGGCATGAATCCCCATTTGATTTGCTGTAGTAGCTGGTGAACTTGTCAAATAAATACCTTGCAAAAAAGTGTTTTGAATCTCTCTAACAGTATGGAGTACTTTATAAGTGACCTTCTACTTCAACTGTCAGGCCTCATCCTATTTCAGAAGCAAATATATCATATTTGCCTGCCTGTATAACAGTTGTACGGTAACGGCATGCATTCATCTACAAATGTTTGACGTGAACTGGCAATTCATTAAAATCCCCTTGAGGGTTTCTTGTCCCCAGTACTTATTCACTCTGGTTTCTTGAGCAAAAACCTCCATCTCTTTAAAGCCACCTCATAGTAATTAGCTTGTACTAATAATGTGTATATTGGATACTAGAATATTGGAGGAATAATCTTTAGAACAAATTAGTTTGTCAGTAGGACCAAATTTATCAGTCTGTTGCTTTGTTTCCATGGTTGCATTAAATGTGAGGATGAACTCAGTTTGCTGACTCTTGAGAAATCAGTGGTGTGCCATCTTCTGGCCAATTTTCAGTTTCCTGGTATTAATTCATTGCAAAAGAATTACTAATTCTTTATCCAAGTCTCTACAAGTATTGTATTGTAAGGAGGAAGTACTAAGCATTCAGTTTAGTGAAATAGGCAGTTAAATTTGAAACCCAGCTGTCTGGCATGGATCTTAACTCAGACTCAGTAGATACTATTTAAAAAAAAACTAGGCATCTGAAGGATGAAAAAAATTCCCTAAAAAGCCAGTTTTGCTGCAAATTTTCAACATTTTTTACAAAATCTATTTAAACAGGGGTGTAACTTAAATACATATATCATGACAGGCTCTGGTAGAGCTCATTATGGTCATTGAATATCATTATAAGCTTTCTTGAAGGTCCTCTGTTCAGCTAGTTTCATGGATGCACCAGAAGGGATGACTATTGCTAGTGCTGTCTGTATCCCTTGAAAAAAATTAAAAATAGTGAAAAGAGAAAGGAAAAGCCTTTATATGGCTAAAATATGTAGTTTCAATTGCAAGATCTGTTCCTGGCAGGTGAAGCTTTAATGCTAAAACCTTAAATGTCAAATTGAAAATGATACTTTACAACTAAGTTTTAAAGTCAATCTAAGTTTTTCCAGCTATTGGCAAAGAACAGAGTTTGTAGCTTGGGGTTAGTGTCTCTCCCAGCTGATCTCACTCATGAATAAAGTTGAGGAGGAATGCAGCTTTCCCTATCCCACTCTCATGTGTCAACTCCATCTAGAGAAATGCAGAAAGCTTCATACTTGAGTTTTGTCTTGGGAATTTTGTTTTATTTTTCTCATCTTTTCTTTACCCTCCCCCATCCTGGCAGTGTAGCTTTGAAAGTTAAATTTGCAGGAGAACAAGCCATCACCCATTTTCTGTGCCTTGTCACAAGAGGCAAACACAACACAGTGAAGTGCAAACACTTGTAAAACTCTCCAAAATTACTCCAGGCCTCCTTCTGTCCCTGAGTTCTGAGAGTTACATTAATTGTTGTTCTCTGAGCAATAAAGATGAATACTAGGATTCAATGGATACAATTAATAATAGAATCCTTTTGTCATTGACAGCAAAAGATGATGGAAGCATCGCTGTTGCCCTGGGCTATACTGCTCACCTGGTTTCCATGATATCCTTCTTCTTACAAGTGCCACTCAGGTATCCCATAATTCACAAGGGCTCCCGGTCTACAATCAAAGATAATATAAATGACAAGCTGACGGAGAAAGAGCGAGAGTGAGTATATTGTAAATACACTGATCTACTTTCTTCAAAACAACACCAAAAAAAACTGATCTTAAACAGTTTTGGATAGTCTGAGGTGATAGGAATTTGAAGCTACTTGTTACTGCTTTCAGTAGCCACGGAATAGCCGTTGTGTTTCTCTTATTGGAATTTTGGGATGCAATAGAGTAACTCAGCTTTGTTATTTTGGGTCTGTTGGCACATATATGGCTTTGATTTGGTATCCACTAATGCTAGAAAAATTTAAATAGTGTTTCTTAGTGTTTCATGAGTTTTAGAATTTCAGGAGTTTCTATTTGGAAACTTGCCTTTTATGTTTTGCTCTTGGCTGTGGGAATAAACTGCTGATAGCAAGTATAGTTTCACAGAGGAGCTGCTGCCAGTGCCTGAATAGTGGTTGATGAATGGGAGAAAACAAATAGCTTTCTTTTAACACAGAGTTTTTTAATCAATTGAAAAAGCACAGTAACCTGCCACCTACTGTAAATATTTCGAATATTCAATGTAGAGCTTTTCGTTTCTTCTGTTATCATTGTCTTTGAACATGTAGCTACACTGTTATTGTTCTCCTTCTAGGAAATTGTCTTGCTGTCTCTAAAATCACCCTCTGAATGTCATCTTCTGTGTTTTGGAACTTTGCTTATTTTCCCACTGTCTTTGCACCTGTGTGCTGTAACACAAAATTAGTGGCAATTACTGGGTAAGGTTCCCTTTGTAGCCTGAAACCACTGAACTGCCAGGAATCCAACACTTGGTGGGAATGTCAGCATTTGTGGGAGGCCAACTGCTCTGTTCAGTTTCTGGGCACTGGCAAAGTTTTCCCAGAGAGTTGATGGACTACCCAGCCCTGGAAGTGTTCAAAACCAGGTTGGATGGGGCTTAGAGCAACATGGTCTAGTTGAAGGTTTCCTTGCCCTGGCAGGGGTTGGAATGAGATGAACTTGAAGTCTCTTACAGCTCAGGGATTCTGCAACCTTGTGTGTGTGTATGGATGGCTACAGTCAGGCTTGTGGCATCAATAACTTCATTTTTCCACAAGACTTCAAAAAAAGAGCAAAGGAAATGACTGAGGGGAAATTAACTTGAGGAAAGTAACTGACTCTACTGACAGGAAGCTGTAAAAAGCCAAATTCTTCTATTTGGAAATAGGGAGTCAGAGTATTGCAGCTTTTTAACACTAATTCCTCATAATCCAAATAAAGACAGATGGGTTTTATTGTGCCTAGCTGACAGGATTGGGATGCTTGAAAGTGTCTGATTTCTCTTTAAAGGTTAGTGCCTTTTGGCAGGACAGGCAAGTTAATTTGCCTTAAGATTTAAACTTGCTGAGGTCTTTCTGTTTTGCCACCATAGAACACAACTCTATAATTATGTTTTGAAAAGTAATTTTGATACCATTTTAACAACTTATCTGAACACACTTTCTGGGTACCTTAATAGAGCATTGACCTGTTTTGCTTCAGTGTAATTCTTGAAGCAGATGAGTATACTCCTTCTTGTACATCACTTTGAGAAAGGTTGCAAACTAGAACATTTTTGTCTCAAAAACAAATTTCTGAGTAGTAGAGCTCCCTGTATCTGGGTCTGTAAAGATTAATCCAGTTTCCTGTTCTCTCCTACAGATTGAAAGGTTTAGTCCTTCATGCTACAGCCTTCCAAACTCTTGTGACTTAATACTTGATTTCACAACAGATTTTTGAAAAGGAGAGAGTTTAACTAAGTATATGAATACCTGTTTGGCTATTTACCTGTGTTCTGCAAGATTTTTTCAGAATCAGCTCCTGCTGGAGATCTCTTCCCGCCTATTGCAGAAACAGTCCTACCATCTCCAAGGTCTTATGTCAAATATCTTAAATTGCACTTTTCTTTCTAAACTAATACATCATGTTTCTCCTTTGCTCCTAGTTGTGTTGAGCACAGCAGTTAACATGCATTATTAGATTTCTTTATTTCAGTTACCCGTTCTTTATCAGCTTTTCAAACTCCAACATATATTGTTGAGTAATTGTAGTGATATAATCCCTATATTTGATTTTTACTATAACACAATGTCCTCATTATTGACTGGCTTATACTTACATGCTTGGCTTTTTTTTTTTTTTTTTTCCTTCATTGTAGGGTGTTGGAGGTTAGGATTTTTCCTTTTTTCTTTTCTTTCTCAGGAAACTTTTCTCCCATTTGTTGTCTCAGAGATGGGAATGACTTAAGAGATGGTAAATACTTAAGAGAGATAAAAGATGTGGCCAGGATGGAGAAGGGGGCACAGTTTGCTTCTCTTTCTTAGCTGGGAGGTTTTCTCTTGGCAAATGTAGAGATACTTGGAGAATTGGCTGAGGGCCAGGGACTGGGCTCAGCTCACTCTCTTGATATCAGAGTGGAGACAGTTGTGGTTTTAGTGCCAAACTGCTGCTGCCCCAGGGGATTCAGTGCTGCTGTGGAGTTTTTTTGTCTTTCACTGTTTCTCATTTCCGTGGGTGAGCCTCTGCTCGTAGGAGCAGCTGTTGAACTGGGATCTTTTCAACATCCAGCCTCATTGCAAAGGGCAGCTTGACCTCTCTCCAGTGGGAGTGTCTTCTGGCTGCTTGTGAAAGCCTGGCTGCTGCTGCCCTGCCCTATTGTTTTCTGCTGGTGCTTTGGGCTTTTTTGCTACACCTCAACTCCACAAACGGTGTCCAACCCCCATGGCTCATGTCACTCATTTGGAGTTTTTGCTGCACTTGTTTTACCACGCTGGGTCTGCTTCTGCTGTTCCAGCCTGCTGCCCCAAGGTTCCTGCTACAGTCTTTTTCGCCATCCAGAGTGGCCCTGAGGCCAGCTGCCCTCCATGAGTTTGCAGAGGGAGCCCCTTCTCTCTCCCACCAGCTGAGGTGCCACTGACCCTGTGGAGAGAGGCTGCTGAGCTCAGATCACAGTGCCCCCATCCCTGCCCAGCTGGGAGCCAGCAGCACCCCTGACAGCTGTGGCCATAACTACACTGAAGGGGAAAGTGCTTGACAGCCAAGAGAAGGCTGTTCTTGGGTTTCTGATTTTGTTTATTGTTGCTGCCACTGTTGTTGTTGTCTTGTTATAAATATATATATTAGTAAACCCCTGTTATTCCTTTTCCCATATCTTTGCCTGAAAGCCCCAAAATTTCAAAGTTACAATAATTTGGAGGAAGCGGGTTCATATTTTCCATCCCTGGAAGGTTCTTGCCTTCCTTGGCAGACACCTATCCTTTAAACCAAGACACAGGGTTTCTCTGAGATCTTTATGAGGAGTTTCTAAAAATTGTTCACTGGGGGAAATAGCTGAGGTTTTCTCTCAAGAGTAAATTCATAACTCCAGATGTTTGTTTTTAAAGTTACACTGGATAAAGATGTTACTACACTTTCAAGTTTCTTTACCAACTTTTTTAAGTCCTCCTGTTGAGCTGCTTAAATATCTTGAGAGCTTTCAGAATGTAAGTAACTTTTGGGAAATGTTTCATCTGCTTCAGATTGGTTTACTTGCATGATCCAGGTCACTTCTATGAGGACCTTGAGAATTTACAGGGTTTTTTTGCATGCAATATGTAGGAAGAAAGAATCCTCAGAAGTTCAGAGCAATGAGTGAGCTTTGAGTCAATTTGCAGAGGACACTGTGTTTGGCAGGAGTGTTGACCTGCTGGAGGGGGCAGGGAAACTCTGCAGAAAGATCTGGACAGGCTGCATTGATGGGACAAGGCCAGTTGTATGAGGTTCAGCAAGGCCAAGGGTTGTATTGTACCCTTGGGTCACCACAGCCCCATGGAACACTGCAGGCTTGAGGCAAAGTGGCTGGAAAGCTGGGAAGGGCCCTGGGGGTGCTGATTGACAGTGGCTGAACATGAACCTAGGTGTGCCCAGGTGATCAAGAGGCCAATAGCATCTGGTCTGTAACAGTAATGGTGTGGCATCAGGCCCAGGGCAGTGACTGTCCCCCTGTGCTGGGCACTGGTGAGGCACCTCCACTCCTGGGCCTCTCTCAGCAAGACAGACATTGAAGAGCTGGAGTGTGCCCAGAGAAGGGGATGGAGATGGGGAAGGGTCTGGAGCACCAGGAGAGACTGAAGGACTTGGCAGAACTAAGGCTGGAGAAAAGGAGGCCTTTTCACTTTCTACACTTCCATAGGAGGGTGGAGCCAGGTGGGGGCTTTCTATTCCCAGATAACAAGTGACAGGATGAAACAGCCTCAAATTGTGCCAGAGAAGTTTTAGGTTGGATATTAGGAAACATTACTTCCCTGAAAATGTTGTCCAGCCCTGGTCTGGTCTGGTACAGTGGTAGAGTCAACATCCCTGGAGGGATTTAAAAGCAATGTGGATGTGGCACTTGAACATGGGTTAGTGGTGGCCTTGGCAGTGTTGGGCATGTAGCTGGATTTGGGATGTTCTTGAAATCTAAGAACCTTAATGATTCTGTGAGTCCAAGGATATGTAACTCCCAAATTAAAGCTACTTAGGCAGAAACAGGATCCTCTCTCCAGTGATGAACAAACTTGCTCGCAGAGTAAATCACCTATTCTTTGGCGGTGTTTTGGTGGAACTGAAACCTAACACTTCATCACATGCTCGACAACAGAGTGAGAATGCTGAGATGAAACTACTTCTGATACATGTCTTGGTTTAGAAGACAGATGTCTGCTAGGGAGGGCAGGAGCCTTCCTTGGAATGAAAATGTAGACCCTCCTGCCTCCGAGTTATTATAATTTTGAAATCAAGGGGCTCTCAGGCAGAGATCTGGGTTTAGGAATAACAGTTCATTACCAGTGTGTATAACAAGGCACACAAACAACAATAACTACAGCATTAACAACAAAACAGAAGCAGGGACCCCGTGACAGCCTTCTCGGCCGAGACAGGAATTGATGGAGGAGAGGCTTTGCTTCACAAACCCCTCGGGCAGTCAGTCCCGGTGCTCCTGCAGGGCTCTGAGGAACACTCAGCTGGAACAGCAGGGATGAGCTGAGATCCTGGGCTGGGGGACGAGGTGGATCAGCAGCTCCAGGCTGGCACTGCCACACGTCCCGACAGGACAGGGGGTGTGAGGCCCAGAGATGAAGAAGAAAGAAGCAGCAGCAGCAGCTCCGTCTGAGTGATGGCAAATTCCCTTCTCTCGGCCACAGCAGCTCCCAGCGAGTGTCTCGCTCTCAAGCCAAAGAAACCAGCCAGCCCCCAGCTGCCCCCGCACCCACTAAGTACCAGCAATCAGTTTTTCCCCAAAACTAACGTGCAAAAAATTCTATAGGTGAGAAGAAACAAAAGGAAGGACACCTAACCCCCAACAATATATTCTGATACTGTGTCTCTCAAGCCCTGTATTTAATGCTTCTATTAGTCTTCTAGCAGTTAGATAGTCTGACTAGATAGCTAGTCTTTCAGATATTTAATAAAGAATAACTGTCAGTTTAGGACAAAATAAGGATTGTTGTGGCTGGAGTGAGACATATGTTTTGACCTTCTGTGTGTTGGTGTTCCTGCTCATGTCATAGTATTTTTGAATATAAATAGCTTGGAGATATATATATATATATATATATATTCCTCTAAGAACTAAAATAAGGTTTTTAAAGTTCAGTCATCTTTCTGGTATGCTTTGTATATCTGGGCAAGTGAAATGCACATTCAGGTGAATTATTTATGTTGAATTTTTGCACTATCACTCCTACTGTATCTTCAAGATTTTCAAGAACTCTTGCTTCCCTGCTAGGTAATTTGGAACTGGAAACCATTTCAAGAAATAGTTTTACTAACATTATTTCTCTGTAATAATAGTACAGAGAAATCAAATAGTGCACACAAATCTCATGGATGCTAGCTACACCTTCTTCCTACCAAAGTGTGTTAAGGGAAGACTAATAGGAGCAGTAGTAAGAAAGTGGCCAGTGTCATATTTCAGATTGGGGAAAAATTGAAGGTGTAGAAAATGGCATCAATGCCTAAAAAGATTTTCTGCTTAAAAGGTAGCAAGAACATTGTCATTTCCAAGCATAGCTAGGCATTGCAGGGTAGTCTGATCTCCAGAAAGGTTATTTTTTTATTTCTTGTCATATGTTTAAATATTGAACTTGTTGGTATTCAATGTTATAAATGCCAAAAATATATATGAAATTTAAGATAAACAGGACCCAGACAGTAATGGAAGAAACCTGATCTAGTCTGGTACATATTTTTTCAGGAATATTTGGCATTAGTTGGTCTGAGATAACAGGTCTAACTAACTGAGTAAACAAATATAAAGGTTTCCTTGGCATTTTGTAATTTATAGAAAGACTATTTTTTTTCTTTCACTCTGCCTGACAAACACAGGCAGCAAAGGTCAAAGGATTCAAACAGCTACTGTGCATGTCTTGGGCATGTACATTGAGGCATCTGACATCTTTGCAGTTGTTTTATAACTTTGATGTACCTCAAGAACCAAAAGTTGTATGAAATAGTGTAAGGTGAAGTGAAATTAAGGATGCTACCATGGGTTACTTGTCCTGTCTAAATGCCTGTTTTTTGTCATTAAAATAGGAAACATCTGTCTATTGTAACACTGGGTCCTCACAGAAAACAGGATCAAAATACAGCTATGGAATAATTCAGCTAGAAGGGATAGGTTTGTTCCTGAAGTAATTTCCTGGAAACTATTTCTCTGATGTGGAGCTATACCTCAAATTTGTCTTTTTCTGCAGCTCAGCTTGATCATTATTGAGAACCTCAAGCATGCCAGAAGATTCCAGTGATTAGTCAGTTTTTGTCTTGATGTTTGATTTCTCTAGGTGCTGATACTTTAAAGGCCAGTTTGATTTCATTGTTGTAGCCCTTGTGGGAAGGGCAGATGTATAAATAAAAAAAAACAGGTCACCCTCCACTGGGATGATGCAGACTTGTTGCAACTGATGAGTGTATCAAGCATGAACCAGAGATGCCCTTCTTGGGTCTTCAGAGTGGTTCTGGGTTCCTTAAGGATGCAAAGTATTGAGTAAGTTTATCTTAATAAAACTAAAGTTGATGTACAAGGTCTGCAGCACCTTTGCTGTGGAGAATGTTGGTGTATCTCCACAGTTTGTTGACTGAACCTTGAACTCCAACCCCAGCAGATTGGATTACTGCAGTTTGGGGTTCTTTTCATTAGTTTAGGAAACCAGATTTCAGAAAAGTGGAGAAGATGAAGTAAATCAGGCAGGACTGATTTTGAATCTGCACATACTCAAGGAATTATTTTGGACATATTTTGAATCTGTGCATACTCAAGGAATTATTTTGGTACGTTGGTGTTGTATTTTAGACCTACTCGTTTGCACTGCTCAGGAAAACTTGTGTGTGGTTCACACAGTGTTAAACCATGAAAAGTGAGTTACTGACAGTGGAAGTTCTGATGTAAAAAATTTATTTTCAGGCCTGTGAATAAAGCATACATATGGGATTCCTTGCCAGTTCTGCTCCAAAAATTATTCCAAATTTTCTTTCTTGATGTATATCTTTAATTTCTTTTAAGTGTGGCAAGCTGGATTTGCAGGTAAGTGGAGCTAAGTGTTGCTGAGCTGGACTGGATAATTTTGGAGCATTTGCAATCCTCTTGTTGAATGAGTATATTCTGTAAGTGATCCTCCTTATTGTGACCTTAATTCAATTTGGAAGAACGGGATTTCAGCTGCAGTAGACCTGGTACAACACAGCTGAAGTTGTTATTGTTCTGTGCCTGGTAACAGAGAAATCACTTGCAAACAAAGTCTGAAAAATTAGAATACAAGCATGTGAAGAATAACTTTTCACTGACGTTAAGATTTTTCCAACTCATTTGAGAAGTCTTTAATCATATTTGATACTTTGGCTGAGGTAATGAAATGGCAGCTTTGGGAAGAAACCTTGGCAAACTTAGATGGAGGGAGATGGTTGCTTGAGAAATCTAATAGCTATCAAAGAAAAATTGATTCTTTGGGGTAGACTGAGTGTGTGTTAAGGATTCAGCTGTATTGCTCAAAGAATGCTTTTTGCCATGAACTTATCTTGAACTATATTTTTATGTTCTACAATTTTTTGAGGGTATTTAGCTAGAATCGTGGTGTATTTGATTCTTGATTAGCAAAATAACGATTTTTCCTTCATTGAGTCAGCAGATACTGCTGTGTATAGATAAAGTATTAGATCAGGTGTTGTTTAATGAATTTGGATATTTAGATACTGTTAACACTTTCTGGGAACTAGAAGTTTTTACATGCTCCTGGCCAGTATGAGAAAGCAGATTTTGTTTACTCAGTAGATGAGACCACTGACCCCACACATCTGAGATCAGCTGAGAAATGTTTCTGTGAAGACATACTAGTCTTAATTTACTCCCATTGGAACACTGTACTCCTGTTGAGATTTTTTTATTCCAAAACATTACTTCATTTTTTAAAATAAGCCAGGACTTGACCTGTATAAAGTGTCTTCTAGTTAAAAATGATCCTTTAGTGGCAGTGAGATTTAAAGTCCTGATAGTGAGGTTGTGTGCTCTGTCCTCACTGATAGTCCATGTGTTGTGACATCCATCATGGCTTCCATGGTGCAAGCCTTGAATCCAAGCTGAAATATGTCATAGAAATGCCCAGTTTAGAAAAAGTCGTCAGTGTCACTGGCTCTGTGGATTCTTTGCTGTGACTTTGAGGTGTTTGAAATTATTTGCTGAAGCAATAGAATGATACCCTCCTGTACAAAATGGTGACTGTCTTGTCAGGATCTGCCTGACTTTCATAATCTGGATGTTTGCTTTTATTTTCTCTCTATGGTCTGTACATAATGAAGCTGTTCCCCAAGAGCAAGATCACAGCAGTTACACTTAACACAGAAAGATGCTTCTGCTTTTGATTATCATCATCTGAACTGTTCAGAAAAGCATTTTGAAAATACATTTCATAAAGTTAAACTAATGTTTTCTTTTCCCAATAAATAAATTATTTATGTATTGTATAAAGCTTGAATAGGGATATGCTTTTTCCTCACGGCACTCTATGTTTTTGTCAACAAATTTGTTTTACAGGTGTAGTTTTTTCTGTTAAATAGGAACTCAAAACCATGTAGTAATCCAGTCTTAATTTGCTTGTGACTTGTAACTCATTATGTCTTAATCTGTAATTGCAAGCAAAATACATGCTTGTCATCCTTTATTCTATCTTTTCATTTAATTTTGGGTCTTCTGCAGAAGATCTCTGCAGTCCTTGCTCTGAAGCTGATAGACCTGTGGTGCTGCTTATCTGAGAAGGAAACAGGTTTTAAAGCTGCGCAGCCAAAGCTTCTTGTGCCTTGATCTTCAGGTGAAGTGCTAAGATGTTAGGAATGCTGGACATTTTGGTGCTTGTAGCTCTTGAGTAGCTTATTTGTCCTAGTATTTGATTTGAATTGTCTTGGGGAATTGTGATTTCAAGAGAGCTGTCTGGAGAGTGGTGGTCCTTCTTACTTAAAAGGCTTTCAGAGTTTAATTTCTTTGGGTTCAGAGAAGCCCCAGGACTTTTAAATAACACAAGTTTCCTCCTTTGGCTATGACATTCCTTTATAGTGAGCAAACAGGATGTGGTTAGGTTGGAGGGAAAACACTAGTTCTTTCCTACCCTGCCTGCTCCTCTTGCAGACCCCAAAAAGGGGTGAGGCTGAAATAACTCAAACATAAGTAAATATTTAAACCTTTTCTTGTACACTCTTCATACTTCAGCCATATCAAACAAGAACTTGTGACTATTTCAGGCCATTATCTTATCTGGATTGTGCTATTTAGTCCTATCCTTGTATAGAGTGTCCTATCCATGGTCTAAAGCTTGAAAGTATTTTTTTTCTTAACTGACCCATTTTTAGTAGTGTTGTGTGAGATACAGTTGTTCCCCCAGATCTGGTAGATGACTCTGTTAGTACAATATGAATGACTTGCAATCACAGAATTTACATCAGTTCTTTATCTGTATGAATAACTGGGTTTCAGCTGCAGCCACCTCCCTGCGGTCATTCTGCTTACTGTCCTTAAAAATGAGAAGTGAAAGAATAAGCCAGGTTGAATTTGTTCTCTGACAAATTTGACACAGTTGGGCAGGAAGTATCAAAGATAGTGTAGATACGATGATGTGAAAATGTGGTGGTGTCAGCTTCATTTAATCTTTGGATTAAGATTCCAATCTGCCCTTAAACTATTGGGTAGTGTCTTAATGTCCAAAATGGACAGCAGTGACAATTGGTGTTCTCATGATTGGGAATTGTGATCAGCACTGTTTAACTTCTAAGTCAATGACGTGGGCAGTGAGGTGGAGTTTGCCAGTGACACCAAGCTGTGTGGTGCTAGAGGGAAGGGATGGCATGCAGAGGGACCTGGAGAGGCTGAAGAGATGGGCCTGTGCCAGCCTCATGAAGTTCAACTAGGCCAAGTGCAAGATGCTGCACTGGGATTGTAGCAATCCCAGGTACACGTTCAAGCTGGGTAGAGTATGGATGGAGTATGGTAGAGTATGGATGGAGTATGGTAGAGTATGGATGGATGGAGTATGGAGAAGGACAGCTTGGGAAAAGGAGTTGATGAGAGACTGGGCATAACCTGGCCATATGTGCCAACACCCAGAAGGCCCCCCCACCTCCATGTGCTGGGCTGTTCCCACAGCATGGGCAGCAATGGAGGGGGAATTCTGCTCCTCTGTCTTGCTCTGGTGAGCCCCCACCTGCAGAGCTGCCTCCAGTTCTGGGGTCTAATATCAGAAGGATGTGGAGCTGCTGGAGTGAATCCAGAGGAGGCCACAGAGGTGCTCCAAGGGCTGGAGCCTTTCTGCTCTGGAGGCAGGCTAAAGAACAGAAGGCTCCAAGGAGTTCTGAGAGCTCTTTCCAGTGCATAAAGGTGCTCCAAGAGAGCTACAGAGGGATTTTAGGTAGGGGCCTGGAGTAACAGAACAAGGGAGGATAGATTCCCACTGCTAGATGGTGGAATTAGATGGAATATTGGGAAGAAATTCTTCCCAGTGAGGGTGGGGAGACCCTGGCAGAGGTTGCCCAGAGAAGCAGTGGCTGCCCCATCCCTGGAAATGTGCAGGGACAGGTAGAATAGGGCTTGGAGGAACCTGGTCTAGTGGGAAGTGTCCCTGCCCATGGCAGGAGTTTGAAACAAGATGGGTTTTAAGGTCCCTTCCAACACAAACCGTTCTGTGATAATTAAGTGTTCTTAAAGAATAAGTGTCCTAATTTAGATTATAAAGGTGCAAATATTACTGGTCCTTAAAATTCTGAATCACTTGGAAAGTTAAGGCTATGTAAAATGATTCCAAACTGGATTTGGAATTTCACTTCAATTTGCCAAATGAGATGTAATATGATATTTAAATTGCACCACACTCCAACCTGTGCAAGACAGTTGGATGTGATGTGTGAAAACCAGTTTTTCACTTACTTCTTCCCTTAAGAGCTTTCTGAAGTACAGTTTAAACTTTGATACTTGAATATAATTTGGGATATGGCAGAGACCTGAACGGATTCTGAAAACATTTAAAATATATAGTGTATTCCCAAGTAGATGCAGGTGAAAACAGTTAAAAATTAAACAATTTCATGAGCTTTAAAAATAGTTTGTATTAAAGGCAGGTGGTTATAGGCAATAAAAGTGGGTCATCAGTATGTTGGTACATATGTGATATTTCTGGATGCAGAGTTCATAAATCTTAGAACACAACAGTAAATGTTTTGGACTTGAATTTGTAAGAGATACTTGAGGTCTGAAATAAATGTGTGGAATAAGGATTCTTTCAACTTTTCCTGACATTTACCATATGCCTGAGGCAGGAATCTTGTAGTGATTCACTTGAGTGTTCATCAAGCACTAAAATGACTATGTAAAACATCTAAAGATGAGCTGAAGATACAAAATTAAATGAGATCCTGATTGCTGATAAGTACTTGTTGAGGGTCACCTGGAAAAAGTAGGACAGTGATGAGTTTTTAGTGGTTAGAGTAGAATACTTAGGACAATTTATTTGAGTTGTAAGAATGGTCTAATGCTTAAAACACCACAAGTAGTCTAATCATAATTCTACCTTTGAAACATGCCTCTGATTTTCCAGAATCAGCTTCTGTGGGCAACTTTAAAATATATCTTTTTCAGTAGTCAGTTTTCTGGTTTTTGAATATATCAGTATTAGCAGTTTTGGTTAAAGATACTATGTTAGCTAGTTGTTGCCTGTGCTCTTACCAAAGCCATGGGGTTTTAAAAGTCAGTAAGAGATGGATTGCAACCCTTAATTTTGTTGAGAAGTCAATAATATTCCCTATAAAGTAAAAAAACTCACCAGAATAGATTATGGAGATGAACTGCAAGCATCACACCTCAAACTGTAAATGTGAAAATGAAAAGTCCTTGCAAGAGGCTTTTTCTCTATCTGCCCCTCAAATTTCTTGGTTTTACTTTCAGCAGCACACAAGCAAAGTCTTCTTCATTACATCCTGAATCATGGAAAATACTTAAATTAACAATGGAAGGTGACTTTAACAACCTTCCTACCCCTAGGAAGGATGAAGTTTATTTAGAGGAAAGTGTTACAATAGCTGAGTGTACAGGGTGGTTTGAACTTGCCTTAGAGGTGATATATTAGGCTCCTTGAGCCTGTAGCTTTATGTTTACAGGATGATCTCCTTACATCTGGATGAACAGCAACACAGAGCGGTGTCTTGTGGTCTCATGGAGACCTCTGGATCAGAGGATCCTGCAGGGATCCCATAGAATTAGAGAGCTGACTTCTACCAGAAATTCCTTCTGGGCCCTAGACAAGCACAAATGGCAAAAGTGTTCAACTGAAATCCTATCTGCTGCTCCTGTACTGCCACCAGACCACTAATGTGTTTAGACATATTCAGGAATCTTTCTTGAACTAAAAGTTGGAATTTGCCTTGGTTTGACACTGAGATTTCTGTTCAGCTGTTTGCATCTGCATAAGCTGACTGGAGTGGAAATGCTGACAACCAGCCACCACTGATTTTTCATATTGACTGGAAACACATATATTTGGTTTATCTTTTTTAATAGAAAGACTTTTAAACCAGAGTGGATGATTTAGTATCCTGTCTAGTCTTTGTAATCTTGATGTGATTTACTGTAATGAGATATTATACTTTGCTTTTAAGTTTCTTAGAGTATGTGTATTTCTTATGCCTACAAAGTGTTCTATTTGATTAAATGCCATGTTAAATAAAGTATAATTAGATAAACGAAGTAACAGCTCCCTGAGAGTCCTGTTGATGGTGTACCTTTAAGCTTGATACCTACCAGAATATTTTTTGATGCAAATTTTCAAACTAACTATTTGAAAACTTAGCATTTGTGAAGTGTTGTCAGGTCCTTGAACTCAAAACTTAATTCCATTGTTGATGGTAGTGTGCTGGTTTTGTAGTTTTAGTGTAAATTATAGGTAGATTTTCAGCCCTGGGTTTATGTGAAAGCCTGACTTTGTTACTTTTCCCTGTTGGGGTCACTGTGAACCAAGTACATAACCTCTGCCTCACTTTTTCTTTTTCACAACTCTGTTGAACCTTGACCTGCTCACACTTGTTTTCTTACTCATTGTATATCAGCAGGTCTTCCATAGCTTTAAATATTTAAATATTAGGTGCTTTTGGTAGAAAAGCAAGTTTTAAACTGAAGTGTTCTTTATCCAGTAGCTGATGTCTGCTTAGGAAGTGTGGCAGGAATTAATAGGGAATGGATCAAAATAAAGTGATGGATAATGACTTGCTGAAATTAAGATTGCAGGTAGAGAGGAGGTATCAGGATTTTGCGAGGACCACTGGGAGACGTTTTAAAGCATGATTTATTGTTCTTCTTCTACAGTCTCATGAAAGAGTGAGTGAGTGCATCTTCACCTTACTCACCAGATGTTCTTAGTCAGCGGTCACAAGACTACAAGTTACAACATCTTTTAAAGATTATTTAACCAGTAAACTAATGCCACAAAAGAATGTTTCTACTTTCACACCAATAGCTAATTATTTTGTTTTATATGTCTTTGCTGCAGCGCGGACATTCTTAACCCATCATATAATGACACACAAAACTACTTGTTATACCTTAAACTTATTATTTTTATAATTTTATATACTTTTATAATTACTTCTATATCTTAACTTTAAAACCTTTAAACTTCTTACAACCTAACTTAATATTCTGTTTAAACTCACATTCTTACTTGTGATTCTAAATCTGAAAGCTTTCTCCAAGGCCTCAAATCAAGCCCTGTGTCCATGTCTATATCTATGCTTACATTTGTAAAATTTTGAGAGCTTTCTGTGCTTGGAATTCCCACAAGGAGGGCCTTATTCTTGGGAACCCTCCAAGGAGAAGAGATGGGAGAGAGGTCAAGTGGGTGAGGATGAGAGGGTTAAGGTTAGGGTATGATAGAATAATAGGGCATAAGAGATGAATTGTCATCTCTAGTCTAAGCTCTGCTAAAATGAAGTTCTTCACAGATGATTAAAAGTGTATTTTATCTGCTTCTATTATTTTGGGTTTTATTTTATTTTTTGGTCACCTGTGAGAAATGACAGACAAAACCTCTTATTGTAGGGCTGGGAATGCTTGGGTCTTGAACATAACAGTGTTGGTTCACTAGGGGAGAAACTGTTCAGTCATTGTGGCATCGCCATAGAAAAAGACAAGTTTTGTCCAAATTGACATGCCATGGAAGGGGATATGAGCTATGTGCCTAAAAACATCATGTATATGTTTTGTTGTTTATTATAGATATTATATTTATTATAGATATGCATTATGATGCAGCTGGGTAACACTGGCCATCTGACTTGTATCCCAGCAAGCCCTATAAAACAGAACATGACTCAAAAAAAATTAGTAAAAGCTTAGTGTTTGTCAAAGTCCTATAGGATTAAATAAGCAAAACATGAGACTCCCAAAACAAATAAGCTTTTAAGATCAAGAATCTTCTTTATATTATCTTAGACCTTCAAAGCACGTATTGACCATCTAGTTCAAATCAGTCTGGTGTGCAGTTTGGATCACTCTTGTCCAGAGTTCTCCACCTTCTGAATTCAGAGTGAGGGTTTAATTTTGGCATGCTTGGCACAATTCTCATAGATCTAAAGCCACCTTTACACATGCTTGCTGGCTGATTATTCCCTTAATCAGTCGTGGTTCTTGTGCTTTTCCTCAGCATAGGTTTGTACCATTGCTGACATGTCTTGAAAGCAGTGGAAGCACCATATGCAGAAACAGCTCCAAATGGGGTAAAACTGTTACAAGTTACTAAACATGGTAGGTTTTTTCTTGCATCAGGTTAATGTTCTCTAAACTAGGATCTTTAGAAGTCACTGTTAAAACTACTATTGCTGTATTTCCTGTGTCTTTATATACAGAAATAGTTCATCTACTGTAAACTCAGGGTGTGTTAGCCCTTTATTTTAAGTAGTCTACATGCTATTGAAGTACTATATCCATAGCTGTATGTAAATGACAACAGATTTTTACAAAGACACATGTTGATCCTCACTGAGAAAAAGCTGTTTTGTTCATAATTCCTAACTGTTCACATGGCAGATGCATGGTTTCCTAGAGTGTATAAGTACTACTCTGAAGAGGACCAGAGCTCGACTACTGAACAATGTTCTGGACTGAGAACAAATTTCCAGCACTTGATAACTTCTCTCAGATAATGTTTTCTGTTGATTATAGGAAGGGTACCTGCAGCTTGTGGTTTTTGAATCTTTCTACTAAACATATCACACTCAGTTGAATTTTTTAACTGAGAATAAGTATCTGTGTTCTGCTTTAAAGGAGCTTAGTAATTTTTTTTTCCCCCAAATATATCAGCAAGAATGGAAAGAAGGAAGGTACACTTTGGGGTAGAATAGGTAGGTGAATGCTATTTTGAATTTTATTATGTGTTTTGTGATTATAAAAACACTAAAATAGCGTTTCTCAAAAGTATTTATTTATAACTAAATCCTTACACAGCAGACTCAGTTTTTTACAGCATGCCAAAGGGAGACATTAGGCTTACCGTCAATGCTTTTCTGTGGAGCAGGCAAGAAGAATTTCACAGAGGGAGGCAGCGAGTTGGGTTCAATCATACTTACTGAAGCACTATGTAAAATGTTTGGGTTCCTCTCCCTTGAGTTTATTGCTTGTGAACAGCCTTAATGGGAAAACAAGATAAAACACAAAGAGAGAGGCATAAAACTTAGTAATATTTTTCTCTTGAGTCATACATGTGTATATGCAGAGACATCCACTTACAGTTTTCAAGACTTGTTTAAGTGATTATGTTGTGAAAGCTGACCTGAGAATGTATGTGGTTTAAAGCCTTTCAAGATTAATTAGTGGAAGTTAGAGGATAGAAATGTGAATATTGGCAAAGAAGCATGATCAGCATGATAAGCAGAAAAGCCTGATTTTCCCTTTTAAAAGAATCTGTGTGGGAGATTTCAGCAAGCACCATAAACCAGTTTTTACCCCCTTTCTATACATGGATCAAAGAGCTCTGTATCTAATAATAGAATACATGGTTTCCATTACCAGTGACTTCATGAAATGCTACCTTCTAGGGAAATATGGTTTGTGTTCTTAATGGTGCTTTTACTGTAAAAAAAATTGGTTAGTTTTAGACTGTTAATTGTAAAGTTATCCTTTAAATCTAACCCTTGCTCTGTTTTGGGTAGTGTAATTGGAGATACTGAACTGAATTCCTCTTGCTTTGCATTTTACACTTCGAATAATATGTTGTGGAATTTTTGTAGCATGTGTTCATTTGGAAAAGTTTCATTTTCTTGCATGGGGAACTAGTATGATTTGTAGATCTATTAAGCAAGGTGAGCTAGATATATACTATTCACAGAGATTTTTATGTTCCTTGACTTAAAGAGACCTAGTAAGTTTGAAAGTAGCATAAAACCTGAAGCTGACATCTCAATATTTGATCTGTTGTGATCATGACCTGTTAAACTTCAGCTTTAATGGCACTGTATAATTCTTAAAATTACAAATGTACTCTACTGTGGGGCTGATGGATGATAAAATTCACTTTGCCTAATCACCTCTCCAGAATGTGTGTTTTTTCTACTAGATATTGATCTCGTGTATTTGTTTTTTGAGAGAGGCTTTGGTTTCTGCTGTAGTGTGGGGCTTATGTGGATAATTGATTCAGCATCTTGATTAGGAGCTGCATGATATGGTTGGTGAAAAGGCAAAAGCTTGATTCATGCTGTAGTTCCCATAAAAATAAATTTTAGTTTGTACTAAGATTGCTGAATTTATCATGATGACCTCATAACCTCTGGTGCTAAGGAGGAGTCGAAAGACAATCCTTAAAAGTACAGTGTACGGCTGTTAAAGTTGTTTGAGAACTGCTTCACTTAAGCAGAGGTTCTTTAAGCAGATGTATAAAATTATATTCTTTAATGCAGAAACTGTCAAGGAGTTTCAATATTTAAGGGACTAATGTTTTAGTTCTCTTGTCTCACACAGCAGTGCCAAGCTATGTTCTTATAAGATATTTGTTAAATCTGAGTACTTAAAACGGTGATCAATATTTATTATGCAGGAAAAATAAAGACCAGTAATAAAATGTTTACAAGGGCTGTAGTGACCTATGGTACTGTGACTCGAGTGTGTGTGAAATTTGTTGAAGGAGATCAGTTTCTATTCTGAATGTTATTCTGGTAAGTGAGCCTGCATTACATATTTCTTTGTGTGAAGGGCTCTTTGTGCTCTGTCAATCACAGGATAATGATCAAAAGAGAACACCTTTTTTTAAAGATTATTTCTGTTGTAAATGAACTAAACAAGTGTGACTGGCTGGATGCAGAGGGAAAACATGGGATCTGGAATTGTGCTGTATGCTTCTGAAGTTACACTTTGATTGGTGAGAGGGATGTTGCAGCTCTGGGAGAATCATCAAGTGTTTTTTAAAAACCTGAAACACTCTAAAAAACGGAATTCCATAGCTGAGCTGTGACATCAGTTTTTAAATTCTAGTTGACTTGAGCTGCAGAGGGTTCCTAAATACATCCTATTGACAGGTTCCTGGGAGAAGTCAGCAAGGGAAGCTTTTTAAATCTTTACCTTCTCAGAAAAGAAATCTGGGGCTTTTAGAAATTTACATAAGCATCTGAATAATTTCACCTTAAATACTTCCCCCCCCCCTTTTTTTTTCCTCATCAGATTTCCTTTATATGCAAAAGGAGGGGAGAAGCTTCAGTTTGAATACGGAGTTTATCTTCTCAACAAAAATATAGCACAGGTTGGTAACTTGAGATTATTTTTAATTGCTGTTATTTATATTTCTTTTCTGCTGAGTGTGCATGTATTGTCTTGTGATGCTGCTCTCTGTGGTGAAAACCTTGAAATAAGGAAAATGTCCTTGAAAAGATAATTTTCACTTACCTTACAGCTTTGTGCTTGAGATTTGCTTCTGTGGTGCTTAGAGAAGAACTTGCTGGATAATAATGAAACTTCTCAAATAGTACATTCTATGAGTCTATAAACTTCATACTGTTTTGAAAACTGTAAATAATCTGTGTTTTTATTCTGTCATATTTGAAGATCTATTTGTGTAATTCTTGCTCCTGTGTCTTTGATTTTGCTGTACTACTTCAAATAGTATTCTACCCTTATAAGAATACACAATACGTGGAAAACATGAAGTATTGCAAATGTGTGACTTTTATTTATAAAATCCTCTAATCAACCTTACTTCCTTGTTTTTAATGTATATTAAAAAACATTCTTTACTCTGAAAAATGCAAGAGACTTTGCAAACTTGTATTTGAGATGACAGTAATACCTGCAGCTAACACATTTGGTATGGAATTGAGAGAATGTTCAGAAAGCTGGTCTGAAAGAGGCCTGGCTGTTTCAGCTGGTATGTAGTCCTAGAGCAGGGTCAGCTGCTCTTATGCTGTCCCTGGTGATGTTCTGTGAAGAAAAGCCTGTGATATAAGTACTGCTTAGTTCCAATGCTTGACTCCATTGGCCACTAAAGACATGTAATTTCTGACACTGAATCCAAAGTCTTGCCTCTGTTTATGTATTATAATAATCTGACCCATTTAAGTCTCTTCCTCTTTGCAAACTTTTATGCATTGAAAAACCACTTTTCAACACTTCTCTTGTCTCAAATTCTCCATCAGAAACCACATTTTTCTTGAAATGCAATGCCCAAAGCTGGATACAGTGAGCAGCTGTTGCTTTCAAAACATTGAGTAGGATGGGAGAAATGCTTCCCAAGTCTTGTCCTTTTATTTCCAGTTCATTGGGTTCTAATAGATATGCACTCTTAAAAGCCTAGCAGAGTAAATCTTACTATTATTCTGTGCTGCCAACAGCCCCAGGTATCTTCAGCACAGCATGAAAGCAGTCCATTCTGAATTTGTGCAGGTGACTTGTTTAATTCACATTTTATATGCTGTACCTTGAATGTATTCTTAAAGATGAACTTTTTTTATTGTTAATCATGTTTCTGCTTTGGTGGCATAACATCAGAGGTTGAGAACTCAGTCTCAGCTTTATTCTGGATCCATCTGAGCTTATACCCTATCCAGATTATCTAATTAAAATATTGGATAGAACTGGGGTTTGTAGAGCTCCATTTTGCTACCACTTCAGTTGTAGCCGTGAACCATTCTTTATTGCACCCAGAGTACTTTCTGTGTATTCACTTGTACTTCATCAATATCCCATTAACCCACCATGGTTGTGAGCATATTCTACCAGAAAATGCCATGAGATTTAAATTCCAACAGAAATTGAACATTTCTGTTTCTAGCCTGTTTCAAATTACATTAGCCTTGCAAAATTCCTGAAAAATCTACCCTTTTTATGCATAGTTTCTGATAGTCTTGTTTTGTCTTTCCAGTTTTCTCTTCCATCACTTCTCTGACATTCCTTACCCCAAACTGAAGTAAAGTTTCCGAGTCTGTCTTTGTTGTTTTTTTAAGTTTGGATTGCATTTATCATTTTCCAGACTTGCCCATGCTTAGTGTATTTTGGACAACAACCTTTGAAATTACTTAAAGGCTAAAATATCTTAAGACAAAGTTAATCAAGTCCTACTAATCTTGTAAATTCACTTAGCCAGGCTGTTAATGTATCTTAGAGTGTACCTCCTTGTTGGTGGTATTAGTGATGGCAGACAGATGTTCACACTTGACCTCCAGAGGGAAGATCAATGAGACAAAGGGATTAGTCTTTCCCCCAAATGCTGTGATAGATCCCTCTCTTCATTACTATCAAATCAATACTTTCCTTAATCTCTGCTTCCTTGTTCATTCTGCTTACACGAGTTAATTCTGTAACTTGTGAGTCATGATGCTGCTTGCTTTGCCTTTCAGCCCTTCCTGGTTTTTTACCTTATTCTAGAGCTTCATTCAGTGTTGTGATGAAAGCAAAAAGCTCTGACATTTTTTTCATCCAAATGATGAGTTTTTAGTTGAGCCCAGGGTGGTTGTCTTTCCTGTTTATGTACTTTGGGTTACTTGACACTTGTGCCTGTAGTATTTTTTATAGGAACTGTCACCACTTCACATGTTTTCCCATTTATCTCTTTGGCTTGTCACCTTTGAGTTGTTACCACTCTTGGACCTACTGAAATCTCTCATTCTGATTTTCTTGTCCTGTTTCTGAAAGAGTCTGGGTAGCTGAACACTTGATCACTCACCCTGTCGCCTTCCAATTCCTTGCAGTTGGTTTCTGAAATCACTGGGGTGTGTTTATTAAACTTTACTAAAGTAAGTGAAGGTTTTAAGTATGTATTGCTATAAAAAGAGTTTCTAACTCTACTTGGGGTCATTGGTGCTGGTGCAAGCTAGACAGTGGGCAAACTTTAAAGTGGTTGATACAATAGGGGTTCATTAATACTTGAGATTGTATGCTGTTGGATATTAAAATGCAATAAAAGTAAATCGGAATTTCTGGGTGTGCATCTACTACTTATTTAATCATGAAAGTGTCGCTGATGTCCACATGAACTGTTGTAGTCACCTTTGTTTTGATGTCCTTGGTCAAATATTGCTGGTTTTTATAATTCTGCCAAGGGGAAATTCCATTGTGAAAGCAGAGCAGATAGATAATGTGCAGAAATGCATCACAAAACCTCTGTGCTCTGGGGCTGGCTTGACCTAAAAACCCAAGATTGTCTGAATCCTTTGTGTGTTCCTTGGGATACTGAAACTGTTGAATTGACGTAGCTTTTAGCAGACCTTATGGCTGCTTTCAGAGAAGTATCCAGATATGCTTAGTTCTTGTGAATGTGTGAAAAATTAAGTTTGGACAGAGAGTGAGCAGCTGCCTCTCCCTTATCTCCAGAACATTACCCAAAGGTGTTTGCCTTAATTCAGAGAATCGGTACTCTTTGTCAGGAAATCTAAATCAGTTGCTTAATTCCCTGTTTGTGCTGTGGGAAGGTTGGAGGTACCTGGGAAGAATACTGGTGACTTCACTGCAGCATGAAAACAAGACCCTGGGTCTCTATCACCTCACTTGAATCATTCATGCAAGCTTGGAACACTGTGACAAAGAGCCCAGAAAAACTCTATCAACTTAAATATTTTAAAATTATTTGTATAAGCTTCTCTGGTTTCACAGATTTATTTTTTTTTTTCCTTTCACAATTACCTGAAATTCTGGCAGCAAGGAGAAATGTGAATGTGGAAGAAATGAGATGGGCTTGATATTAAATAAAATTACTAACAAAAAAAATTCTTCTAGAGATAAAGTGGTACAGTTTTGTAAAACAGCAGGATAATAACACTAGAAACCACATCTTGCACTCAGGAGAATTCAGCTGGAATTAGAAGCAGCTTAGTGCTGGCTTGGTATAGTATTTTTTGGAGAAACTTGCTTTGCTGTTACATTCCAAAGCTGCAACAATGTGTGTTAATTCCAAGAGTTCATAATAACTTCCATCTGTATGTGAGCACAAATTGTTTCTGTTTTTAAAACTGAATGCTTCACAAAGTTCACAGAGGAGCTTTTTGAGTTGGATGACATTATCTAAGGCTATACATTTCCAGTTAAGATTTCAGCTATTTGACTCTCACTAGCATAGAAATGTGGGGTTTTTTTTCAAAGAGAAATCCATCACTTATGTCTAATAATACCTACCAAAAAAACTCACTATCATTGTCAAAGGTGAAGTACAATAGAGTTGCTAAAAACGGAAGTGAATTACACAGCCCTCCAAAGTATTAGACAGTGGGAGAGCATTCAGCAGGTACTGGCCCCAAATTCTGTAGGTCCTAAGTCAGGGATATATATAGAGTATCTGAGGAAGCTGAGCCTTTAGTGGGAGAAAGAAGTGAACTCTTGTCCTGGTATTCACACCAGAGTTATTGAGATTACACCATGAAAACCTCTTATTATGGTGGATGAATATTAGGAAATCCCTGAAGCATGGTGAGGTTTTTTGGGGGTGATAAGTCAACACAGAACAGAGTCAAAATGTCATCTCTCAGTGTTCTTTTTGTTCTGAACATACAATGTGGGTGGCATCCAGTTCTGCTGGGACACAGACATGGACCTTGTGGAACTGAGCTCTTCTTACTTGCCTTTATTCCCAGAGCCTTAATTGCTTTGGGCTGACTTCTGTATAGATTCTTCATTGCACATGATGAGTTGGTCTTAATTTGGTGACCATCCTCCTTGAGGTGAGTCTGTAGTGAGCACACCCAGTGTTCTGTGGAAGAATAACTCACCCAAAATTGTATATCCAGAAAAAGATGAGGGTGGTGAGGCCCTGGCACAGGTTGCTCAGAGCAGCTGTGGCTGCCCCATCCCTGGAGGTGTCCAAGGCCGGGTTGGATGGAGCTTGGAGCAGCCTGGTCTAGTGGAAGGTGTCCTTGCCCATGGCAGGGGGTTGGGATGAGATGTGCTTGAAGGTTGCTTCCAATCCAAACAATTCTGTGATTCTGTATTAAATTATTTCTGTCCTGTATGGGTCATTATGGCTAATGCATGCATTATGATGTATAGCCACTGAGGAGAGCACATCCATCTTGTTCATCAAAGTTCCAATTTCTTTAGGTATTCCAGTGGTTGTCTCTGGTATGATACTCAACAGGCATTACTCCTTGTCCAGTTGCAAGACTGCTTGTAGAGGACATAATTTCAGTGGAGCTGTAAAGCCAGTAAGAAGGGAATTTACTGCAGCTATTTTCTTGCATAGGGCAGTCCAGTCAAGTTATTTACACTCTAAGTGTCAAATGATTTGCTATTTAAGTCAGCCACTGAAGGACATCAAATTAATTTACCTCTTGATCTTCTGGGTTTCTTATTTTTGGTCTTATCTCAGCTTTACCACAGAACCAGAGGGCAGCTGTATGACTGTTATGAGACTCCTTTTATTCTTTTGCTGTGACCATGGTGACTATCTCCATCTGACTTTATTGGACATGGCCTCAAGAATGGTGGTGTTCTGTCCTTTTCTAAATTACTGGGTTTTGAAAAAAAGGTGCTTTTTGCACCTTTTTTGCAAAACCAGGTGTCAAATTTGGACCATTTTATACCTCTGTTTTCCTACAGCCAACCCAAGTAGTGAATGCATCTAGTCTTAGTTCATAGAATGATACAACAGTTTGGGTTGGAAGGGAACTTCAAAACCATCTTGTTCATGGGCTGGGACACCTTCCCTAGACCAGCACCTTCCCTAGACCAGCACCTTCCCTAGACCAACCCTAGACCAGGTTGCTCCAAGCCCTTACAACCTGGCCTTCAACACTTCCAGGGATAGGGCAGCCCCAGCTTCTGTGGGCAACCTGTCCCAGGACCTCATCACCTTCTGAGTAAAGAATTTCTTTCTAGTATCTAATCTAAATCTGCCCTCTTTTAGTTTAAATCTCTTCCCCTTTTCCTATCCCAGTCTGTCCGTGTAAAAAGTTCATTGCTGGTGTTTGTTAGTGGGGGTCTCTGCATATGGTGTCAGACAGAGCATCACTTTCCAAGCATCACTTCCAGGTTTAGTGAAACCTGTGGAATTTGTTACATTGTATGAGTTAAGGTTATTTTTTCTTCTGTTCAGCCTGAATGCTGTGGTCAGGATCGTTTCACAGGGAAGGCTTTCTTTCTCATCCTCATTTGTTTTGTCAGACCACTATTGAGTTGTGTTAGAGTGATACTCTTACATTGGCATGACTTGCTCAGCCCTGGCCAAAGAATAGTTCTGCTGTCATCTGACAGTCATTAGCAACGCATGAACTTTGCTATTTGATATGAAAAAAAAAATAAAAAAATCACTCTGGTCAGCTCCCCCAAGGTTCCTTTTCTCATCAATAGAGTACAGATCCAGAGAAGTAACAGATGTCTAGCCTTCCTCTGATGTCCATGGCCATTGTGTCCACATGGTGGCAGGTGGCGTTAATGTGCTGTGTGTAACCTGCTTGAGAAGCTGAGCAGCCAATGCTGCTTTCCTGGGAATGCTGCTTTCTGGGTGAGTTGCTTGTCTAATGCACAAAGAGAGATTTTTAATACAAAAGCTCAGGATGAATGAAGTAATAGGAAATAAGTGTGCCCATTTCCTATAATCCAGTAAACATCAATTAGTGATACTGAACCTTTCTCTGACCTGAACCTGTAAAGGTTATGCTATATAGTTTCATCTTATCAAGCTATAAATGCAGCAAGACTGCAGTAAACATGGTTTTAGTTATTTGAGTGCTTCACTGGGGAGTAGGGGGAGCTTTTTGGAGGCTCTGTCTTCTAAATTGCCTTTTTTAATGTTCTTTTATGAAACAGTTGTGGCATATGAGCCTTTATGAGAATGGGGGCCTATATATGTTGGGTTTTGTAACAAGCCCAGTCCTGCAAAGTTTTACAGGAATACTTTACTTACCAAAGTGGCTATTTCTCCCAGCCTGTCTTTGACAATGGTTCCTCTTACTGGGACACCAGACTGAAACCATGAAGGCTAATGTTGGAGACCTCTCTGGAGGGGTGTTATGTTTACCCTCAAGAAGGGCTTCATAAATATCAGTGAGGGAGTTCTTGAGAAAACATAACTTTTTGGCTCATCTAAATGTTTATTTCTACAGTGTGCTCTACATGTACTCAAACACATACTCCTATTTTCTTATTTTCTTGAGGTCTCTCTCCAATAAACACTATTGCTGTGAACTCAAAATCCAGTATTAAATATTGCTGCAGTTTTAAAAATCAGAACACTGCTTCGTAAATGTTTGGCAGAATAATATAAGTTGCTGTGTATTTAGAATTGAGGCTGCTGCTGTCTTTGAATAAAGATCAGACTTCTCTGATTGCATTTTGGTGAATACGAGAGGAAGAAGCAACTGAATTCTATCAAAGAATTCAGACAAATCAAAGAAGATAAAAGGGAAGTATGCCTGTTATCCTCAGATGAGAATATAGTTTCCCTGCTCACTTCTGAATCATTCCGGTATGTAGATTTCATGCATGAGTTTCCCCTGCCTTTCAGATAAAAGTGAATTAAAGTTATCCAGGCTGAGAGGAGAGGAAAGTAGATAGGCTGTTCTTGGGGCAGGAAGAACCAGGCAAGAAAAGGTTTCCGTCTCAGTTTGATGCAGTTTATGAGAACTGAATCAGCCAGAGCTCTGTGAGGATGTTTTGCTCTAATGTAGAGATGAATGTTTCTGAACTGTACTAGAGGCTGTCTTGATCCAGGGACTGTGTAGCATCGCCAGTGTTAGTTATCACTGTTACAGGTCAAAGTGAGAGAGTGAGGGGCCCTCAACATCAGAAGGACATGGACCTGTTAGAGTGAATCCAGTGGAGGCCATGGAGGTGCTCCAAGGGCTGGTCCCTTTGCTCTGGAGACAGCCTAGGAGAGCTGGGGGTTCAGCCTGGAGAAGAAAATCCTCCAGGGGGACCTTAAAGCCCTTTCCAGCGCCTAAAGGGACTCCAGGAGAGGGACTGGAATGACAGGAGAAGGGGGAATGGCTTCCCAGGCTTAGATGGGATATTGGGCAGAAATTCTTGTCTCTGAGAGTGGTGAGGCCCTGGCACAGGTTGCCCACAGAAGCTATGGCTGCCCCAAGCCTGGAAGTGTTCAAGGCCAGGCTGGACAGGTCTTGGAGCAATCTGGTCTGTGGAAGGTATCTAGGCCCATGGCAGCGGGGGTTAGAACTGATGAGCTGAAAAGTCCTTTCCAACCCAAACCATTCTAGGATTTTTTGATAACAGGAAATTATCTTACTGATATCGGCATCTTCCTTGTAAATGTGGGACAAATTAGGATAGTTTAAACTAAGCATGCTTTAAAAATGACTGTAAGTATCCTTCAAAGGTACAGCATAAAACACAGTTATCTCCTCTTACTGCTGTGATCGCTGTTTGTGTGTCTTATTTGTTAAATCAAAATTGTGATGGGAGTCTTTTATGATGGTTTTAGTGAAGGCTTTAGGCACGCTGAGTCTGCTTGAGGAACTTGAAAGCGAACGCTCAATGGATTAATGAAGGACACAGATCTTCAAGGATATGGATGTAACTTGCTGTCTTGTTAATTTAATACTCTTGAATGAGTTACAAAGTAAACATCTGCTTTTCAGCTGTAACTCTGGGAGACAAACACAGGCATATGAAGTCATAATATCTATTGAAATAGCTGTTTTATTTGAGCACTTCCCCTTGCTTGGATGTGGGCTGTCACTACTGTGGCAGTCCTCTATTTGCTCCTTCTGAAAGCAAGATTGAGGACTTCAAGACTTGAGGACTTATAATCATAGTGGTTATTTTTTTTTAGCTCCTACTTCCCCAAGAATCTTAAAAAAAGTTTTTAAAACCTTTTTGTTATGTTTAATTTGAAACTGTAATTGATGCTTACTGATAGTCTTTTTAAGTATGAAGAATGAAAATTATTTTTAGATGCTTAGTTTGGAGGTGCATTATCTAAAGAGCTATTGATACCACAACATGTTTCACTAATGTTGTTGTTAAAGGGTTTTTCAGTAAACCCACGTAGGTGTTCAGAGCTAGAACAACTGGCCAGATTCAATAAAACAAAGGCAAGCAACATGTGAAGAGTTCAATAGTCTAAAGCTTTATAATTGCCCCCAAAAGGTATAAATACACACAACTATTTATATAGCAGCAGGCACTATTTCACTGATCCCCCATAGTTGTTTATGTAGCAACAGGCATTATAACAACACTTCTCATTTTCATTATTGCAGTGCTTAGTCATCTGAATCTCTGCCAGTGCTCCATAATACCCTGAAAAGTCACCCATGAGCTTGTAAAACAATTAACTATGTCATTTTATTTAAACTTCTAAAACTTAATATTTCTGTCCTAGTCTTTGACATTCTCTGAAAACCTTATGTAAATGTTTGGCTTGTGACCAGCTCTGCAAATTCGATAAAAAAAAAAATTTACTTCTATTTTTACTCTAGGTTTTCACATTTGTGAAGCAGATGTTCTTTTGAAATTATTGATGCTATCAAGAGAAACTCCTCATATATCTGAAAATAATTCAAAATTTCTTTTAACTGTCTTAATATTTTAAGATCTTTGCATAGTGTAATAGTGGGTTGGGTCCACCTATTGTGTAGGTACAGGTGCTGCTACAACATCAAGAACTAGTTGCCTGCAGTGGGGACTAAGGGAAGTCCAAAATACAGCAGATTTTGGCATAGACTTGAATATTATGCACAATATATACTAAAGTGCCTGCTGTTTTGAACTTTAATAAAATATTCTGGCTGTTAGACTGCTTCTACATGGCTTAGAATAAGATGAATATGGCTGGGGAAACAATATGAGAAATTATGAACAGATGAGTTTAGAATTGGAGTCATTCTGCATTCACCCCCCAAAAAAACATTTGAGTCCACATACTCCATGGTTTCTGGCTGGAAGTAAATGTATAAGGCTGCATACCATTAGTATTTAAATACTGCTGAAAGAATTAGGCTAGGAAGTGGATGGTTGTTCTTTGCACATAAATGCAGGATATCATTATTTTTCTTAAGAGCAGGCCCAGAGTGGCAAATACCCTAATTTTGATCTTGGATACAAACTGTAATTGCCTAGAAGTAGAAAGATAACTAAATGGCTTCTTTTTAAGCCAACTTAAATGAAAGACTTCAGTAGTCCTAGTACTTCTTGTGGACTTTATAGGAAAGTAACTGAACCTTTGCAGGTTTGTATTTTAGTTATTTAACAAATGATGTATCTCTACTGGTAGATTTGATGAATGGACATTTTGCTGTGGAATGTGTTACCTTTAGGAAGGCAGTAAGCTTTTGTATTGCCTAACATGATTTTAGGTCATGATTTTTAGGTCTAACAGTCCAGTTGATGAAATAAAACCTTGGAAGCTGTTTGGTTGGCAGTAGAGTTGAGGTGTTCAGATTGGAGCTGGTTCACTGCTGGGGACAGACACCTTCCAGTGTAAGTTCAGACCATTGAAGAGAAGGAAATACAGATAGAAACTGGAGCAGATGAATATTATTTTTTCTCATTCTAAAGAGTGTAAAATAATTATTTTGTTTCATATAAAATATAAAATAACTACTTTGTTACAATTTAACATCAGTTTGTTCTGCCTCACCTTCAGCTAATGGTGTGATTTTGCTAGTATTAGTCTTTTAAGGAAATTCAGTCTTTAAACACTTTCTTAGAAAGCTAATAGAAGTTTTTTAAGAATAAATCTACCTTTCGCTCTGAGAACCACTGTTTTAAATGCAGCTTATTTTAACATTTATGGTTTTCTATGATGTTAGAATATATAGGTATAATAGAAAATACCCACTGGTATGATTGGCTGGTCATCTGTAGAGAAGTTGGCCTTAAAGTAAATGTATTATCCTATTTCTTCAGATTTCTCCATACAGATAATTCAAGTTCTTCTGCCTTGAACTATTCATAAAATATGATGCATCTCATCTCCTATATCTTGTTTCTATGGAGTAAGTGTTGCTAGTAACTAATATGAGAGCAGCACTTGGGAAAAGAAAGCTGTGCATAGGAGCTAAATATTGGTATGGAAATCAGAATTAATATTTTATCACTGGAACATCATTTATGATTTACTCAAAGTCCTGTGGAGAATACATGGTATTCTATGTGAACACAAATCTTGGGACACCTCTTCAATTAAAACAGACATGTTTTCTTTGGATGGTTGGGTCTGTAATGTCCTGAAGAAACTAACTAATCTTTAAAGTTTTGTATAAAATGCTACTTTTGAAAATTATTGCATGGGAAGTCTGTTGGATCTTTAATTTCATTACTAATGGGATGTGACTGCAGGTAGGCACTCTTTGAGCTTTTTATTCAGTGTCAGCCTCATCAATACAAGGTGAGACAGGAAAGATGTTGAAAGCTTGTGTCATAACAGCTAAACTTGCTTGGTTACAACCAAGAAAGTTTAAAAACTTTCTAGCCAATAGCATAATGATAAAAGCTTACAAGTGTTTGCTAAAGCTGATCATTAAAACTACATGTATACCTTGCCTCTAACAATGCCTGCTTGTCATAGCTTAAAAACAACAGATAAAGCTTTATTATTAAACTTACATTTTTCTATTATCTTGCTTACCATGTTTTCTAAGGCCTATCGCTACACAGCTCAAAAACACAGCCTTATTATTTCCTGTCCTTGCATATCTGTGTTCTTGCACTCTTCTATTCTGAAATCTGCTTTTACACAGCTTCTGAGAGTTTTCATCCTTTCCTATTTCCCACAGTTCCCCCTCATGGTACAGTCACAAAGAAATCCTCTTATTAGCTTTGTCAATTATTAATTACTTTGCATTACATAGTTCTATTACAGCACATTTTTTCTCATCTAGTAAAACAGCGTTACAAGTTTTTTACACAAGGTTAGATTAACAGAGTTGAAAGTTTATCACTTAATATTTTTTTTTTTTTTTAAAGGCACTTGTTTTAAATGTTTTTACTTTAAACTACAGTAGTAGTTTTAATGTTGCAAAAGATCTGGTTGATTTTAAGGATGTAAGTTAAATCTGGTAGTAAGTGCTATTTCTTGATTTGTTAAGTCTTGTCTGTTCTAAGGCCTTGAATCAAAGCCTTTATCTATGTCCACATTTGTGTACACTACCTTGGGATCAGTAGACAACTCTAAAGATCCTGTGATCTCTTTGTAAGATTTTGAGAATTTTCTCTAATTTTATTTCTTACATTTTCTTCTTGGACTGCAAAGGCTTTTTTGATGGATCTGTCCATCATCCATTGCACCCACTGAAGTGCACTAGGCACTACTACTACTATCACTACTAAAACAATTAATACATATAATCTCTCTTGCAAAGCTCTCTTAACTAAGTTGCAAAGCTCTATTCCTCAAATAAATCATTTAACCATGATCTATCATATTTTTTGATTTGAGATGTTAAATCTTTCAGCTTTTGTATGCTTTTATGGATGGACTTGGAGTGGTCAGACAAATTGATACAACATAATCCTTCAAATTTTTCACAACCATTTCCTTGTGCTAGTAAGAGAAAATTAGTTCTATTTTGTAGGGTGGCATTTCTAACACTGTTGATGCCTGTCAGCATATCACTGATTGCAATGGATGTGGCATTGGTTTTTTTACTTAGCAAGCACTTGAGTTGATCTAATTGTTTCAATGCCATGGCTGAAGTAAGTTGGGCTAAAAGCAAACTTGCTGAAACCCTTTTTGCAGTGTTTCAGGGTCTAAAATTGTTCTTACAATTTTCTTTATATGGATAGGCAAATTTTTCCCCCTGTGTTTTTTCTTAATGACTGCTGTAGCACTAGGTGCTATCACAGTGAGCATTCCAATGCTACATGGACCACCTTCAAGGTGTGATGGCATGCCTTGTCAAGACCTATTTCCATAAATGGACTAATATCTTGTTGATAGTTGTGGATATTGATCAACCCTGGAAAGCTCATCCTGTCAGAATAATTACACCAAAAACTCAAATTCCTGTGTGCAAGGTAATGGGGAGTAACATTGTACTTTGGAGGATCACTTTCTTGCCAATTACTAGCTGAAAACGTAAGGCAGAAATCTGTTAAAGAACAAAGGATTTCCAGTTCTTGGGGTTTGGATACTGCTTTGGGAAGTTATTTGGTCCAAATGTCCCAATCAGTCATGGGATTGCTCCTGTTGGCAGCCTCGCTTGGCCAATATTTTACTGGCACACTGACTAGACAGGTCAAAAAAGGCTTTTCTGGGTTTGAATTAGACAGGCATATGGTGTCCGAGCCTGCAGCCTTGGCCAAGGCAACACAAACATTTGTTTTTGGTTGTCCCACAGGCAAATCCACAACGCATGCAGCAAGCAAATCTAGCAAGCACTACTATAGCAATCTATACTTCTCATGAGCTATTTTTTGGCAAAAGACTTCTTCATGTATTTCAACTTCTAAATTTGTTTGGGGGTTAGCCAACTGTAACAAAAAAAAAAAAAAAAAGGAGTAATTTTACCTTTACAAATTTGGTGGGGGGATACACCCCTCTTTCATTAAGTAACATAATGGATACCAAGATTTTATCAAAAGAGCTCTAGGAAACCAACAATTTCCACACTTTTTCCATTGACATGAAAGTCAAGGTTTGTGGGTTCCACAGATGAACAAGGAACATCAGATGTAACCCACAGTCTCTCTGTTTGGCTCATGTCTGTGTACTTGCTTCTCTGCTCTTGAAATTCTGTGCATTCTTGTGTGTGGTATGGTTTGACATTCTTTGCTGGAATCCACTTCAGGTCCTGCACCTGGGGAAACACAAGCATACCTTTTGCCCTAGGTTATTAGTCAAAAAGGAGTTTCAGTTTGTTCTGTCTCAGGGTTTCTAATCAAAACTGGTATTTTTTTTCAATTTTGTCTGTGTATTAGTTGAAAAATGCCAAAAACTTGGTAGATCAGGTTCTGCAAAAGAGCTATTAAAAAAATTAAAAACATATAAAGCTTTGCTCAGCCTCGTCTGTGGTGTCACTCTACTCCCTGCTTCTATTGGTCTAGAATGTGTTTCAGGGTGTGAAGTGTCCTTTATACACATACCTTTACAATAATAATTGTCTGACTTGCGGGAGAGTAGGGAATACTAGAAGTGTGGCAAGCACCTCAGTCCATTAAAAATGTGGTTAATTTTTGGGCTGTGTATGCAGGGCCATTGGCTGTTTCTCCTGTGTGGACAGAGGCAAAGACTGTGTCTGAGGAGGTGTCCACTGACACATGGATATTTTAAAATTTCTTAAAGGAAGGGTACTCAGTGATATCTGTTTGCTATAATTGCAGGCTTTGTAAGCCTCGTGGGTTGACAGTTCTTGAAGGGGCAGGAGTTTGTACAAGCTGACAATCGGGGCAAGTACTAATGATAGCTTTTACTTGACTTTTAGAAACATGAAACATTCGCACAAGTGCTTGTGCATTGTGGAGAAAAAAGGCATGACTTAGTTTTGCTTGTTCAAATATGTTTGGCAGGGTGTTTGAAACAATTATTGTCAGTTTGTCTGCCCTTTCATTTCTTTCTGCTAGAAATCTTGGAAGCAAAGAATGAGCCTGAATGTGAGAGACAAAATATTGGTTAGTTCTGTGTTGCAAAATAGTGTGAAGACATGAAAGCCAACAATATAGGGTATTATTGCCAACATTTTTTAAAACCAATCCTTCTATTTTTTAAATTACATTGTCTACATAAATTTGTAATTAAATTAAAAGGTTCTGAAAAAAGCTGAAAGGCCCTGACTACCAGGGCCAGTTTGGTAATTTGAGGGGAATCTTTTACTGTTTGAATATCTAATTCTTGTGTTTTAGTTGTTTGGTTTAGCTATACTACTATTGATTTGTGGTTTTCTCAGGTCTATCAGTGAAGAGAGTTATAGCACTTAAAGGTTCTTCATTTAGCATACATTTTTCTTTAAAACTAAATTTTACTTGCAAGAATTTATGGATTGGATAATGAATAGAACAAGGACTTGAAAATTTTACAATGTATTTTGTAAATCATCTGAATTTTGTAATGCCTAATCAAGGTAAACTTCTTTCACAGGTAAATAATTGCAAAGTCTTGTCTTGTTAAGGTTAGCAGTTTTGTTCTGGCTTTGATTACTTTGATTACTAGCTTTGATTTGTGCTGTCATTTCTATTGTTGCAAAAATTGTTTTTAGTGACTTGTAAGGAAGAAAAACCTACTCTATTTTTAAAAAAGGATCTTTTTCAGAAGAGTCCTGTTGGAAGATGAGGCCATAAAGTTACTTTTTTTTTTTCCCCTGTACTTTTTAGTATTGTTAGAAAGAAGGGCTTTTTTGGAGAACAATATGGGCTTGTCTTTTCTGGAAGGCTTCTTCAATTTTTTTTTTAAGATCTGTCTGTGAGTCAGGTGTTAAAGTTCTGAGAGATTTGATGTTGCAGTCTCTTCTCAGTAAGTCAAAGAATGGGGCAAGCTTATCATTGGCAATTCTTAAAATAGGCCTGACCTAATTAATTTTTCCTAAAAGCTAAAGTTGTAAATCTTGTAAGGTATTGACACTGGTTCAGAGTTGTATTTTCTGTAGTTTAATTGTTTGTTCTGTCATCCTTCATCTCAGATATTTTTAGGGTGGGATTTCTTTTTTGTTTTTTTAAGGCAGAAATTTCTGGTGCAGTATTTTTTACTTTGGTAACAACAGTGTTACAAGTTTGTTCTATTTCTGTCTGTGTTGGTGCCACAATGAGCAAATTGTCTGTGTAGTGTAGACAATTTGTAGTAGAATTATGGATCATGGGTGCTTCCTTTGAGCTGGAAATAGAGGTTGTGCAACAAAATAGGTATTTTTGTAATGGTTCACCTTTATTGTTAGCTGGAACTGAAAAGTCAAACTTTGGTGCATCTTTTGGGTGCAGTAGAATGTTGAAAAAACAGTCTTTTAAATCAATGATAACAAGGGGCTAGTCTCTTGGAATCATTGACAGAGAGGGAAGTCTGGGTTGTAGAGGTCCTGTGTTTTTGATAACTTCATTGATCTTCTTTAAGTTGTGAAGTAATCTTCAGGAGTCAGAAGTTTTCTTGTGGATGATGAGCACTGGTGAATTCCAGGTGCTATTTGTGGTCATGATGTGATTTTTTTGTAATTGCTCTTGTACTAATTTTTTAAGGATACTTATTTTTTATCTTGTAAAGGCTACTGATCAATCCAGAGAGGATTATTGGTTTTCTACGATGGTTTCAGAATGGCAGGCATCGACATGGTCTCTGTCAAAGCCTCACTTCTAATCTGGTTTTCTACTGGGACAGGACATCTCTCCCCCATACTGTGATGGGTTTCTGCACAACAAAAGGACAAACAACAGCTGTCTTCCCTTCAGGACCTGTAATATTAATCATAGATTTACTTTGCAGACACACTGTGGTACAGTTAATTCCTGTGAGGGCACCCATAGGTGACATTAAATTCCAATCACTTGGCTAAATCACATTGACATTAGTGCTGGTGTCTGGTATGTTTGTGATGTAAACTGTTTTACCAAGGTGAGTCAGGTTGCAAATTAGCTCTGGTTGGTGATGGCTAACACATCATCAGACACTGGGGTAGGATTCTAGCCAGTAGTGTAATGTTAAAAGCTTACAAGCGTTTGCTAAAGCTAATCATTAAAACTACAACAATTGCCTCTAACAATGCCTGCTTGCCATAGCTTGAAACAATGGATAAAGCTTTTTTATTAAACTTACATTTTTCTATTATCTTGCTTGCCATATTTTCTAAGGCCTATCTCTACATAGTTCAAAAACACAGCCTTATTATTTCCTGTCCTTGTATGTCTGTATTCTTGCATTCTTCTATTCTGAAATCTGCTTTCACACAGTGTCTGAGAGTTTTCTACCTTTTCTATTTCCCACAAGTGTGGAGATGGGTGACCTTTCATAGCAACAATTGAAATTTGAGCTGTTTCTTAGGAGAATCAAGACAGCACATGGTTATCTCTGTCTGCTCTCGTTTTCCTGCCTTCTTAATCTTAAGAGCAAAGCAGCTTCCCCCTACATTTTTCTCTTTTTGCAATTGATTTTGGTGTTAAAAAGTACCTGTGTGAATCCTACTGTAACAGGTCACAGGGAATCATCAAATGGTTTGGACTGGAACAGACCTTAAAGATCATCCAGTTCCACCCCCCTGCCATGGGCAGGGAAACCTCCTCTAGATCAGGTTGCTCCAAGCCCCATCCTACCTGGCCTTGAACACTTCCAAGTCTGGGGCAGCCACAGCTCCTCTGGGCAACCTGTGCCAGGGCCTCACCACCCTCACAGCCAAGAATTTCTTCCCAATATTCCATCTAACCCTGTCCTCTGTTACTTTGAATCCATTCTCCTTTCTTCTGTCCCTCCAGGCCCTTGTCCAAAGTCCCTCTCCAGCGCTTGGAGCCCCTTTAGGCCCTAGAAGAGGCTCTGAGGTCTCTCTAAAGCCTTCTCTTCTCCAGGCTGAACACCCCTAGCTCTCCCAGCCTGTCTTCAGAGCAGAGGTGTTCCAGCAGCCTTTAGTGTTATCATCATGACGTCCTCTGGATTCAGTCCTTATCACTGTTGTTCAGTGCCTTATTATTTATTGGACGAGGTGGAGTAACTAGCCCTGTATGTGTAGTGTTGGGTGTTAAAAAAAATTAACTTAAGGGAAGGTGTGTGAGAAATGTCTTACGGATTGGGGGGAAAAAAACCCAGTCCTTACTAATATTTTTTTTTTTTTTTTACATTGTCAGAGATTAAGGAGAAGAGGAAGAGCAGTTTTGATCTTTTAAGTAAAAACAGTTGTTTTTAAGCTCCCTCCCCCTCCATGTTCTATTTGCTTGGTGTTGTACCTGTAGTGGCCTGCATGATGCAGCAAAGCAGAGATTTCTTTGTGAGGATATGTGAAACTACTACAGAATTGTGTGAAGCAGGAGTTAACCTTTGCTGTATTAATGGAGAGGTAGTTTTGTATCCAGACTAAAACCCAGTTCATCAGCTCATTTTTGTATGTTTTTTCCTGTCCCTAGAAGGCAGATGAGTTTTTCAGCAGTTTCTGGGTTTGTAAATACTTCAGCAGCAGCTTGTTTTAATGCAGACACAAGGCAGTGTTGCTTGTTTAACTTCATTATTATGAAGTTAAATAATAACTTTTTCTAGAGGTTTTTGAGTTTGGTGGGTTTATAAAGTTTTTGAGGTTGGTGGGTTTTTATTTCTTTATTTCTTTTGCTCTAGGCTAGTTCCCCTGTTAATCAAATCCAGTCTAATCCCATCAGGAGAATGTGGTGATAGTTTTGTAATTTATATTGTATGGTTGTCTTAATCCAGGTTCTGTCATTGTGGCAGAAAATATGTACCCAAGCCCACCATATGATTTGGCTTTGTCCATATGGAAATAATAAACTGTAATAAATGGCTGGTGTTGTACAGTGCAGTACCAAGGGTTATATTCTTCCAAAGTAATTTTTCTTTCTGAAGCTCAGACAAGCATAAAAATCATTCCCAATTTCAGGAGTATTTTTCTCTGAAAAACTGATTGATTGGGAGAAGTCAAAATGTTTTGAAACTTAAGATACTTTTCTGTATCTTACTGTCAGGAATTATGGAAACAGGTGTGTGATTCCAAACAAAAGAAATTTAACTTTGGGACTGTTCCATGTTTCAGCAAGTAGCTCTATCAGCACTGAATGAACATACTTATTGTGTGTGCCTCATTGGAGTCATATGTGGAGTCATTGGAGTCCAGCAGAGACTTCTAGAGTGTGTTAACATATGCTGAGAACTGCTTATTAAATTGGTAGTGCATCTTTCCAGTAGCTTTAGAAATACTAGAATGTAGGTTGTTGGGTTTTTTTTTCATATTTTAACCACAAGGGATTAATTTCTTTGCAAAGTTTCCCTGATATTTTGAGATTCAAACTTGAAAGACAGACTTTTTCCCTTCCATGTGCTCTTTTCTTCAGAGGGTATTTTTAATTTGGTGACTTGTTAAACATGGAGTTTATAATTCTCAGCAGTGACAATTATCTCATGTGAACAATGTAAGAACAACTTGTCAGAGTCAATATTCAGGTTAAAGTATGCCAGTGTTTAAAGCCTTTCCCTTAGCTAAGTAACATCTGATTTGAGTGCTGGGTTTAATTATGATACTAATAACAGGAGTTTAAACGCTGATATAAACTGTGTAAGGAGCACAGATATTGATCAGTTGTGTGACAATATGTATTTTTACTCATTGATGTTACTATAATAATTCCATTACTGATTGCAGTATACACTGATACACACAGACTGACAAGTACACAGAAATAAATATTTGTAATTCATGAATATAAAGCTCTGTGATGGAATTTTGTCTCTTCCTATAATAGCCTTGTTTTTATTAAGCTGTGATCCTTCTCTCCTGTTGCAGATAGTAAATGGAGAAAGTGTAAAGAGGTTTAAGAGTCAGGCTGACTGATTATTTTGTCCCTGTTCTTGGGTGGATTTCCTAATACAAGTAGTAAATGGAACATTTCTTTAAGGAGAATAAATATCTGGGAACTGCTGGATAATCATCCTAAACTTTCTAAAAACTTGGTAACTTAACTGACCATGATGATATATTCTTTGGGGTTTAGAAAGCTGTGCTAATTTTAGGAATTTTTTTCCTGTTTTTGTAGCTTAGATACCAGCATGGGCTGAGTACTCCAGATCTAAGGCAAACTCTTCCTAACCTGAAAAACTTCATGGAGCTTGGGCTAATGGTTAGGTGGTAAGTATTTATTTTTTGTAATTTAAAAGAAAGAGGTGAGTGCTACAAAAAATTGAAGGTAAGGATCTTTCTTAAACAAGCAGCTCCTCTTCACAAGCTGAGCATGCTTGGTGAGATTATGACCCTCCCAAAATACAGACCATGTAACTGTCCACAACATTCTACTATCTGTTTTCTTATGCTTTCAAGTTATTCCGTATGATGGGCGCACAACCCTTCTCAGAGGTTGATGTAGCAAGGGAGTCCTCTTGGAAGAAACAATGTTCTTCACTAGAAGGAGGTGAATTAATTGTTGTCTTAAGACTGTATTTAGTGTTTGGTAGCAGGTGCACCTTCTATATCAAACTGCTTAAGCAGAGCAGGTCATAGCCTGGATAGTCCCTGACTGAAATTCAAGTGAGCTGCATAGGAATCCAAATGATAAGCAACACAACCTCTGTGTAGTGTAATTGCTGCTAATGAAAATAGCTGTTGCATGTTCAGTGTTCTTGCTAAATGAGAAGCTACATAAATAAATAATTGAAGGTTATAGTATCTTCCAGGGAAATCCCATGTAATTCTGATTTGCTTTACAGGATTCAGATTCATCTTCCACTGTCCACAGAAAATCAAATTGGACAGGTTTCTATGTTTTAAGGCTAAAGTTATTTTAGGTTTGTCTTGCAGCAGTTGTTCGAGCAGGAGGCTTAACCAGTTCTCCTTAAACAGAGGTGAACTTTACTAAATGTGAAGCTCAATTTACTATCCAGTGTGTTTCAATGGGTGATAGATGGTTTGTATTCATGTGTTTTTAATTTATGCTCTTTGAATTGTATGCACTTACCAAGTCTCTTGCTTTAAGCAATTATTTTGTCCTACATTCTCATCTTATCATATAATGATAGAATAGTTTTGTTTTCCTGCCTTCTTTACTCTCATGAGCAAAGCAGTTTCTTCTCTCTGCATTTTCCTATTTTTAAAATTGATTTTGATGTTAAAAAATACTTGTGTGAATTGTACTATAACAGGTCACAGGAAATCATAGAATGGTTTGGGCTGGAAAAACCTTAAAGGTCATCCAGTGGGACATGTCCCACTAGAAATAGGTTGCTGCAAGCTCCATCCAACCCTTGAACACACCCAGGGATGGGGCAGCCCCAGCTTCTCCAGGCAACCTGAGGCCAGGGCCTCACCCTACTCACAGGGAAGAATTTTGTCCCAATATTCCATCTACCCCTTCCCTCTCACAGTGGGAAGCCATTCCCTATTGTCCTGTCATTCTAGGCCCTCATCCAAAGTCCCTCTTAAGCTCACTTGGAGCTTCTTTAGGCACAAACAGGGGCTTTATGGTGTATCTGGAGCCTTCTCTTTTTCCAGGATGAACCCCCCAACTTCCAGGTTGCTGTTTGGAGTCTTGGCTAAGGAAAACAAATACAGGACTAGAAAGTTTCCTCTTTGAGCAACACTGTAAAAAGTGTTGCTTGATAGAAATTCAGCTCAGCCAAGAGGAGGAAGTAAATAGGTCCTGAAAAAAGGAAGCTCAGCCTCTTTTTTAGCTTTATTCTCTAAGTAATTTCAGGCACAGCTGAAAAGACTCTCCCTGCTTTTATTTTTTCCCCCTAGCAAGAAGCATAAAGAAAAGCCTTCTTCATTGGGAAAACATCACTGAGTTTTCGTGTGGTATCCATCACAGTAGTGTAAAAATCCTCAGATGATGTGTGATCCCCTCAGAAAATCTGAAAATGAAAGGCCAGACTGTGTTATCTGTAGCACTTCGCTCTGCTCATCAGTAGAGGGAGAGGGGTGAAGGTCATGGATGTCTCCTACAGTCTTAAATAAGCAGAAGTGGGTTGACACTGGAACATGTGAAATGGGAATAATTTTCAGTGTGGATGCCTGTTCTTCCATTCTGGCATGTGCTGTCTCTGAAGAACTGATCTGGAAACTTTAGTTATGCCTTGGAGGTTTTGCCACCATACAATCCTGTTGTTTTCTATAGGTGTTGCACAATCTTTAACAAAGCAGAGCACTTTTATTTTTTGGTTGAATAATATTTCCCCGTAGGAATATTAAGCATCATTCTTCAGGAGTATCATATTCCTTTATTCTGCCCATGGATGTCTATGCCTCATTTTCTTGTCGCTTCCAGAACTTGTGTGAATAGTTGTTAATTTTGAACTTTTTTTTTTTTTTTTTTTTAGGATTTCAAACAATGCTTCTTAGTGCTTCCTAATAATATAAATAAAGATGGAAATGAGCCTTTACAGAGAGTCTGTCTTGAGGGGAAAACTGGATAGACTTTCATAATTGGGCAGAATACAGATGTCAGCTGTCCTGTGGCTAATACCTGATTATGAACACTGAAACAAGCAGAAAAGCCACTAGTTGTTAAAATGACTATTTGAAGGAATTTTTTGTTTTCAGGTTACTGTGAGTCATCTGATACCCTCTGACACGAACTGTAGACCGTAAAATATTTCCAGGTTATTCTTTGTTTGAAGAATAAGAGCATGGAGACAAGAGGTTTTTTTATCCACATATTCACTTGCACTGCCTGATTTGTTTGGTCCTCTTGCTGGTCTTCAGTTTCCTTTCTGAGCACTGTAGCTGGGTTTTTCTGAATTTAAGTTGTTACCACCATAATCATTACCATTTTAAATTAAAAACAAACCCAAAAAATCCTCCATGGCTTTTGTAGAAGACCTATTTCATCCATCTATCAGAGCAAATTTGGCTCTAAAGTCCCTGCTTCAGTCTTCTACAAGTTCCTCTGTTTTGCCTGGAGCTCTGGGCTAGCCTTTGGACCTGTGGAAGGTCTGCAGAGTTCAGTGTGCATCAAGGTTTAGTGGCTAGTTCCCTGTGCCTGGTGAGGTTTGTGTTATTTTGGTTTCTCAGGCATTACACTTAAGTGATTAATACACATTTTCACATCCCAGCTTGTGTGATTTATTGCAGCAAGCTTGCAGGTATCTTCATTCCATGAAGAGGTGCTATGCTTCTCATTGGTGCCTCTCCTGGTACCAATATCCTGCTGTGATGACTTTTGTCCCCCGAATCTTTTCTGTTTCCTTTTGGGAATACTTCTCTTTGTGTCCAGTTTTTCAGTCCTGGAATTTCACTGGATTCCAGAAAAGTAGCTCAGTTTTTAGGTTAGCTTTTGTGGATGGAAAAGACCCTACACAGATTTTGTCTTAAATTCTTTTTCTTGTGAGCAGGTGGTTTATTCTAGCATTTGAGACTGAATCATAGAAAGGTGTGGATTGGAAAGGACCTTAAAGGTCATGTTATTCCACTCTTCAGCCATGGGCATGGACACATTCCACTAGACCAGGTTGCTCCAAGCCCCATCCAACCTGGCCTTTGAACACTTCCAGGGATGGGGCAGCCCCAGCTTCTGTAGGCAACCTGTGCCAGGGCCTTACCACCCTCACAGGGAAAAATGTCTTCCAATCTCTAATCTAAATCTACCCTCTTTTAGATTAAAACCAATCCCCCTTGTCCTGTCCCTCTCTGCCGTATTAAAAAGCTGCTTTCCCTGTTTTTCATAAGTGCCATTCACATCCCCACTTTTGTGTAGCCTGTACATTTTTAACATAGTTTTATTTCTTTTTGCATGTTCAGATGTATCTTTCACAAGTTTGGGCTCTTTAGATCATGATTGCATTAAATCAAGAGACTGACTCATTGTCTCTCCTATTCTTCAGCTCTTTTTTTTTCACTCTGTAACTTATGAGGGATAGTATATGTAATTAACAGAAAGTAAAGAATGTGCTGCAAACCTGAGCAGTCCAGTAAGAAGATACTTTCTTAGTGAATAGACAGTAGACTTATCTAATGCTGGCAAATACAAGATACTCCTTTGGAATGGCTTATCTGTAGGCAGGGAGATGCCCTTTTGATCTGCATTTAAAGGCTTTCCTCAAAAAAACTTGAGTGCCAAGGCTTAAATTTGTGTTTTGAGGCTATGTCTTGATTAATACACTGCTAGAATCAAGAGGAGCTCAAAACTTCTTAGTTATGAAAACTCTACTGGCTTGATTTATGAAGATGTCATTTTTAAAAAATGTGTTGCAAAATTTCTTAGCTGCCGAAAGATGCAGTTTTGTCTTAACTTCATATTGGCAGCCTTCCTATTCCTATTGTACATTATTAACCAGTAATCTCTAAGAAGGTGAGAAACTATTATTGCTTTTTAGCACAGTTGACATGATATTGGCTCTGAACTGTTTGTGGAGCTTCAAGCATTTCAGATGGCTATAAACCAGCTAAAACACCTTCATTTAGTATTCTTACTGCTATGAGGTCATAGTTTTCAACACAAAATGATCAAATAGTGTTTAGGTTTTTGTGGGTTTTTTAAAGAATTCTCATAGCAAAGAGCTGTAGCTGTGGATTTTGGCTTTTGGCCAAGCAATCAAAATTTAGTATTTTGTCCAGCTGTGATTCAGTAATGTTCCTCACAGGAAACATTTTGTGGGGAGGAAGAGATACATATTTGAGCCTGTAAATGGTATTTTATCCCTCGTGTTGCTTTACAGTTTCTCTGAGCCACTTGCAGAGAGATTAAATAATCACGGGTGAATCTGACCAAAGAAACATTTTATCAAAACTGCAACCAAAATGTGTTTGCTAAGAAAATAATTTCAGAAATGTTTGTATCTTACTTAAGTCACTTTATCTTACCTGTTTACAGTGGGGAGTCCATGTCTTCTGCCTTAGGGCTAAGAATGCTCAAACTGACTATTTGTTAACTAGCAAAAAATAATATTTTGAGAGAAAATAGCTACTTTTGTCATTTTGCTGCCAGAAAAACTTAGAGCTGAAGTCAGACCGTTAGAATTGGCTTTTGAGATTTGGATGCAATTGAAACATTGAAATTGGTGACTAGAGGCTCCTCACTGTTTTGTTTTTTTAATTTAGAAATCCTGCTTTCTGACAGGAACTGTACATACCTGTATGCATAACCAGTTCTAGTGTCATCTAACCTGATGACTAAAAGTCATTAGGTCTGATGACAGTTAATCAAATCAGTTTTTATGCTCCACAAGTCACAAGCCATTCTTTTTGGACAGACATCCACACTTGCCTGTTGTCTCAGGAGACCAACCAAGGGATTGTTGCTGGAAGCTGAATGAGCCCAACTTGAGTCAATTAAGCTCAAGGCTGTGCCTTAGAGTAAAGGGCTGTACTCCTGTAAGCCAAACCCTTCTCACTGGGGACAGTGGAGACTTGACAGTCTCTAAAGTTTGAGTAACTGGATGATAGTTTTCTAACATTACTTCCTTTTTTATATACTTCTGTATATTTTTTTATTAATTTTATGAGCTGTGAAGCTCAAAGGACAAGGGACAATGTCTTTAAACTGATGGAGGATGGGTTTAGTTTAGAAATTAAGAAGCAGCTCTTACCTGTGATGGTAGGGAAGCTTGGCACAGGTTGCCCAGAGAAGCTGTGGCTGTCCCATTCTTGAAAGTGTTTAAGGCCAGGTTGGATGGGGCTTGGAGTAACCTGGTCTAGTGGAACATGTCCCTACCCATGGCAGGGGAATTGGAACTCAATGGTCTTGAAAATCACTTTCCACTCAGACCCTTCTGGGACTCTATTCTGGGATTCTTTCTCTGGACTTCACCTTGATGTGAATGCTGTGAATTCTGGTACCAGGACAGCCTCAAGGGAAACACAGTTGGAAAAGACATCCTTCATCAGCTGCTTGTTTTCTTAAGTGTTAATAGCAACCTTGTATTTCTGTGCTCTGTGGTGCTGGGGTGACACTGGTGGTTCACTTCTTTTCCCCAGGACTGAGATTGATGAGAGAGAAACTAGTTTTCATGTTTGGGCTTAGGATATTTATTTTTCCTTATCTATATTACATATTTACAGAGTACAAGAAGCTATCTATACACTAGGCTAACAAGGTGCAAAAGGGCTGAAGAAGTATCTCTTCAAGGTCTTTTAAGTATCAACCCATCCAATAATGAAATGCCGAGTAACTTATTTTCATTATTAACCCAATAACCTGACACCTGTGTCCAGCAATGCAGATTCTTTCATCCAATCACCTAATATTACCCAAAAACCCTAGAGGAAGAGGAAGAAGAAAATAGGAAGAAGAGGAAGAAGAAAAGAAGAGGAAGAAGAAGAAAAGAAGAAGGGGAGGAAGAAGAAGAAAAGAAGAAGAGGAGGAAGAAGAAGGAGAAAAGGACAACAGCCTAAATCCTCTATATTGTTTCTTATTCACTAATATAGCTTAAACCCTAAACTCTAACTTTCTCATCCAGTCACTTAATATAATTCTATCTAACTTACACACATTCTCAGTTTCTAAACTTAGTTCTTGAAGCTTTCTTCATGGCTTTAGGTTAAACTCAGTGTTCTCTTGACAGTCAGAGCCTGTGAGCACAGATAAGGGAATATTCTCTGTGACTCTGACTCTGACACTATGCCTCTGTCTAAATATTACTTTTGAATTAAAACCTCAGTATAACTTCCATTCTCACCTGGAGACATAACAGTTTAACCCAATGTACCCAGAATCCTTATGAATTTGTTTTACTTGCCTGCAAGACTATGATCATTGTTCTACTTATAAGTCTATAGAGAGCTTTTATCTTCTCATGTTTGCCTTGTAGACACTTGTCACTCAGCCTGAACTTGTTGCCTAGGTTGTCCCCCTGTGATCAGGAAGAGGCATCCAGGGAAGATGACTTTCTCACTGATCATAACTGGCTCTCAAATAGAGGATTACTACCCTTCTTTTCTGGGCTCCGAGGCAATTAGCTCTTGAATGGCTGATCTCCAAAGCCCTTCATACATACTCACTTCTATCTAGATGCCTTAGGTAATATTTGATAAGCAGATAAACCATACTATTGACTTCATTCCTTCATTCTCAGATTTGGGATGTGTGATGGATTGGCATTTAGGGGAAAAAAGTGAGGAACACCCACAGAAGTGAGGGCTCTGAGAGAAGCTGCTGGGAGTTTCTTCTCTGCTTGAGCCATTTCTGAGAACTGACAGTGTTTATCACCACTGAAAAGTGAGGTCAACTTTGTGAATACCACTTTTTAAACCTAAGCCCAAGAGCTTTGTCTCTCTTTGTTTCTGCCTTTGAAAGGTAGCAGAACTCTGGCTGGCCCCTGCTCCCCCTGCAGCCTGTCTGGCCTGCAGGGAGGGGGCTGAGCTGGACTCCAGTGGCTCCTGAGCAGGGAATATGGAGATTGAGGGGCTTTCCCCGAGCCCAGACTGGAGCTGGGCTCTGCTGTGGCTCTCCTGGGAAGCCTTCCCAGTCCTATTCCAGCAGGGTGGCTGAAACCTTTCCATGGGGTGCCCCTGCCCTAGGCTGGGCTGGGCCAGGGCTGCTGACATCCCCCCATGGCCTGCACAGACAGCTTTAAGCTGAGAACTGTCTGCTCCTTCCTTCCCTAGCTGCTGGGCTGAGAAAGAGACACCTGAAATCCAAAACCATGAGTACCTGCCACGACTTGGGCCAGATTTTAACCCTTTCAGTACCCAGATGAGACCTGCAGACTTAAATCTCCTCTCCAAGAAAGGAAGAAAGTGGGAGCGATAAACATGTAAAGAGACAAACATGAACCATCAAAGTCGGTGAGGGAAGGAATCTAGCCTCAGATGGAAGGAGAATGAGGAGATGCTTTATTAAGCTAAAATATTCTTTTGGTGAGGCCATGGAGATGGACAATAATGTTCTGAAAAACTCCTTTAATTCATGAAAGAGTATTTGGGGGGAATGAAGTATGTCAAAGATCTGGGCAAAGGTATCCATTGATAAAGATAAGCAGATGGTGGAGTAGTTGTGATCCCATGAGATACTGGAACAGAGAGAGAGAAATGAGAGTTGATGAAGACCCTTGGCCCCCAGAGAGAAAAGGAGAAAACTTCTATTCCCAGAGATGATCACAGAGACAGATGAAGAGAACTTTTGCCTTTGAATAACTCATCCTTAAAATAATACCCCTTGAGTTCATGGCCCATGAACACCCCTCAGAGTAGTGTGAAAATGGGAGGAAAGCATGATGGCAGAGTTTTTTTCTGGGCAGCTGTTAATCATGGACATGAAAAGCCACAAGAAAACTGTTTTTCTTGTGGAGAACTCTCCATGAAATTACAAAAAAAAACTCTCTCTCTCTACAAAGATTAATAAAAAGACTATTGTATAATTGGGACTGTTTTAACCAACAGGTTTTGTCTCTGTGTTGTCAGTTGAGCAGAGAAAAAGGTTGAGTGGGGAGGAAAGAGGAAAAATTTCTGGACGTTTTATTCTAGTTTCTTATTCTTGTAGTTCTATGAACAAACTTTCTTTATTCCTTTTAAGTTTTGAGCCTGTTTTGCCCTTCTCCTAATTCATATCTCACAGCAAGAAATGAGTAAGTTTTCTGGTGATTTTTAGCTAGTGCTTAAAACCACAACAGGATGTTATCCCTGTATTTGTTCCCAACTGAAGCTCAAGCCATCCTATTCATATTTATTGGTAACAATGGACAGTTTCTCAGTTCTGTCCCCATATTTGTCCAGCAGCTTAAAACCTGATTTTTTTTAAAGTCTTAAGGTCCTTTTCAGTGCATGTCATTCAAGGAATCTGGCTGCAAGCACTTCTTGTTCTAATACATTAATTTGAATATCTATACAATAAATGGGGGTAATTCCTGCTTTACTGCCCTATGGGGCAGCCCTTATGTACTCTGCTAACTGAGAAGTTCCTTTGTAGATGACAGAGATGAACAACCTACTGCTGCTACGTTTAGATCACTTGGTATAGATCATTCTGCCAGTTCAATTTAATAAGGAAGGGAAGATTTTTTGGCTGCTGGCCTAAAGAGGTATTATTCATTCATACCTAACATGCTAGCTTGAGTAGCCTTGTCTTAACAACCTCTTAAAAAACTCTCCTGGTCCTGCAAACTAATTTCTCACCTTTTTTCCTGTGAGGTCCAGTTTTACAAAGGAATCTAGGAATTTTCTTTGAGGGAGAATTTAAATTTGTACATCCACTGCAACAGTTTTTAAAGCTGTTTTTCTTGTGCTAGACACCTCAGTTTTCATGTTGGTTTACTCGGACACTTAAATTTCTTCTGCTTCATAGAAGAGTTGCTGCTGTGCCTAAATGGAGCTGATCAACATTTTCTGAAGAATCACAGAATATCCTGAGTTGAAGGATCTCACAGGGATCATCAAGTCCAACTCCTGGCCCTCACAGAGCACCCCAACAATTCCACCCTGTGCCTGAGAGCATTGTCCAAATGCTTCTTGTGCTCTGACAGCCTTGCAGCTGTGACACAGCCTTGGGGAGTTCAGTGCCCAACCACCTCTGAGGGAGGAATGTTTTCCTGATAACCAACATAAACCTCCCCAACATAGCTCCAGACATTTCCTTGGGTCCTGTTCCTGGTCACAGAGAGCAGAGATCAGAGCTGCTGCTCTGCTACCCCTTGGGAGGAAGCTGCAAACTGTGGGGAGATCCTCAGCTTCCTCCAGGCTGAACAAACCAAATGACCTCAACTATTCTGCACCTAACTTGGGGTTTGCTGATTAGGCAGTCCTATACCATTCTGAAGTCTCTGTCCTTTAAAGAGTTCAGCCTAAGATAAATTAATTTGAACAAGTTTGAGACACAGCACAATGGATAAGAGGTATTACTCATTCAAGATGGCAAAGAGACTTTGCCTTGAGTTTGATCTTTCCTAGAATTACCTGTTTTGCACAACAGTATGCCTCTGCAACTTCAGAAGCTGGGATTAAACCTGCTTTCAGCTCTTCTTTCCCTCCATGTCCTTCTCATCTGAGATGGCACTTATTTTTGTGAGGTCTTGCATCTTGTGCTGCAAAGTGATGTATTCAATAGGAGGGTCTCCTCCAAATCCATCTATAGACTATTCAGGCCACTGTGTAACTTGTCTGGGCCAAATTCTGACTGCTTATGTTCCAGGCAAGAGTTTTTGTCACTCAAATATTGTGTAAAGAGTTTTTGTCACTCAAATATTGTGTAAAGAGTAGATAGTCTTGTCATTATTTTGAAAAACGCACATCTGTACTTAAATCCACAAGGTACAGCTTGAAATTCTTCCTGAACTAGATTTTAGTCTCCTAAATACCTATTTTAACCTGTGGATGATTGAATAAAACCCAGAGAAGTGGCAGAATTTCCTATAAACCTTCTAGTCATTGTGCCTAGAAGGGGAGATGGGAAGCCCTCACTGCTGTATGAGGTGTTACAGATCTGATGCTTTGATGTCAAACTCTTCTTTTACTCTGGGAAAGATACAAGTGTCCAGTACCATAACTTCTGTAGCTGCTAGAGACTGTTCCTGCTGTTGCTGTGGAAGTCTCTTGGTGAACCTGAACATAAACTGTTGCAAGAAGAACTAACATGATACATCTCTGTGTCTGCCATCCGCCTCTGCACGAGGGGAAAAAAAAACTATGCTTCCAGTAAATCTTGTTTTGTAACTAGTCTTGGGGTTCTTTTTTTATTTTGTTGGTTTGATTTGGTTGGTGAGGGTTTTAAAATATTTTTTTAAAATTTTCCTTTAAATTTTTAATTTTTTGTTTTTATTATTTCAAATGTGGGAATTGTTTCTGTGGATTGCAGTCTCCCTCAGTTCCAATTTAGAAGTAATATATTTCCATTTCCTTACATCTTGATAGAAACCAGTGGAATGATTTTTATCATTATTGTTGCAGAGGGTATAGCACTGACAATACTTTTTGGGAATGGCCCATTTCTTTTGGAAAGGGATGGCAGACATAGAATCACTAAGATTGGACAAGACCTCTGTCATCAAGACCAACTATTCCCCAGGCCAAGGCCACCACTGAGCCATGTCCCTAAGTGCCACATCCACACATCTGCAATAAGTGGCCCTTGAGTTTGAAAAGAAGCTCCTGTGGGAATGGTGTCCACCCCAACTTCTTTGCATAGTCACTATTTTAAATGCTAATGGCCACCTGATTTGTCAGATATGTCCAGACTTAAATTATATACAGCTCATTCTAAAACTTAAAACTCTCTTGCATGGAGGCTCCTTTTTGTACTCCTCCAGGCTTGAATCAGACTTGAGCTGCTCTTAACAAAAAGAATAGTCCCAGCCTGTGCTCTGGGCTCAGTTCTGTAATGAAGAGGGAAGAAGGAAGTCAAATTCTGTTGCATGGAGCCACTGGCTGGCCTTCTTTCTGTAGCTCAGGGTGGGACATGCATCATGCCACATCTCTTTGGTAACACATGCAAATCATCTTATTATACACTGTCCTTCCCAAATAAGAGAGAGATAATTCAGCTCTGCAACATGGGTGTATCTAGGATGGGAAAGGCAGCAAAACCTTACATCTCTTGCATTGAAAAGTACCACCTACTTCTTTGCAAATTGTCCTATAATTTGGGTAGTGATCTGTATATTCAGCTATCACTTGTCCTGAGGAATTAGTTCACATAAAAATGGGATGATGTGGCCTTTTACCTAGTGAAGTTTCTTGAATATCTGTGTTTGTGAACATTTGCATATCTTGGAATTTGAGTAAATTCCTAGAACTTGTCATTTAAACTATAAGATAAACAGAATCTCATAAAATAAGTAATACAGAGTATTCCTTTATTTTTCCGAATGAAGGCAGAAAGCACTAAACTGAGGGAAGGGATGCCAAAACAGATCATCCCTAATATATATTTGCAGTGCAAATTGCCCAAGTACAGTCACAAGTCTCCTGCTGCAGATTCTTGTGTTTGTTATATTACATCATTCTGAAAACAAGTGGTTGAAGGTGTAGGAGTTGGTTGAAAGACAAAGCTGTAAAGGCTTTGTGGAGTTTGCTTTCAAAGGGTCTGAAACAGCTGTTGAAATCTAAGAAGAAAGTTGATGTTTTTGCTGCTGCCTTCATGTGTGGCCCTTACCTCTCTATTTCACTGTCTCCAACTGTGTATTCTGAAAAACAGCTTCTCCTTAAGGTGATTTTAGGGTTTTGTGGAAGAGACAGAAGCCCTACAGATGCATTTAGGGGCAGCCTGGGAGGAGGTAATATGAGAATGGAAATTCAACAGCAGTAGCACTACTCACTGCCCTCCCATGGAGACTCTTATTCTTCACAGAGGGACTTGTTGCAATCGACTTCATTCTATTTATAAAGGGGAGCAAAACAAGAAAATTAACGTGCAAAAGGATCTGCACTAGGCACTACTCATAACTGCTGTTTCCAGACAAAACTCAAAATGTATCAGGCCTTAAGCAGAAGTTGCTTTTAAATGGAGTTCATGAAGGAGTTTCATACTGACAGTGGTTGACTCCTACAGTTGTATATTCAGCACATCAATAATAGCTGGAAATTTCACTCTTTTTTAATTTGGAAGGAAAATTAACCGGCTGCTTATGTTTATGTACAGCATACTATTTGCATATAGGGTGGTGATTATAGTTGGATAAGTATTGAGCTGATGAAGGAAAATTCTCATAACATACCCAAGATGACATAAAGTGGATTTTCCAAATTACAGAGCTTGAGACAGTGCAAGTGTCTTGTGGAACTGTATTAAACAGTAAATTAGACTTGTAAATTAGGCTTGATTGGTTCATGTTCCTTAAGAAATAGAGGTTGGCATTTGTCCAAAAAGTTTTGGAATGACGGGCACAGAAAAGCAGAAGATCTGGCAAGAATAACCCTCTGCAAATGGTGAAGTTGGTGTGTTTTTTCTCCTTTGTGCAGCTGTCAGGGAAGTCGGATTCTTTGCTCATAGAGGATTCATCCATTAATACTCACTTTTGAAGAGTTTATGATGACCCAGTACAGGCCATAAATACGTAAATATGTGGTTGATAGTAATATTTCATAAAGTGCAGTTTGGTCCTATAAAATGGTGTTAACAGTATGAATTAGGATAATGTGAGGATTTCTTGGGTGATTGGCTTGCCAAACCACAGAGCTGTGTGAATGTTCCTATACAACCTCACTGTTTTTCAGTACAGCTGTCCTCTGGAGCGTCTTCTGTGGTTGATATGGCACTAAACCTGATAGTGCTTTAGCACTTTGGCATACAAGTTGTTGGTCAAACAGAGCCTAGAATTGTGGTAAAACAATTGTTTCAGCCTTTGGTTAAACATCTGTATTGCTCATGAGAATGCCTGATGGGTGTGACCTATTCTTTCCTTCTTTTGTAGTGACCGACACCATACATCCAGTGCAATTCCTGTTCCAAAGAGACAGAGCTCTAGCTTTGGCAGATTGGATATTGGCTTTTCCAGTGGGCTTCCTTCTCCAGATAAAGGACTCCGAAAACGAGCCAGCACAGGAAATGAGAGACTACAGTACAAAACTCCCTCTCCTAGTTACAGCTCTGCTTTAACACAGCCTGTTGCTGTCACAGCCCATGTTGGAGAGCTGGATAAAAAACCCGGACCCATATGTTCTTCCTTGGACACCTCTATGGACTCCTCCAAAAGAAATACCAAGAAAGGCCAGGACTTGTGCAGTAGTTTAAATGGAGAAAATGGAAGCCTAAACAATACCCAAGACGGGCAGGAATCTTTCTTAGGACATTCTAGTGCAACAAATGGGGCATTTCTGCCTGGTGAGTGCTCTGGCACCATGAGCAACAAGCAGCCCTGTGAGTTTCAGCCTGCACTCAACCCCGTGCTTTGCTGCACTGTGGAGCAGGCAGAGGAGATCATGGGTATGGAAGCAACAGGGTTCAGCACAGGAGATCAGCTGGAAGACTTTAACTCCATCCCAGTGGAACATGCTGTAGCAGTTGAGTGTGATGAACAAGTCCTAGGGGAGTTTGAGGAGTTCTCTCGAAGGATCTGTGCACTGAATGAGAACATGTCCAGCTTCCGCAGACCTCGTAAAAGTTCGGACAAGTGAGCTCGGACAGGGATTTAATAGCAGACATTGAGGTGAAATCAGTGATCTGGAATAGAAATAAAATTGCACTTATTCTTTATATTAATTATGAAAATAAAAAAAGATAAAGCTATTCCTATGGTGTTAGACAAATGGACTTGAGCACAATAACACAAGATCATGGTGTATTCACAGCCCAGGTAAATTTTCATTCCACTTTAAGTCCCTTTATGTCCAGTATTTATGATCTGTTGGAGGTTTTGTGGGTTTCTTTTCTTGGGCATTGGAATCCATTTTTAAAGGCTTTCCTGAAAACAACTTCTAGTGCTGATCAGCACCTTCTATGAATGTTTGTTAAGTTCTTAATTATTATTTAGAATTAAATTAATTTTAATCTTTTCAGAAGGAAAAAAACCTTTAATTTAAAATACTTTTATGATGTCTTTACATTGTCCCATGTACATGTACTGTGTTTGCTTGAACAATGTAGTCAGTATTAAGAGAAATACCATTTATTTGTCACAATTGGACAACTTTATTTTGGCTGTGCTCTGTAGCCTTTGAAGTTCTAGTTTGCACTGAGGAGTCTTCACTTGGTGGTGTGAACTTGCCAGAGAATGAGCATCTGTGTGATTTTTGCAGTTTCCTTGCATCTGGTTAATCAGAGGTGATATTTGGGTTTTTTTTCACTCCTCCTTTCCTCCATACTTGCTTTTCCTACCAGTGGAAGCCTTGAGGAGTAAATCACCTCTAAGGTTCTGTGTAATAATATCATCCTGACCAATCCCCAGGGATTAGGCTGGGCACAGATCTCATTAATAGAGACTTAAGGAACCCAGTACCCAAGTGGGGTTCAGCTGCTACCCTCCAGGGTGTGCAGTGGGGACAGTGTGCCCTGAGATACTTCAGACATCTTCCAAAAAAACCCAGACTGGGAATGAAGCACTTTGGAGTTAAGTGAATGTGTGGAATTGCTTCACCCTCTTTAAAAAGGAGGCATCCTTAAAATTTAAAATTAAAAATGAAATTAAAATTTAAAATTAGTCATCTGATTTTTTTTTTTCCTTTTTTTTTTTTTTTTTTTTTTTTTTTTTTAACCATCTATACTTTGAGGGAAGAAACTTCCAGTGGTTTGCTGGAGGTACAGTTTGCTGTTGGGTAGGTTACCACTGCCACATGTGTTCAGCTGCACTAATGGGAAAGCAATTTGCAGCCTGCTCTGTGATTCCTGGTATGTGTTTCAGTTTGGATTTCATTGCTTTCATTCTCGCTTTCTATATTCTATACCCAAGAATCTGGGCTCAGCTGTGAGCTCTGAAATATAAAAGTATATAGCAGAATAAAAATACTTCATCATGCCTGGCTTTTTTTTCTCTCCCTGGTTTATGTTTTCGTTTGAACCCACAACCTAGTCTAGTCTAGTTTCCTAACTTCACCATAAGGCTAGCTGAAATTAACTTTTTTAAAATACAGATATGTATAATCTCAGCTTTCTGTTGTCAAAACAAAATGTGTTTGTGAGAACCAGTATACATAATAGCACTGTTCTAGAATATGCATTTTTCCAGGTAACGCCTTAATGATTGTAGTAAAACTATATTCACATTCTTTCAGTTAGCTTTTAATGGTTGTGTCTGCAGTGGAGTGGTTGGATCAAGCCTCTCTGCAGTGATTTGTTGGCTTTGGTTTGTCCCAGGATGATGTGCTAGATGGGAGCACCTGGAGATCTTGAGACACTGAACATGACTTCAGGTGCAAAGTTGGACACATCCATGAGTGTCTTCTCCAAATGAGTCCCTCTGTTCCACCCTCACGAAAACTTCCCCAAAGGAGGTGTTGCAGCAGCTCAAAGCACTGCCATCATCTTTGGGAAGGAATAGGTAGGAAGCTCTTGTTGTGCTTTGACCTAGAGAGGAAGAAAGGAACACCTGAAAGAACAGCACTTCGTAGTGATGAGCATAAGAGAATCTGTCCTGGGCCCTCTACCATCTTCTGATACCAGTATAATTTCAGGTGCAATTCAGTAACTTTAGGTCAGCTTTTGCACCCTGTGCACACTCAAGGCAGCACAGACCTGTTTGTACACACACTTGTATTCCTGTATAACAGAAAAGCATTAGCTTGTGTGTGATGGTGACTTTTCAAAGCAACCCAAAGAGTAGTTGTGAAGTCACTGTTTCATAGGTGAACATGAAGCGTCTCAGTGCAATTGAGCAACATGTGAAATTAGGTTTGTACTGCATCAGTGGGACGTTTTTTTTTAATTAGTTGTTTATTTCTCAGGTTGCACAAACCAAATGAAGTCTAGTTCTCCTCCCCAATGTTGTGTTACTGTTCCTGTTTAACCCCTGTAATTATTAATGTGTCAAACACTACAGTTGATCTTTGCATCTGTTGCACAAAGCTGCTCAGATGGGCTTTCTATGGATGTGTCTTTAGTTAGCCTTAAATGATTTCTGTGTTTCTCTTCCACTTCTGCCACCTTCCATGTAGCAGGTGGGTGTGAGGTGGGACAGTGTCACAGGGCTGATGAAGCATTGACCAGCTCCTTGTGGCTGTGAGGAAGGAGGTTGTACAGATGGCATAGCTTTCTCCTTTTGGTGTTTATGTTTATTCACCCCCTGTAAATTACTTTGGAAATAGTGCAGTGGAAGAGAAATGAACAGGAGGTTTGAGGGAGAGATAATGGATCAAGTGTGTTTTCAGTTTTCAAGAGCCTTTCAGTTCCTGCACAGCTGTGGCCACTAAAAGTCTACAACTGTCTTCAAATGGAGAAAGCATTTCACTGTAATTTCAACCTAATTCATTAGAAATCCTTAAGGTTTTTGAGCATATTAGTTTTGGAAGATCAGATCCCACTATATTTTTATAGCGAGCACAACAGCATTGGTTTATCCTTACTTGACCAGGTATTTAAAATAAGCAAGACCAGAATATCCCAGAGTAAATGGCACATTAAAGCTGTGTTGGCAATTGCAGGAAAGCTCATCTGTCTTTATAAAATAAAACTGATTTGTATCTCTCAACTTGTATGTCTTCCTCAGTGGCTTCTTTGTGTTGGTTTTCTTTATGAGCCTGGTTTAAACCCCAGTGCCCTTCCCAGCCTCAAAACTCCTTCGCTTATTGTTCATCAAATCTATATTGAATGTTTGGGCAAGAAGATTTGCCTGAAGAACTGACTACCTTGATGGCTCCAAATCCTGTTTCAGGAGGACTGGTACTGCAATTCTTTTTCATGCTTCTCCCCAAAAGATGGCCTGCAGCTAGAAAAACAGCTCCAGCCTATGCTGGGGCTGTGATTAAGCTGGATTAATAGACATTTATGGATAGTGGAAATACTGTGTTCCTTCAACAGGCAAGCATTGCTACTCATCCAGCACCTTCTGTGATCCCAGATAATAATCAACATATGCCTGCCCAAAATGCTGATGTGCACCTTCAACAGGAGTCTGCTGCATGAGTCTTTGCAGGAGTCTGTCCACAACTCATGAGTCTCTGGTGGGAAGCTGAAATGTGAAGAGCTACAGGGACTCTCCAGGCATCGTTAGATTTTTGGGGTGTTTGTTTCTTTGTTTTTTGTTTTGTTTTGTTTTCCTTCTAGCCAGTCTGTCTGCCAGCAGAGAGTAAAAACCCAAGGCATCATCTGTACAGGCCAGGAGCTGAAGTGGGAAGATACAGGAGAGAATTTTTATTTAATCTGTTTTATAATGTTGAACAGCATTACTGAAATACAATTGCATGAAAGTGAATAAGGAGTAGAAAGAATAAGAATGGAGGTGCTGCTGGAAGAGTGGGCTTAATCTAGATAAACCTTGGGCTCTTCTATGCCTCATTCTGTCACCTTTCAAGTGGCCAGAGAGGATATGTCTCCTTGCTGTCTGGATTTTGACCTTTCTCAGGTGGAAATGTTTGCATGTGCTCTGTCTGCTCTGAAATGGTCTGGCATAGCTGGTATCTCTGGGCAGCCATGAGCACCTCCAGTCTGCAGGCAAGCTGTTTTTAATCCCAGGTGAAAAAATGTTTTCCAGAGGAAAAAACATTATATAATCAAATATTTTAGTTACTCATTATTTTAATATCACTTTATTTTGTATATGGTAAAATGCAACATTGATTTACAATTTTTCATTAATTAGTATGAAAATTTTTTTGCCCTAAATAACTGTGAAATGTCAGCTCTGCTGCTGCTCAATTTAGTGGTGAGTGTATTGCACTGACTACCTCAACATTTAATCTGCAGGACTCTTCAGTTTTGCTTTTAATAGACTCATAGAACAGGTTTAGAAGGCACCTTCAACATTATCTAGTTCCAGCTCCTGCCCTGGGAAGGACACCTCCCACTAGACATTGTTGCTCAGACCAACCTGGTCTTGAACACTTCCAGGGATGGGACAAGCCCATCTTTCCTGGGAAACCTGTGCCAGGGCCTCAGCACCCTCACAGGGAAGGATTTTTTTTCCTAATATTCCATCTAACAACCTCTGACAGTGGGAAGCCATTCACCTTGGTCCTGGAATTCCAGGTCCTTGTTCAAAGTTCCTCTCCAGCTCTTTTGGAACCCCTTAGGCACTGGCAGGGGTTCTAAGGTCTTCCTGGAGCCTTCTCCAGGCTGAAGAATACTATTTCTCTTGTTTTTTCTCATGGTAGAGCCGCTTTAGCCCTTAGAGCATCTTTTGGTGATGGTGCTTGAACTGTGAGCTGAGCCTGGACTTCCACAAGTTCATCTGGCCAGCTGCCTTATGTAGTGAGTTTCTTATGTCTCTGTTAAAAGGAGTTTGCAGATCAGGTGGTACAGTCTTGTCTTGGGTGTTAAGTGAAACCATGGATGAGAACCAACTGGCAACTCAAGTTGAACTGCCATAGCATACTTATGTTTACACAAAATAGATGTACAAACATAGAACATTCCTACCTGCCTCAAAATGTCATACAAAATGTGTTTATTTTTAAAATACGGCAATAAGGTAGTTCGGTCAGTTAAGCTGCACAAAAAGCTGTAAACCTTGAACATGCAGAGTTGGTACACATAGAAAACCTGCCAGCCCAGCCACTGTGCTGCTGCCAGGCATGAAGGTGTGAGATTGCACCTTGTGGACAGGGCAGGCAAAGGAACTCCTGCTCTTGGGGAGACATTTCTCTCTTTGTGCTTCATACAGAAGGTGGCTGGATGGTGACATCACAGTGGATGGTTGGGTTACCTGTCCCTACCCCAGTCTGAATCCCAGCACTACCTCTTGGTGACTGTTCTACTTAAGAGTCCCTTAGAACTTCTCCTTTCAGGAAGGCAATACCTAGCTGGCCAGTTGATTGCTGCCAATACTGACAATGCTAAGTGCCTCTATTTTCATCTGAGATCTGCACATGCTACTACAAGCAAGACATTTTTTGGGGAAAAAAAAAAATCTCATTTTCCTTACAGGGTGTCTCCAAAGGAGTACATACACAGATTTCCTTATCCTTGATATCCTTGATGGAGCTCTGCTGCAGAAAACCATCTATCTCTTTTTTTTAGCCCTCGCTTTTCTGGTTTTTCTTTCATGAGTCTGGTTTTGGTTGTTGGTGTGGAATTCTTGACAGAGTTTGGGGTTTTATTCTGTAGTTTCATCTGACCTGGCTATCTCTGTTCAGAATATGGGTCCTGGGCTTGGAAATAATTTTCCTGTATTAATCTTCTCCCGGCAAATTTGCAATGATGGTGAAAATTCACTGCAACCCAAAACATCCTCACTGGTTTAATTGGATATATGAGTTCAGAGCAGAAAGAGGACTCTTCTGTGGGTCTGTTTTCTGGGTTCAGTTGTGCCCTATGTGGGACTAAGAGAAAACAATTCCCTTAGGTAGATGCAGCATCTGCTGGAGGTTTTGATAACATCTCAGTTTTGGGGTAATCTCACAGACTTTCTCTTTTCTTTCACAGATGTCAAAACTAATGCTGAAAAGAGTGTTAATAAACCAAGTTCACCACTGTCTAAATTGCTTTCTAGGAAGTTCTCCTGTGTCTTGATGCCTTGTCTGGAAGATGCTGAGGGTTCCTGTTCATGAGCCACTGTGCTTCTGGCCACAGCATGACACCTGACCCTGAGAGATCTGAAATCAAATATGCCTGGTGTTAAAAGATCTCTGGATGAGTCAGAGTTTCTGCCATGGGAATTGCTGGTTGTACTCTGCTCCAGATACACATTGGAATCACAGAATAGTTTAGATTGGAAGGGACTTTTAAGACCATCCAGTTCCAGCCCCCAGCCAGGGGCAGGGACACCTTCCACTAGACCAGGTTGCTTCAAGCCCTTTCCAGTCTGGCTTTGAACACTTCCAGGCATGAGGCAGCCACAAATTCTCTGAGCAGAAGTCCTCAGTCCTTTGCAGAATGCAGAGATGTTCCCTGCAGCCATGCAACACCTGTGCAGCATCAGATTCCTGTTCTTTCACCTTAAAACCAAAATGCTGGTGACAACACTGTTTTTCTTTTCACTGTTCACTACAGATGAGATTCTAGTAGTGAGTGTTAAAGCTGAGCTTAGCAGAGGAGCTTTGAGTTCCTCCTTGTGACCTGGCTGTAATTGCCATGAGATGGGCATTGTGTCAGAGGACTGTGTGTGGTGAGATGGATGTTCCAGCCACTGTGATGGAATTAGAAATCACCTTTCTGGAGGCAGATAAAGGTAAAGCCACACAGGCTGTATGGGCAGTTGGGGCAGTGCACAAATGCTCTTCTGGTGATCCGAAACAGAACTGTGCTGCCTCCAAGACCCTTGATCTGAAGAGCAGAAACACTTCTCTTCCTTGCTGATGGGCTGTTCCTCCTCCAGCACAGGTTGTGTTGTGTGCTCAGGTAGGACACCTTCAGTTCTGTGCAAGAGAAGGATGAAAGCAATTGTATGGCGGTTTTCTGCAGTCTGGGAACACCTCCTTTAAACCCCTCTTGGCAGGCTGAAAGTTACCTGGAATTCTCTAAAAGCATTCCCTATTTCTTTTACATTTGTAACCACAAAAAAAATACATGTTTCGGAAAGAGATGGCCAACTTCACATATTTTTCAGATGGCCTTGAAAGACAAGTGCCCTATGGATTCTATATGGGGTCTCCACCTATTCATGTGTGTGTGCCACATCTCCCTTCATCCTGTGTGGGCGTTGGTCTCTCAGGGAACAAGTGATAAGACAAGAGAAAAGAGCCTCAAGATGTGCCACAGGAGATTTAAATTGGATATCATGGAAACTTTTTCCCAAAAGTTGTTGGTCAGCCCCAGCACAGGCTGCCCAGGACAGTTGTGGAGTTCCCATTCCTGAAGAGGTTTAACAAATGAGTAGATGTGGCACTTGGGGACATGGGTTAGTGGTGGCCTTGGCAGAACTGGGGGAACAGTTGGACTTGATGATCATGGAGACCTTTTCCAACCTTAATGATTCTGTGATTCTATGTCTGTTCAGAGTATTGACTTGGGCAGCTAAAACCTCTTGAAATGGCAGCATCTTCTCATTTAATTCCCTGGTGAGTTTAAGCACATTCAACCATGTTCCTGCTGCACATTTTTACCATCTACTTCTTTGTTTTAACATCTCACCTTTGGATTTCATCTTCCTCATCTACCAGATGGACACTTCCTTTCACAGATCACTTTTCTTGGACTTTGAGCACTGATAAAAGGCAAGCACAGGTCCCGAAGTGCATGCTGTGGCAACACTCTTTGCCTCCAAGTGTGCCTTTAATAACTTTTTCCCCTGAGCTAGCAGGAAATGTTCTCATGCTGGAGTAAGTGGAGGGCCCTGGCTGGCTTGGCTCGGTGTTTTTATAGTGATAACTTTGTCAATAACACATAGTGTGACAACAAAAAGCAGATTGGTATCCTATTGTCCATGGAGAAGGCTTGCTAAATTGGGGTAGGATTTATCCTGGGTGAGAATTCCAAGATGTTGTCAGCTTTGCTGGGAACTTAAAGAGGGAAGCTTTAATCTCCCTGATGTCAGCCAGATATCAGGTGCTGGAGTGTGTGGATCTGCTCTGTGCAGCAAAGCTTCCAGCCTTAATGAAAAGTGCTGCTGCCTTGAACAGTTTGTCAAGCTGGGGAGCAGTGGAGTAGAGGAACATTTTTCATGCTCTTTGGTTAAGCATCTTGATTGAAACCTGTGCCTCAGCTGTGATTTTTAGCATAAGATAAACAAAACAGACACCATTGATCCTTCTCTACCTGCCAAAACAAAACATTTCATCATTTTCATTGTAAGCCTGTCCAGCCCCAGAACAGGCTGCCCAGGGCAGTAGTCCCCATCCCAGGAGAGATTTAAAAGCTGTGTGGATATGGCATTTGGGAACAAGGTTAAGTGGTGGGTTTTGCAGCGCTGGGGGAGTAGTTGGAGTCAATCATGTTAAGTGATCTTTTCTGACCTAAATGATTCTGTGAACTCCCTTCTTCCCTGACAAAACCACCATGAGATATTTGTGGCTTTGGTTTAACTTAATATCCCTCACTTTAATTTTGGTGCTATTGTAGTTAGTGAAAGTAGAGCAAATTAGAGGCTCTGGAATCTGAATCACGCAAACAGTCACTTGTACAGAGAAGGAAGAACATGAATTCTCCAAGAATGATTCTTAATTACTTGGCATGGGCAAATGCTTCCAGCCTAAGCTGTTTCCAGTGATGGGAAGCCAGAAGGAAGAATGGACAAAGGATGGAGATGACCAGCTCCTCATGGTGCTGAGTGTTTGCAGGGAAGAAAAGAGGCTGCAAGTGCCCTGCAAATAGCACTCCTAACCAGTAATTCATAGGGGTGTGTGGCCATGGTCTGCCAGATGATTGCATGTGTGCATGTGCAAGGCAGAGGAAGTTCAGTGCTCCCTTGAAGCAAATAAAGATCTGATCTTGACCCCAGATTCACCATAAACAGGTTAGAGAATTATGGGGTAGAGTTATGGATAAAGATTTATGATTATTTTATTTAATTTTTTTCTAATACTTCAGTCCCACAACCTTTGGTTGGAGGAACCAAACTTCACCTTCCTTTTCTCAAAGTATTTTCTCCATCCAGCAAACTATAAAATGTTGTAGAGTCTCTGTGAGAGGAATTTAGGTGGAAACCTCAGGGTATGTGACATTAATTAGGGAGAACATCAGGAATAATAACATTAGCACCTACTGAATAGAAACAAAACCATTTATTTAGAGATGGTGTGTATTTGGACAACACTCTCAGGCCCTTGGTTGGACCTGATGATCTTTGTGGGCCCCATCCAGCTCAGGATATCCTATGATTTGCATTGGATTTTTCTCATCAAGCTTGAAATTATTTTAAAATCTGGCACATGGCTTGTACATGAGATTTCAGCTTCCTCTGAGCTTCCCCTTGTTAGGATACCTTTTCCTACCCCTGTGTGATGGTGTTACCCCTCTGTGGATGTCAGCCTGTGCTTGCTGCCCTGCTTACTACCCTGTGGGTGCTGCTGTGTGGGTGCAGTGAGTAATGGGTGGCAGAAGGGAATCAACTCTCACTTCTGAGTGCTTAGGATGAAGCATAAGAAATGGAGTTCCCCAGTTTTCCAGTCCAGTCTCCCTGTTTCTGTGTAAATCCAGGTTGATGCAGGAGTGTGGATGAAATCCCAGCCACAAGCTGTCAGCAGCCTTTGAACAGGTAATTCCTGCAGCGTTGTGGCAAAGTGCCTGGAAAGGAAGACGTGTTATCCCTCTTGTCCCTGTCCACCTCTCCTCTAGCATACCATGCTCTGGATTAATTCTTTTGTACCTTTAGCACAAGGGGTGGGGTTTTGTCTTCACCTGTGTCTGGGAGGATGGGAATCATGATTGCAGCTGGGACTTTAGGCTCCCAGAATTACACAAATTACTGTGATTTAGATGTGTACTAATAGAGGAATTTAGCCTCCCAACACATCTGAACACTCCAGAACTCTTTAGGCAGCCTCTAATGAAGCCTCCTCAGCCAAGGAAATCCTGGGCAAAGTAGGAAAGGAGGTGGGGAGAGGATGAGGAGGCTCATCTCCAAGATAGACTAGGTTTGTTCAGTCTTAGCTGTTATATTTGCAGAGGGAAAAATACAAATCAAGCCTGTGCTTGTCTATATCTGGCCAATTTCACTCTGGAGTTCCTGACAAATGACCCCAGGGTCCAGCTGCATTCTCTCAGTGTTTATTTTTGACATTGTAATCCAAATTGACGTTCAGTGCTTGAATATACAATAAGTTCATTACAGCTAAAACCTCCAGCTCAGGGATTTCCTGTTGGTAAATCTCAAAAAAAATCAGGATTCCCTGTGGTATCAGGCTGAAAACGTTTACAGATAAAATTCAAGTTAGCAAGTTATGCCAAAATGGTTTTGGAGCCAAAGTGTAACTATATTTTTAGCTCACTCCAGTGGTGCCTTATACTTCCTTGTCCTATCTTACCTCTTCCTGCTGGGATTGGAGGTGGAGGCGCCTGCCCTGCATAGCTCCTGAATAGGGTTTTGGTGTTGCTCTCAAGGGGAGCTCATTAAATTGTAGCAGATTAATCCACATCCTATGGCTCAGCACATTTCTTGAGTGTGTTTTTGCAACTTACAATTTCCTCTTGTCTCTCTTTCTAATGAGCAGGAGAAAAATCTGCACAGCACTTTACCCAATCACTGTGTGATCACCCTGATAAACAAACACCACAGGCAGATAAGATTTCAGATATCCCAGTTATCTCCAGGAGTGGAAATAATTCAATCTTTCCATGGCTATATGAGGGTTGCAACATGGTGGGGTTACTACTTGAGCTCTTGACCTGCTGATTAATAAGCTGTTATGATGAGGTGTGAATTCGACCTTGGACTGGTCCATGCCCATCTGGCACATGGACAGCAGCTCTTTCGCTTCCAGCTTCTCCCCTTGATGGAGCTGATACCTTATAAAAACAGATGCAGCTCTCTTCATCCAATGGATCTCGGCTGGAATTTGAAGCTGGCTTTCTAATAAGATGAAGGTAAAAGATTGATTGCTGTGTCCCAAACAGGAAATGTGAAGTAGCTCTGTGTGGGGTTGAGGCATAGGAGAGGAGCCGAGAGGTTCCCCAGCACAGGTGATGCCAGAGTCAGAGGTATTGTTATAAAAAAGAGATGCATCTCCTATAAAGTATTAACAAGATATAAGGAGAACAGGAAAGGTCTCATTTCTACTCATCCACCACCACATGATGAGAAGAAATGCATGGCCACACAGAAAATGTGCAGTTGGTGTATTTTAGGAAAAAAAATCAGAACTGTAGGAGTAGGGAATATTAGAGAAGACGATCCAAAGGGACTGTAATTCCTGATACTGGAGAGTGTGAGAACAAAGACATGGAATCATAGAATGGTTTGGGTTGGAAGGGACCTTAAAGCTTATCTCATTCTATCCCCATGCCATAGGCAGAGACCCTTCCACTAGAACAAATTGTTTCAAGCCCTGTCTAATCTGGCCTTGAGCACTTCCAGGCATGGAGCAGCCACAGCTTCTTGTCCAGCCTTTGCCAGGGCCAGGGAATAATTTATGATGATAGAATCTGAGTAAACAAGAATGGAAGGACCAGCTTTGAACCTGAGGTTGCCCAGGGTTTTTTGTCAAGAGAGTTTCAAATTTCTCCAAAGGTGGAGATTTCCTAACTCTGTTCCACTGTTTGAGTAGTTTCATGAGGAAAATGTTTCCTAATTGGATTTCCTTCTCTTCTCACTTGGATTCTTAACTCATTTCCCATCACTGAGCATCTCCCATGAGAGCTTGTCCCTCTCTCATCTCTACACCATCCCAGAGTTGCAGACAGTAATAAATCTTTGCCTGAGCCTCTCCCTCTGTGCCCTGAGCTTCAGTTCCAACCAGCTTGGTGGCTTGGCTGTATCCTCTTGCCATTTACCTGGTACTGGGGAGCCCAAACTGGTCCCAGTGCCCTGTTTGCCAAGTGTCAAATGGAGAGAAGTTATCACTTCCCTGGTCCTGCTGATTCCACTCCTGCCACCACCACCCACAACATGGTTTGTCTTCGTTGTCCCAGCTTCTTTCCCTGAAAGCTGTTCTCCAGCCCAGCAGACTCCAGGCTGTAGACAGATGATGACATCCCTGAGAGATGTCCTGTCCTGTCTCAGCATCTGAGGCTGATCTACTCTGGCTCCTGATCTCCTTTCCAGCTCCATGTTTTTGTTCATCCAAGTCACGTGTATCCTTAATGCCCAAAGAATTCAATAAAAAAACTTGGGAAAAGGTTCCTGTTCCTTCCTCCCTCTGTGGTTTTAAAATTTTATGCATCTTAAACCCAAGTAATTTGCTTTTCACTGGAATTGTAGCATCCTGTATGGCTTCTGTGAGAAGACTATGTTATAAAAGTAGGATTATCACTTGCAGGAGCAGCACAAGAACAAACCTGGTAACATATCCTTCTACAGCATGGGATCTGCATGGAGAATCAGCCATGAGTTCTTAACTACCAAACCTAGAAACAATTCCTTGCTGTATCCTCCTGCCTGCTGCTCTTGGTAGCTTTTTCTTGTGACAAATGACACAATTGCTTCTCCTACAGGCTCATGTTTTTGTGGCAGGAGTGTCTAGAAGGAGCTAGATGAGAAGGAGGATGAGAAGGAGGGAGAGGACACTGAAGAGGATGAGGAGGAGGAGGTGGAGTGGGATGAAGAGGAGGATGAGGAGGAGGATGAGGAGGATGAGGAGGAAAAGGAGGAGGATGAAGGGGATGAGGAGGAGGACAAGGAGGATGACATGGGAGGAGGAAGACAAGGAGGAAGAGGAGGAGGATGAGGACAAGGAGGATGAGGAAGAGGAGGAGGACAAGGAGGAGGAGAAGGAGAAGGAGGAAGACAAGGAGGAGGAGGATGAGGACAAGGAGGATGAGGAAGAGGAGGAGGAAGACAAGGAGGTGGAGGGGGACGAGAAGGAGGATGAGGAGGACAAGGAGGATGAAGAGGAGGAGGATCTTTTATCTCTCATATTATTATAATTAAAACTCGAAACTCTAACCTTTTTACCCAGTGATTTAATACATTTCTATCTAACTCACATTGCTAGTTTCCTTAATTAACTTTAGAAGCTGTCTCTATGGTTTTAGGCTAAACTCAGTGTTCTCTTTGGTGTCAGAACCTCTCAGCACAGATAAGGGAATATTTTCTGTGTCTCTGACTCCAACAAGGTCCCTTCCACCAAATCATTCTGTGATCCTAGGATGTCTTTCTTCAAACGGAACAGTTATATCCAGTTTAGTTTTTTGAAGACTTTGGCACAGATGAACGTAGTAAAAGTAACCTCTGCTCCAAAGAGCTTGGAGTCTAAATGTGGAAGAAGATTAGGACAACTAAAGAAGTGATGAATCAGTAAATTACTGAGGAGAAAGATGTTCTCTGTATTTCAGTTCCTTTATGAAATCCTTTTCAAGTATCTCGACGAATGACGGTTTTTGCCCTGGAGGCTTTGGAGGCTGCCCTTGAATTCAGACACTGAAACAGCCTTGGGATTGTTCTCCTATTTTCTGTTTAAATATCAGAAATCCTCATGTCTCCTAGAATATCAATCTGTCAGGCTGCAGAGATGATTAGACCATTAAGATTGTGCATGGAGCACTTGCAGCCTTTACTCTTTATTGTTAGCACTGTACATGTGCACACAGGAAGAATGTAGGAATTAAAGAGGATAACTGTCACACTATATGAGGAAAGGTGAGAAGTATGACACTCACTCTCTCGTGGATTGTACAAAAGAACAAATTTTATTATCCCTTATCTTCATTCATAGACAGGTCCGAGAAAGTCCAAGAGGTAAAATTCTCATTGGTCATTAAACTTACACATCAGTATCATTGGACAAGTGGAACACCACCCCTTGACTGTTTCTTGCAAGTAAACAACAAGGATCCTAAACAGCACCTGAAAAGGTTGTTGTCCTTCTCCAAGGACTGTTTGGATTCCTTCTTATGCTCTCTCAGGCCAGAGTGAGAACCTCGTGTGACTTAGTTTCACACAGACACACGCAGAAACCTTCCTTTAAATAAATAAAAATGTAAACTATCCCCCCTTCCCTCCAAAATATTATAATCTTGAAATCAAGGTGCTCTCAGGCAAAGATAGGAGAATAGGAATAACTGTTCTTTACTAAGGAAATTAAAATAAAAAACTGCAGCAGTAGAGAAAAGAAAACCAACAAAACAAACAACCCCAAAGTCAGAATACAACCTGACACCCTGTTGGTCAGGGTGTTGGTAGCAGTCCAATTAAATGGTGGCTGCAGTCCTCCTGGAGTGACAGATGTGGTTCTGTTGAAGCAGTGATCCTGTAGGAAGGTGCAGTTTTCCTCTGAAGGTCCAGTGGAGGTGTAGATGGGTCTGGTCTCTCCTCTGGGAATGCAGTGGAGAAAGGCTGCCTGTGGTGTTCTGAGTCTCAGATTATATCCAGGTAGGAATGCTTGGCTCCTTCCCCTGGGTGGAGCATCTCACAATGGGATGATGTCATTTTATCAGCCATGCTGTGAGACTCAATGACCCATTAACAGAAGAGATCCCCCTGGAGGGAGGATGGGTTGTGGAAGAGATAAAGAACACTGCCCCACCTGGTTTTAACAGCTGGCCCATTAACAGAAGATACTGATTTACTAAATATCGATATTAATCTAGTATCAATATCAATCTGTTGATGGATAAAAGACTCTCTAACAGTTTAAAGTTATAAAATGTATGTTTAATTGGCACTGGGCAAGTGCATGAGGTAGTTCCCTAATATGTACTGTGAATTCACAAAAGATTCCAGTGTCTATTTATTTACAAAAGCCTTGAATACCCAAAATACTAGTACATATTCATAATGCTAACACCTCCCATTCCCCACATCTTATTGAAATACATGATAATGAATTTAGGAGGTCGTTACGCCTGCGTGGTCGGTTCTCTGAATTGAGGGGTTGGTTGTTTTTAGTGAGGAGTGGTTGTAAAAGATGAAGGAAAATCACTCTTCCACACTCTGACCTTTCTACCCTTACAATGGCTGACATTACAAATGATACTTGGGGGAACTCAAATTTCCTCCCTTCATGACTTTTAAATGTGCTTCCAGATGTAAGGTCTGTGTTCTTCCTGGGCCTATTTACCAGTTTCTCCATTTCTCATTAAACCACAGCTAAACAGACATTCAACGACAAGCAATTTGTTATCTTAATCCGGGATTCATTATCTCAAATCCTGCCTCTAACCTAATCATTAACTCTAATTAGTTCCAGCAAAGTCTATCTCTAGCTAAAAGCTTTAACTTCTCTAAAATTCTTAATTCTTTTAGAATTCGTGACTCAATATCCCCCTGTTATGAGGGATGGGTCATGGAGGAGATAAAGAACACTGCCCCACCTGCTTTCAAGAGATGGTAATAGATTACATTTGGTTACATCTTGCATTGCAACCCAAGATAGTAGGGAAGTGGCCAATGGACTGGAGATCAAGGCTGCCACCCAGAAGGAGGGCCTGAGCAGGCCTGAGAAATGAGCTGACAGGAACTTGGCCAAGTTCAACCAGGGCACATGTGAGTTCTTACATCTTGGGTTGAACAATCCCATGCAGGATGGGCATCTAAACCTTAGATCACAACTCTGCAGGCAAGGAAGGACAAGGTTCTGCCCCCATCATTTTGTGTGAATGACTGAGCATTGCAAACTTTCTGCCACAGGGAAGGGGTGCAGTTCATCAGGTAGAAGTTTGAAGGCTCTCCTGAATAAAATACAAAGGAATGTTTCATTAGGAACTACTGTACAGCCAATGACGAAGGACCTTTTCCCAGCAGTTCAACACATCAACATGTAGCTTTTCCCAAGAACTGCATCTTCCAACTCCTGTCTTACCACACACAAGTCCCACAAAATTATGTACTATTAGCAAGGAAGGTCTTCCTCCAACATGTTGGTCTTTGCTTTTCATTATTCCTCTTAAATGGTGAGTCGTAGAATTATTGAAGTTGTAAAAGCCCTCTAAGATTGTTGAGCCCAGCTAATCCCCAACAAACTACCAAGGCCACCATTAACCTATGTCCCCATAGGATGAGGATGGGATGAGCCAGGGATGGGGACTCTACCACTGCCCTGAGCAGCCCTTTCCAGGGCTGACAACCTTATCAGGAAAGGAATTTTACCAATATCCAACCTAAATCTCTCTTGGCACAACTGGAGGCTCTTTTCTCTTGTTCTGTCCCTTGTTCCCTGGGAGAAGAGGCTAACCTCCACCTGGCTACACTCTCCTGTCAGTTTGTGGAGAGTGAGCCTCCTTTCTCCAGTCTGAGCCCCAGCAGCTCCCTCAGCACTCCTGGTACAGCTTCTTCCCTAGCTCCATTCCCTTTCCTGGACATGCTCCAAACCCTTGGTGTTCTTCTTGTTGGGAGGGCCTAGAACTGCCCCCCAGCAATGGAAGTACCTCAGCAGTGCCTGGAAAGGTCACTGCTCTGGTCCTGCTGCCACACCATTGCTGGTACAGGCCGGGTGCCCTCGGCCTTTTTGCCCACTTGGGCACACCTAGATTCATTTCCAGCCAGCTCATAATCAAAATGAAGCAAGAAGGCAAAGGCTGGTGGACACTTGCAAGTCCTGCATTTGTATTCATGCTCTGACACAAAGCTCCTCTCTGTTAAGTCTCCTCACACAGAGATATTCCCAAGAATCCTTCTTAGGGGCACCATCAGAGAGATGTGAAAGCATGGAGGTGTGAAAAGCAAAGTTCACTCTCCTGTTAAATTTTAAAAGGTTTAATAAAGACAATAAGAGACAGAAAATAAAGCAAAGAGTAATGGCGGGGTGCCTTGGTGTGCTGCCAAGAGCACACCTGGTATCTCTGGAACACTCCTTTTATCCCATCCTGCTCTGGGGATTTAATGCATATTCAAACTTTTCCAAGAAGTATTTTGCACGGCTACACCCCGGGTCTGCCTTTTTAGAGCATGCACCATAGAGGTTTTATTTCTCTTTATCACATTTTTATTTGGGCTGGGGTTCCTTTCTCTGCAGGCAGTCAGTGTTGATAGCAGCCTGGGCCCCATTATCTGTTTCCTGGAGGTTATCTGGCTTTGTACAGACAGAACCTAGCTCTAATGTCCAAAACTCTTCTTGACCTACACTTAAAACTAGCAGGAGAAAAAGAAAAATACATAGTAAAAGCATATGACATATAACATTCATCTTAATACTTGTGGAAAGCCAATATCACAATATGAATTTATAACTGAGGTATTCCAGGAATGTGGGTGCTCACAATCACCTGTAGTGGGGCAGGGTGTGTTATGTCCATAACAGAAGCATTTGAGTTGCTGCTAACCTTTGGTGGATGCCAGGAAGTTTTTCTCCAGCCTTTGCTGCCCTGCTGAGATGCTGATGAGGGGTTGACTGGAGAAGCTGTGTTGCTGAAATGCCCAGATTTCCTTTCCAGGCCAGTCAAAATAAAGAGCTTGGATTCTTTTCTGCATTGGCTGCTGGTGCTAACACCTCTCTGGGGATGGTGCTGGAAGGGCCAATGTGCAAATGTCCTCTGAAGACAGTCCCAGTAAACACCTTCTTGGGCTGAAGAAGTGAAAAATGACAGTAATTTCCTGCCCACACCAACCATGCAGAAATGTTCCCCCATGAAGTTTTATGAGGCTGCAGAGCCTGGAAATGTATTAAAGGCAGAAAGGACTAATCAGCAGAGAGGGAAAAACTGATTGAGAGGAAATTAATGGTGTGGAACTTTGTGAAAATTTAGGAACTCCTCTGAAGACCCAGGCTGTGATTCTGACCTGACCCAGAGAGGTGACAAAACACTCGATCCAAGGCCGCAGATTTGCAGAGCCCCTTGCAGAGACTTTGACACACTAAAAGTGGGCAGGAACTGATGCAAAGTGTGGACACAAAGCAGACAGATGTCTAAGCACTGGTGTTTTCCTGCCCTAATGATAGAATGAGTCTGTTGTAATTATGAGTTTTGTGGGGTCTCATGATGTCTTCAGGAACATCCCAATCACCAGTGTTCCATGGAGGCTGCCTGTGCCCTGCTTGTTGGTGAGTTCTTCAAGGAAGGGCATGGGAAGGGATGCCTCACCCCATTCCAGGGCACAAGCACTTACAGACATGTATTTTCAGATGTTCTGGCTCCAGCCCAGAGGTTGAGGCACATGCAGGGACATGTCTAAACCCTGGTTCCTTCTTACCCCTTCCATCCTGAGCAGACAAACCTGGTAGTTTTCCAAGGGCTGGATCTTTTTCCAGCTGTTCAAGGCCTCAGGTGTCACTAGTAGACACAAAATGGGAACATAGATTCAGTCACAGCAGCCAGAGGTTTTTCATCTCAAGAAGGCAGAAGCCTTTATTTTGGGGCTTTTAAGCCCCTTTTATAAGGTGTTTTGATGCAGGTTTAGCATGATTGGTAAAGGGAACAACACCTCTCTCATCCCGTTGGTGGAACAAGAGAAAACACTCAGGACATCTGTACAATATTGTTTTGGGAACCAAAAATCTACTTACAAAAATCAGTTCTTGAGAGAAAAATGTTCTCAAGAAACTTTCCTTTGGGAACAGATCAGCCACTGACAGGCTGAACACTCTCTCAGGCTCAGAAAATGATGTCTACGCTCAGGTTCCAGCTTTTCTAGTCTCAGCCACCTTTTAGACCCCTGTGCATATCCTGCAGGTCCAGGAACAGGCAGCCTTGGTCTGGTGCAGACTCAAGGCCCCAAATTCTTGCCATGGGTTAGACAGGATGAGGTGAAGCAGTGTTCTGTGTGTAAGAGCCCCAGGAGAAACAATCACAATAGGGGTGGCTCTGCTGCTCTTCTCCTGTGAGGGATTTCATTGATGCTAAGGAGTCCAAGCAGAGGTGCAAGGGAGAACATAAATGGGAAAAAATTGTCAAAAAGGAATTAAAAAAGAGAAATACTCTAATTTTTGTATAGATTGCAGTATTTGTTGCCTTTAACTTGCCAAAATGCTGAAAAATATAGTAATTGCATTGGGTGTGGTCACACAAATTTTGTGAAATATTGAGTGGGTGACTTAGAAGAAAAACACCTTTCTTCCTCAATGTGTCATTTGAAAATTGCTGAAAGAAAAAGAACGCTTTTTAAAGGATCCAGTTTGAGCTATGGGGAGAGTGTAGATATGATCTAGTTGAAGGTGTCCCTGCTCATTGCAAGGGGGTTGGACTAGGTGACCTTTAAAGGTCCCTTCCAAGCCAAATCTTTGATTCTTTGATCTTCCAAACTGAGGGCAACCTTTTACAATTGCTTTTTGCAATTGCTTTTTGCAATCCCACTGCAAGTTTTCTATATGAATTCATTACTGACTTTGTTGTTAACCTTATTGTGATTTTTTCATTAATAACATCCCTATATTACAACTGTCTTTTCCCTCAAGGATCTTCAGCTGCATTTGAGACAAAGGCAGGTTTATTATCTCTGCTTTAGAGATGGAGAAAGCAAGATGTATAAATGGGATTGGTCCGCTGTGATGGAGTTTTTTACATCTGGACTAATTGCTTGAGACTCCCTTTATTGTTTCTTGAGAGAAAACAGACACTTCTAGTCATTACTTCCCAATACAGATAATTAAAATAGGTCATGTGACTAGCTTCATATTTGCACGGTGTTTGTGATGGGAATCTACAGGGAGAGGAGGAGGGGAAGTAGAGACAACTTCTCTAAGAGCATTTTTTGTCTTAAACTACACACGCAAAGTACTTATATCTAAATAGTCACAGGCTCTTTCCTGTCCTAGTATGTGATGATGGATGGATAGATAACCTTTCTCCATAAAAATATACATAATTAAGGGTAAATTTTTCATTGTCATCTCCAGCTTATGTTGAGCAATTTTCCTCTTTTCCATCAAGTATTGTTGTGGGTGAAGAGATCTGACCTATGTCTAACATAATATTCTTGGATGGGTTTTTTGAGTAATGGCACTGTTATTGTACAACCTCCAGCAAAAACAATTTGCAAAGTGTTGTGAACTTTTGAAAATGATCTGACAACAGCTCTCCAAGCAGAGTAGTTTTACAGGGATCTGTTCCAGATCCACAGGGCTTGGAAAGAGGGAGATAAAAAAAAAAAGAGGCATCAGAGGTATGTGCAAGCTGCCCTTCAAGTTTGTGGTGTTGGTAAAGGGGTGTCTGCTGTGCAACACCCATGGTAGATGTGTCATTCTCTTTGGGGTATGAAAAGCTCCAAGTGCTCAATATTCTTGAAAAAGTCTAAACCTGGAGTCACAAGATCACCTTTATGATTTCCTCAGAAGGTTTATCTTCACCCATGGCCATCTACAACATGTGAATAAAGAGCCAGCAGAGCCAGCAGACTCGTGCCCAGAAGCTGCAGAGACCTTATGGATAAGAGGAAAAACACATGACTGCAGATGCTGCTGCCTCCCTTTTGGGCACACAGTTCCTCTGGGACACCAGGACTTTGCTTTGGTCCATTTTCTCCAAAGTTGCTTGTGATAAGATACAGGTAGGAGCAATCACCATGAATTCAGGTGAGACCTCAGCACAATGTTACCTCAATGTTACCTGCTGCTGTAACAACTGACATCTTCATGATGTAGCATGGGCTGGTCTGCTGCATCCAAAAGTCCCAGTGTGATTCTTACTTGCTAGGATTTTTATAAATTAATTTTTTCCTCCATGTGGGGTTTGGGTCCCCTGAGGGGCTGAATGGAGAAGGTGAATGTTCAGAACAAGGCTTCAATTGGCTAAAAGCCATTTGTCTGCCAAGATTTACTGCACGATCCCATGGCAGAAAGGGCTAATGTGGGACTTCTGTGCCATCATTCCAAGAGTAACAGCAATGAGAGAAATTGGCTGTGGAGTCAGGGTCAGATGGGGTGAGACCCTAATATTAAGGTGCTTTGATGGTTATTAAAGGATTTGAAGAGGGGTTTTGCTGTATGGGTGGGATGAGAAGACAGCAAGGGAGGGGAAGAGCAGGTTCATGGTGAGCTGGTGTGGAGAAACCTTCAGAGGTGTGGTGGGACCCTGATATCAGCACCCTGCAAATACCTTTGGAGGAAGCCCTTGAGCCTGTTAGGGGAATTTCTGGAGGGAAGCCTTCAAGGAAGCCTGATTGCTTAGGATGAGACAAAAAGGCTTCCCCATGGTGCTACACCACACTAGGGAGATTTATCTCATTTCCTATAGTTCAGTGACCTTTGCTTTGCCCCTCTGCCACCCCTGTGCCCCTAGACTATTGGCTCCTGACCCCATACTTAACCTGAGACACTGCAGGAAGTCTTGGTCTTTCTTTCACTGGAACCCTTTGGTGGGGTTTGCAATAAACCTCTCTGGAATACTATGCAGGAGACCCTTTCCATCTTTCTTCACAGAGCTATCCATGGTGTGTGTGAGTTTTGGATACAGTGACTGTCTGTGTCTACCCCAGTGGCTTCCTCATGAGATGCTTTCAGAGTAGTAGCAGAAACAATATCCATTTTTCCACACTGCAACACCAGTGGAGTGAGGATAGATGGATTTTCTGTCTGTAACAAAGCAGGGATGGAAAGCGTCAGCTGAGGAGCCATTATGGGCATTCTACCAACACCCTCTGGTGTGTGCCCCTGGGGCCCAGGGGAAGTCAGCCTCTTTCCTCTGATGCCAGTGGATGCTGTGGGTCTGTTAGTATGCAATTAGAAGGATCTGGTCATCTCTCTCACTTCACCTGTTCTGAGTGGACTCTCTCTTGAGTGTGACAAGGAGTCGGGTCTCAGCCAGACTCTGGCCAAAACGCCAGGCACAGATGACACACAGCAAAGCTGATAAAACCAAAATGAAGGGAAAAGGCTGCCTTATTAATTAGAGTGGATTACAGAGGAGGAACCAAGGACAGGGACAAAGCAAGCCATCTGGGCTGGTGGTTTAGATGGTTGGAAATCTCCCCAGATTGCCTGAACCTTCTTAACCATGTTTTAACCATAGGAGCCCCATGCTGGCATCCACCTCCCAGGAACCTCTGTCCATGATATCCCTCCATCCAGTGAGACTAAAAATAGAGCATACAAGAGAGACATTAAGTTTACCTGGACTCCCAAAGATGTGTGATCAACACCCCCTTTCTCCCCGCTGAACAAAATTGTACCCAGCTGAGATGTCCTGACTTCATTCCCTTGAGATGAGCCCTTCCGCTTTTGTGATACCAAACTCCTCAGAAAGCAGTAAAGTTGACTTGAACCATTATTAAAATAATAGAGAGACCCCAGAGGATCTTTAACTAGGAGATCTTTAATAATTACTACCTCTAAGGCTGTTGCTACTCAGTTTGAACCAGGTCTTCTCATGCTGTCTGAGTCCTGGAGCAGGTCAAGTTCATTCCCACAGGGCTATGAGTGCCCTGTTTGACTTAATTGTCCTTGATATTTTTCTAGTCCTTGATATTTTTCTAGTCACATCATGGGTTTCCTTGGAAATGTTATATAGTTGAGAAAGAATTTATTATTTGCTGTCAGGAGGCAAATAACACCAAGGCATCTCTGAAGACATCTATTACATATCTGTGTAATGTGAAGGTTAAAACAAATCAGTAAAAAAGAGCCACTCTCTTGAGGGCAATATACTGTAAAATATTTCATCAGAAGGCCTGTATATTATTGCACTTGCAATTAATCTTCTTGGTTATAGCACAGCTTTTTTTCTCCTGCCACATTATCTCTGTTTTCAGCAGCCACTAGATGTCAGGGGGAAAAATCTTTTGGCATTGTTTTTGAGAAAATTCCTGTCTAAGTTGGAAGCTGTTGAGTTTTGTCATTCATTTGAGGTCCAAAAAAATGCCTGATATGGCTGGAGATGCCTTGGTATCTCAGCTGTCCCCCAGCTTCTCCCCTTGCTTTGCAACCATAGATCACTTCATGCAGCTGAAGAGGCTTAGCTCTGGCAAAATGATAACCACAGCACTGACCATCTTTCATCCACTACATGAAAGTCATGGGTATTTTATTATTACTACTCCTGAATATTGCCTGGGTTTAAACACTGGCTTTTGGAGTGTTTGTAACCCTTCTGTTATCAGATCATCATGCTGCAAGTATTCTGTGACTTGATTTTTATGACTGGAGTGAGTAGTTTATGTTTGTAAGATGAGTGCTGGAGACAAATCCTGTACAACGAAGGGATGCTTGCAAGGAGCCATGACACCAAATGGACTTTGGGAGCCAGCTCTTGGGGAAGGTGATGGGAGAAGACACTTTGTGGGTGGTTCTTGCATGCAAGGAGGACATACTGGTGCAGATGTTCCCCTCCTATTACATGCACCATCAGCATGAACCTCCTCCCCAGAAGGGTCAGGCTCTTTCAGACAAAGAATTCAGGAGGAAAGTGCCAGAGACCCACATATCTCCAAGAGTCATTGCAACACATTTATTTTCACTGAGGGGAAAGGGGGAACAAATGCAAACCGTGAGTCCCACAAAACAAATACTATTGAAAAGTTTTCTTGTCAGTTGTCCTCCTCTGCTGTGCATTTCCTGACTCTTGAGCAAGAACTGATTGATGTGAACAACTCTACCACTCAAAGCAATGACCTACTGGAGAGCCAGTGCTCTTGTGAAGGGTTGTGTCTGGGAAGAGAATGCTTAATTAATGCAGGAGGACAGAGAGAGGGTCTCTTGACATTTGGAGATGATATAAATGCTCCTGCCTCTCATGTCCCCTGGCAGCCCTCCCTGCCCTTTGAATGCCTTTGCTTTTTAGCCCAGCCTGCTGCAAGTTTGAAGTGTCTCTCCCTGCTGTATTGGAGAAAAGTGGCTTGGGAAAATTTCTTCCTGGTTCATGGTGTATTTTGTTTCATAAGCTTCCTTCTAATGTGCATGGCTTTTCCACTGGAGGCTGAGATTCATAGAATCATGGAATCATTTAGGTTGGAAAAGCCCTTAAAGAGTCCAACCATTAACTCAGCACTGCCAAACTCACCACTTAAACCACATCCCAAGGTGCCACATCTACATGGCTTTTAAAACCCTTTCAGGGATGCTGACTCCACCCCTGCCCTGAACAGCCTATGCCAGGGCTGAACAGCCCTTTGAGGGAAGAATTTTTTCCTAATTTCCAATCTAAACCTCCCCTGCTGCAACATGAGGTTGTGTCTTCTTTGTTGGGTATACATTTGAATCAATGCAATATGTAATAGTTATTCTGTGATGGAAATAGGCTGCAGCCATAGACATGGTGCTTGGAATGAGAGAGGCTTTCTAAACACAAACTACAGGTGTGACCTATGTTTATTTTGTGCTATGGTGTTTGTTGCAGGGAGGCATCCTGATGCACCTTGCTCGAGCTCAGGCAAGGCTCATCTGTATCCTTCATGTAGCTGAAGAAGTTTCAATGTATTCCAAAACTGTGAAATGCTGAAAATTTGCTAGGAAATGAAACAAAACAATTTTTGCTCTTTTCTCTCTTCTTTTTTACTGAACTTACTGGAATGTCCTCAGCAAGGACAAAAATCTCATGTGAGTTTCTTGAAGAAAGACTTTATACTTAACAATACTGAGAACAGGATTTTGTGGAGGCTGGTGGGTTGGCCAACAATGTGACCCCTCTCTCCTGCAGAGAAAGCCCTTAGGCTCTAGCTTGCCACTCTCCCCCTGGGGAAGAAACCCAAGCTAGTAGTCTTTGCAGTCATGACAGGTGAAAAGGAGTCACCCCCACCCCGAAACATGTCTTGCAGACCATGGTTTGTGTACCCTGTGCAGATTCTATGTACCCCATTGGTTCTTCCCCTTTGCTCTGCCCCTGAGCCCTCAGCTGATATAAATGCCTCTTTCCTCTGACTCCCTGGCTTTTCATCATGGGACTCCTTGGAGGAAGGAGCTGAATAAAACCTCCCAAGGGATTCTCTATGGAGGCTCTGTCTCTTTCCTTCCACATCACCTGAAGAGCTGCATTCACTCAGCAGCCCTTTTCAGGGCTCAGAGCTGAAACTGCAGAGTGGCTGCAGATGAACCTGTGCCTCCAGGATGTCCATCTAGGACCCTTCTCTAGGAAGGTTGCAGCCCCCAGACCACTGACCAAGCCACGACATTTGGTGCTCTGAACAGGGACAGCTGCCAGCAGCTCCCTGAAAAAGCATCTCCTGCAGCAGCAGCTGTGGGAGTTAAGTCACTCTCAGGTTTTGCCACTTCCCTAAGGAGAACCCCTTGCGTTTTAGCAAGGGCTATCTGAGAGGTGACTGGGACCCTCTGAGCACCATCTGGGGAGTGAGGAAGACTCCCTGAGGACCAGTCCACAGGTAACCACCCACCCAGCAAGTTTCCATTGCCCAGCAGGCTTCCCATGCCCAAAGAAAAAGTGTATTGAACTGGGGCTTTTCTTTTTCGAAGACACACACTTCTACTGCTGGGTGTGGGAGAAGATTGAGGATGGTCAACAAGCTAAGCTTGTCCAAAGCTCAGCCCTTCTCAAAGAGACATTTATCTCCAAGTTGTGGGTGATGTTGTTGTGTATCAGAAAGAATGTATACATATCTATGTTTACAGTCACTGTCCTGGGAAAGTGCTTAGAAATTATGTAAACAAGATTGAAAAGTTGAGTTTTCAGGGCCACACTCTAATCCTGGTCAGGACTCAAACAAAAGTTCTAGACTGGACCCCTCCTGGCACCAAGCTGGAGAGGAGAAGAAAAACTATCTGAGCTAGCTGAGAATCTCTGGCTTGGGTCATGGTCCTACTTGGAATGCCTGCTGAAATGCAATCATGGTGGTCCTAGGATCCAAGAAAGAAGCTCGGTGGTTCATTCCAGTTAGAAATGGTAAGATACACAATAGTGCTGAGTCTTTCAGTAGGGCTTCAGCTGCTCCCCAGGGATGCCATGGTACCCAGGGAGGAGAGGGGTCATCTCTGGGAGGACCAAGCAGAGGCAGTGGTGGAGCTGCTGGGTCCTGCTGCAGCTTGGTGCTCTCCTTGATGCTCTCCTTGGTGCTGTCCAGGAGACAGGAGGCCTAGCTGAACCATATTTCAGAATTATGGGAACTTCATGGTAGCTCCCAAAGCTGGCTGCTCTGGAATTGCACAGAAGTGTCCTGTGTGGTGTCTGGAAGGCTGAATGTGATATATGAGAGGCAAAATAAGAAGTCTGGTCCTAGAGAATAGAAATAAACTCCAGAAATGGGAAACTTCCCTGAGAGGAGAAAAGGGACAACCAGATGGGCTTTTGGATCTTTTTTCCTCCCTTAATTTCTACAAACATTAAAATAAGTTGGACAAAGCCATAGGTTTGTAGCGTTGGAAGAGCGGATGTCCAATGCTTGGGGGGCTCTTGGTTATTTCTCGGTGGGACACATCCCCATAAAGCTCCCCCACACTTGGACAGAAATATCATTAAAAACAGGTGTCTTTGTTTTTATGAGATGCTGGAATTAGTGTTTCTTTTGTGTCTGAAATGAGTATAGAATTGTCAGTAGGGCTCCTCTGCACTCTTCACCTTCTCTTTGTAGAAACAGAGCCACCTTCACTGGGCAGTGTTTGCACAAGGAAGAGTGGGTGCAGGGGGACCGGAATAGCCCCTGAAATTCCATATTTAGTAAAAACCAGTGGGGGGAGATTTTAATTTTTCACTCTCAAGTAAATCTCCTCCTGTACACAAACCAACCTATGCCCCCTTCTTTTTTCTTCCTATGGAGAGCCTCTTGAGCCAGAGACGCCCATCAGCCATCTTATATTGCTTAATTTAGAGTGAGCAGTAATGGGTCATTGCATCCTGTGGAGAGGATTGTCTGCCCCTCTTGCATCTCCATCTCTCCTTCCTCACAGTCCCCTGAAGGAACCACTTTGAAGAAACAACCCCTGGCATGTGCAGACTAGTCTTTGATAGGCAGACTCATATTCTGGGGATACATCCCAGCAGGTCAGTTTGTTAACTGTCCACTGTGAACTTCAACATGACAACACCATCACAATATTTGTGATATCCTCAGTGTCTTACATTGCACTAACATCAATGCTTTAGAGTTGCACAGAGAGAGTAGAGTTTATGTGTTTCTAGCTATAGGTCAGAAAACATAGCAAAGGGAATTCCTCCTTTATTAATAGAAAGCCCAACTTCAATTTAACATTCCGTTTCATTATAATTAGAGCTTGGAAAGGGAAGACTATCATGGCTTTGATGATTAGTGGACATGGATATGGCCCTTTAAATTACGGGAGAGAAACTTGGTGATGTAATTAATTCAATGTACTGCCAGAGTCTATGTTGAGAGAAATTATATACTGCATGTACTCTTGGTGATCTCCCTGAGCAATTCAAAACTCCAGTCTGGAAGAAAATGTTCATTTTTTCCTTTTTTTTTTCTTCTTACCATGAGGACATGTGGTGATGTTCAAGTCACCATCAGTTAGGCACTGGGTGCTCTGGCCTCTGTGCTGTCTGAGTACCATTTTGAATGGTTTGCCTCCTGGTTATGATGCACACACTGTATCTAAAGACTACAGTGTACAAAACATGATTAGAAACCATCTGAAAATGTGTGTTCCTGAAGAATTGATGATGCTTTTTAATTCAGATATTTCTAGACAGCCTGGAAATACTAGAGGGAATTGCCTTCCCAGCAGGGTTTGAGTGGACTCAAATCCAGACAGAAATGAGAAGAACAAAGAATGACAGGAAGCAGAGTCTGATTGTGATGGATTTCTGTCTCAAAGCCAATGGCTTGTTAAATTGATTCTTTTTAAGATTGTCCATATATTTTTCTGTTTCCCCTTTAAAATCCCCTTGGGCTTTTTGTACATTTTGCCTACTACAATCTGCTATGTACATCACCTGCCCTGTAGAAATCAGCTAATAGGATAAAAATTAAGAAGAAATTGTTAAACTTCAAACCATTCCTTTCTCTGAATCATTATTTAAATATTGAAGTAGGAACATAATCTCTTTGGAGACCTTCAGTCTCCTGTCAAAAGTGTTTGAAAAATCAACAAGTGGAGAAATCTGTTGGGGGCAGGTAGATGACAGACTGAATGGCCATGTAAACTTAAATTCTGGTGGGGAAGTTTATATAATAAATGGTAAAATGAACTGACAGGGGGTTCTCTCACTGTATTTCCTGTACTGAATGGAGGAGAAATGAATTGTGGAAAACCTTAACCCAGGTTTGAATCTGGGGACTAAGGCTATCTTTTAAATAAAATCAATTTTTTACAACAGATCTTGATTAGACAAACATTTCATAGACTCTGAAGCGCTTCCTTTAGTGCCAAGTGTATCTAATTTGTCCATGATGTGCTCATCACTGGAGGAAATCTGAATGACTTGTCCACGTGATGAGGATACTATAAAACCCTAATTATTGAGTCTTTGCTGATTAGCTTTAAACAAAGGAGTAATGGCCCCAGTGCAGATCAGCAGTTATCCTGGCAGAAGTTATTACTAGTTTAACTTACAAAGCAGGATTTCAGCAAGGAATCATAGAATCATAGCATAGCTTGGGTGAAGAGGGACCTTAAATCTCATCTCATCTCAACCCCCTTCCATGGGCAGGGAACCTTCCACTAGACCAGGTTGCTTCAAGCCCTGTCCAACCTGACAATTGATGTTCTTGGAAAAGTGGAGCAGGTGCATGAGACTGACCATAAAAAACAAGAGTACATACATTTAGTTACTGTCTCCCAATATCTGATAAAATGGGAAAAGGCTTGATCTGGGGTATGTTGTCTGTTCAGGAAGTCCAGTGAGTGCTACTGCAGGTTGTTTCCTTGAAAGAAGGATGATTACAAAGGTAAAAGGAAACATGGGAGAGTGAGAGAAGCTACACTGCATGGTTAGAGACTTGAGACCATTGGGTTGGAAGTGTCACATTTGGCCTTAAAGGAAACACAGCTGAATACTGACTACTGAAAGTGTTTCAAACTTCTGGGGACAAGTATTTTAGAAGTGGACACAGATGCCTGCAGAGATTAGACCCCTCCAGATGGTTGTCCTCTTTCTGGGACCACAGTCTTCATCTCTGGCAATAGGAAATGTGATAAATGCAGAGAGCCTTATTTAGGTGCTTGGCAAAGCAATGTTTGGAGAGACAGGATTACCTTGCTCCTGATTTGGGAAGTTCATACCTTGTGTGGCACATTTATCACCCCTCTTCCTTCTTGGAATAGGGGGAAGGGAACGGTAGGAGGGAAAAGAAAGTAGAAGACAAGAAAGGGGGCACCCAGACAAGGGAGGGGGCTTGTGGGATATTCTTCCCATCCTGAATGATTTATTTTTCTTCTGGGAAACACTGAAACTTCCAAGTTGTAATTAATGAGACAAAAACGCTTTCCAGGTGCTCATAAGTGCAAAAGTGCAATAAATCAAAGAGGTAGTCTAAAGGAGGAATCTTGCAGACTAGGGAGAAAAGAAAACAGACGGAAGAGCTGCGTGTCCTCTGATGTCCAGGACAGTCTCCAAATTCCTGTGACGCTCTGAGGGTGTGTTTTGGGCTGCACAAGGAGCTTTCTTGGGCCAGTTGAATCTGTCAGTGGAGGAACCTGGTATAGGAGCTTGTTTTCTGGGCCTGAAACACAATGAGCAAGATGTGGAGAGAGCAATAAGGACAAGAAGAACCAAGAGGGAAAACTGGCAACGGCAGATGACAGATTCACCTGTTGTCTACAATGGAGAGAGATCTCTGTTGTTATTTATTCACTCTGTGACCCCAAAACTCTAGGGCAGCTCTCTGCTAGCATCCCAACATCCTGCATGATTACATTTACTCGGCTCTTCTTGTAGGGGTGCAGAGCCAACTTTAAAGCAGATGATGCATCATGACCTCTGGCTCTGACTTCCAAATTGCCCCCCTGTTGATGAGAAGAATGGAGAGTTGCATCAAGTTTGGTGTTTGTACCCTTCTGCAGGGAAGCACAGCTCCATCCCACCCCACTGGTGAGCCCAAGTCAGGGCACACGTGATTTCATGCCCTATGAAGATACACAGCAAAGCACTTTGGAACATGTGGTATTGTAAGCTAAGGGATGTTGTTGCCCCATGGCAGCTAACATAGGGCATAAGTGTCCAGCTCTGGGGATCCAAAACTAAGAAGGATGTGGAATTTTGGAGCAAATCTGGAGGAGTCCATGGAAATGCTTCAAGAGCTGGAGCCCCTCTGCTCTGGAAACCGGCTGGGAGAGCTGAGGGTGTTTACCTGGAGAGGAGAAGGCTCCAGGGAGACCTTCGAGTCCCTTCCAGTGCCTAAAGGGGCTCCAGGAGAGCTGGAGAGGGACTTTGGACAAGGGCCTGGAGGGACAAGACAAAGGGGAAAGGCTTCCCACTGACAGAAAGCAGGGTTAAATGGGATATTGGAATGAAATTCTTGGCTGTGAGGATGTTGAGGCTGTAGGACAGGTTCCCCAGAGCAGCAGCAGTGGCTGGCCCATCCCTGGAAGTGTTCAAGACCAGGTAGAATGGGGCTTAGAGCAACCTGGTCTAGATGAATTTTAAAAGGTCCATTCTAACTGAAAGCATTCTGTGACTATGCTATGTTTGAATGAGTTGCTGATGTCTTGAGGAATGGCTTCATTGTCAGTTTGTGGCTGGTTGCCTCTCCTGAAGGCTTCTGGACAGAGAGGTTTGCTCTTTTGTGGTTACTGATTACCTAAGAAACTCCTGATCCAAGGCAATGCTGTCCCTTTCCATCTGCAGCATTCACACAAGAGCTCCTTCAGTGCCCATTATCCCAACAACACTGACCCTGTTCTGACATCTCCATTAATACTTATTTATTTATTTATTTATTTTAATCACAGAACTCATTTCTCATGTACTGCTGGGATTTTCATTAGAAGAATTTGCAGTGCCATATGGAAAATGGGTTACTTGAATTCTTACAAAATGGAAGCATTTAGAATGTGTCTTTGTGGAAATAATTCCCCATCTTTTTCAAAATCACCTCCCACACATTATTAAATAATTAGTATTATTTTTTATTATTTCTTGTTACTCTATGCTATTAATAATAATTGCTGATTGCTAATGATGACTATTATTTATGGTTATTGAGGTAACACCTGGAAACTCTGGGGCAGCTCTGGCCTACATCCTGCCAGGAGTTAGGCAAATATACTGGAGAAATCCAGTCTTGACTTTCTTTTTTCTGTCTCTCAAGTTGTTCTGGGCTTGGGCCCAGCAGGTATGTTATCCATTCCTGATTTGCTGAGAGCTGTGGTGAACACAATGAGTCAGTTCCCTACTTGGGATGAACCACTGTTCAATTCAACTTTTACTGAAAATGTCTGGGCATAAGAAAGGAAATGTTTATGAGCTAATGTTAAGAGTGGTAGGGCTAAAGGGGAACAAAAGCCCTCCACAATTGTAACGGGGGAAAATGAGAACCCAATCTCATTAATAAACAAAGAGCAGGATGTAATTAATAAATTCCTCTAAACCTGCCAGGATATGGAATTCCTTTATAATATATGCCCTTAAGAAGAGAAATAAAAAGAAAAAAATCAGCTGATGATAGACTTGGAAACTTTGAAAGTATACAAAATGTAGGGGCTGACATTTATCCTTCTTGTTAAAGGCATTTAATTAAAGAGTTAAGGAATCACTGTGGAGCATGTGGAAGTGTGGCCATGAGATATAAAATCACATGTTTCTAGTTTGTCTGCTGTTCCTGTCATGGTGCAAACAGAGCAGAGGGACATGGTCCCAGGTCAGAGGGAAGCACACCAGTGGATCTGCTCTGTGACACCATCCCACAGGGAAATTTGTAGCATTAAGGGGAAAAAAAAATATATATTTCTGGATCTTCCAGAATCTGGGGAATAAAAGCTCTGATACAAAACAACCATACTGTCCAGATTAGTAGTGGAGAAAAATGGTACACAGAAAACAAGTATATTATGGTTTAAAACTAATTCTAACTACTGGAAGGTCAATCACTTCACAACTTTTTCATGTCTTGGACCTCACACTCACTTGACCCTTTCATTATGGGCCCAAAAGCTCTTCCTTTTATCTTCCTGAGATGCAATCCAAGATGGGTGTGGAAGGACCCACCAGCCCCTCTCTCCTGAACTTCATTTGCTCATGTGCCTTGATGAATCCAGCACACATCTAAGAAACCTGAAAGGGGCAGCAGATGCAAAACCTGGCATTAGGGAAGGCCTGATAAAAGCAAGGAGAAGCAGCTCACATTGGATGTTGCACAGATGGGGGACACTGAGGAGATCTGTTTGGGGAGGAAGAGATTTGATCAAATGTACACTCGCTTAGGATGGATGTCAGTACGATGGGATGGCATTTGTCAAGATTAGAGGAAAAGAGGTCCCCACAAAAGGATTTGGTGGTGCAGATGGGTTGGAAAGGACATGCTGCAGTGGCAGTGTGTGTAAGGAAAAGAGACAGAACTGAACACAAATGCTGGAAATTATCAGACTTCCCACTAGTTATCATATTTAAACCCAATTGTTATTTTTCCATTCAAAATGAAAGCTCTTGTTCAATCATGAATTATCAATCTTTGCAATGGAGATCTGCAGTAAGATTGTACCATTGTAGAAGTCAACCTCTGGTCTGCAAACCTATGTATTTGTTGAAGGTCATTGCTTCACCTTACATCTCCCTCAGGCTTTTTCCTCACTTAATTATCACTGGGAGAAGAATCAGCCCCAGAACTGTCTAGTCCAGATTTTTCCAAGTACACAACTTACACTATTTTGGCAACTTATCTGTGATATTTTTTAGCTGTCTTGTTCTTTTTCTGGACTTTAATATGTGTTTCAAATCTTCACTGCAAAAAGTAAAAAGTAAATAGGGACAATTTAGATGGGTAATACACAGGCCCTAACAGAAGATGGAGAAGAGAAACAGTAACAAATAAACCTAAATAAACAGTCAAACTCCTAATAAATAATGTCCAATTACCAGACAACTGTAGCAGAGTAGCCATATTAGTTGGCATACCCTGATGCTGATAGTCTAGATAAAAAATTAAAACAAATCCGGACCAAAGAGAGGCTCTTTGTTGCAATGGTGCAACAGTTTACTTTCTAGCCAAGGCAAAAATAACATATAATCATTTAATACCATTTCTTCAAATAAACTTCATTTTGAGATAATGATTTCCAGATGGATGAAAGTTTATAAATGTATCTGCCACATGATACATTACCACTGGGTAACAGAAAGGTTAAAAGAGGGATTTAGTCACTGGGTCTATACCAGTAAATTAAATGTGCCCTGTGCTGATCTCATGAGGCCAAACAGCGAGGGAGGGTTGTGTCCACATCGTCATCCCTTCTTTGCTATCCAAAACTAAGTGGCTTCTTCCAAACTGCCTTCTGGAGTTGTTGACTTGTGCTGCCTTCTGAGCTGTCCTGGGAGGTGTCAACTGTCCAGATGTGAATGGTGCCAGGAGCATCCTAAAAATTAAACCATCTGGAGAAGGGAGCTCTCATGTCTGGAAAGAATCCCAGGTGCTTTTTTGTTTACCCGTATGGACACAAAGAGAAACTTCGCAGAAAACAACACAACTCTCTCTGCATCAACCACTATTGTCCTTCAACCTATTTGGGAAGCTCATCTAAAGTTTCAGGGCTGGATTATCATGGCCAGCTTTGAAAACACAGAATCCCATACAAAAGATCAGGTCACAAATGGTCATGCTCAAAAACAAGGCAAGAACCTGTTCAAGATGTCCATAGAGTTTGTCAGCTAATGGCCCAGCACCATTTATTGGATGAAATACTAGCCTTGATCTCCTTGGAGCCAAAGCTGCTAATCAGGCTGTCAGTGTTACATGTGTTTGATTGCTTTGTTAAGTTGGGGCCCTGCAGAATCAGCACCAGGAATGTGAAGGAAACAATGGCACTTCACACTTAGCATGGAGAACTTTGAGTGTTGTTAATTATTTTTCATTTTCCTGGTTAGCTTTAAGAGACAGAGCTGAAACAAATCCAGGCAGATATCAGCCACAGTTATTAGTGTCTCAAATCTTTGTCTTGTAGGCTTCAGTCTGGTTAAAACAACAGAAAAAAAAAAGAAGCTGCACATGTTTCAGATTAAGGCCCCTATGATATGTGGGATTTTAAATAAATTGCTTGGGTTGGATCCAACACTAATTATTTCCCTTTAAAACCTCTCTTTTTTCCCCCACTGCTTACAGGGGATTGTTAATTGTGAGTTTTTCCTCAGTTTTATCCATACCTTCCACCATGACAATACCTCCACAGATCCCACAGTTAAAATCTAAATGAACCACGGAGATAGTTGGTTTTCATCAAGGGATTGATGGAAAACTGGCATGTCTCTTGCTCATCCTGCTTCATTTTTCACCTGGTGGGTTGGAAGAAGAGTTCTCATCTTCTAGGATCTCACATCTTGGGCAAATCAACTGCTGTGGAGCCAAGGCCAGAGGTGCCCCAATTCTTAAACTTCTCCCCAAAAGTCCCTACATTCCTTGGGTGTCCACATGTTGCCAGAATCTCTGCAGCTCATTTGCCAGACTCCTTTTAGCCTTTCAAAGCAGGAGCTGCGGAGTCCTATAGCTCCAAAATTTCCTAGTCCTTTGGGGTTGCACACTTATGGGGCTCTGGAACAGTCCCTTGGTGATGAAGGTGTTCCAGGGACTCTTCTGCACTTAAAATATGAAATCCAGCACATTTTGAAGTGCTTGTTGGAAAAGCAGGGTAGGCTTTGGGATTATATTTTTAACTTCATGAACAAACATAAAGGGTAGTTCTTGAAATTAAGGGTTAGTAGTGGATTACATTCCCAAATGTTTTGACAAGATGGTGGTACCCAATGTGATTTCTCCTGATTCTGAGCAACAGAGGCTCATCAGAAGAGGGCATCACTGCAGAAACTTGCTGAGAGGAGGTCAGAAACTCATTATAATATATTTTATTTAAGTGGAAAACAAGAAAATATAAAGGAAAGGATCCAATTTTGTTTAAAGGCCCTGTACAGTCTAAAGGACTACAAGGTTATTGAATGCAATTATCTTTGGGCAAGACTGAAGATCCGACTTCAGGGACTACAGGTTGATGTAAATGATACAGATGCCACTGTGGATGTCATCTTTTTAATTTAGCACTTTCAGCTACAAAGCTGAAGTTTGGTGGGCCTGACAACAATGAAAAGGGAGAAATTGGGATTTTACAGTCTACTGAGTGTATTTGCCTTTTCCATGGTAAAGGATGTAAATCCAAACACACCTGGAGGTTCCTTGGTATCTGAAGGGAGACTGACAAAGATTTTCAATTGCTGAATCGCCTCTCTGCCAGTTTTCAAAGGCTGCATGTCTGGAGGACTTAACATATATCTGCTGTCTGCTCCTCCTTCTCAACTGAAGGAATGACAGGCTGGGCCAGCTCATTTTGATCCATGTTCCCTGTCTGGAGAGTAGAGCATCACCAGTTCCCAATCTGAATGCATGCTGAAATTCAGGATCATGCCCAAACTGTTTCTTGAAAACATTTAATCTTGACTGTAAGAACAGCTGCTGTAGATGAGTCTCTGTTACTTGTTGCTCAGTATGTTTCTCATTACCTGATATTCCAGAAACATTTAACAACTGTCTCATTAACTGTTAAACCCTGCATGGTTTTATCTCAAATCCTTTGTGAGGTATTAAATCCACTGCTGCCAAGTTGGATGCCAGGCCTTAGGCAGGTGGGAGAAACCATGAACCTGTTGTGCTGCCCTTAAACTACATAACCCAGCAAATAGTGTAAAGACCTTGCTCAGTCATCTTTGCATGTCAAAATCTCCCCAACCTTCCTTTTCCTCCTCTGTTGGCATGAGATGTTTTTGGACACCTTCCCAGTTTCATCAGGTCAGTTCTTGGTAGGCTGGAAATCTCTGTTTCCCATATAGTCCCCCCAAAATATGAACAAATATCATCTGTGGTGGAGCTGAGCAGTGGAAAGGTTCTATGTCCTGTAATGGCTTCGTGTTTACATTGCTACTGGGAGCAGACAAGGTGGTTTCATATTCTTGGAGTTTTTTAGTTCTCTTGCCCATGCCATAGATTTTTAACCCAGCACAAATACTAGGACTCTTCTTGAAAAGGAGGGGCTTAGAAGGGCCACAAACCTCTTCTACTCTCTCTGGATTTTACAAGCCAAAGTAAAATCCATTTATCCATTTTCCACAACATTTCTTCCATGACTCTTTCATGTCCTTCTCTCCAGGTAATCTCTGCTAGGTGTGTAGTCCCATCTCATGCTGACGTGATAAAGGTGAGTATAGAATCACAGAATGGTTTGGGTTAGAAGGTGCACTCGTAAAGATCATCCAGTTCCATGCCCTTCCCATGGGAAAGACACCTTCCACTAGACCAGGTTGCTTCATGCCCCATCCTACCTGGACATGAACACTTCCAGGGATGGGGCTGATTTAAGAAAATATGGATATGATCTAGTACCAATATCCAACTGAGATGGACAAAGACTCTTTAACTGTTTTGGGGTTACAGAGTGTATGTTTATTAGCAGCCTTAAAGGCATGGCCCCAAGTACAAGTGAATACTTTTTATTTACAGAAGTATTGAATACAAATACATAGTCATAACCCAGTTACCACCCACTCTCTGCCTCCTATGCTAATTAGGAAAAAGGCAATTAAGCATGCGTAGTTTGTTCCTTGAAATGGGTCAATGGTCTTTTTATGAGGAGGAATCACAGAAGGGAAGAAGACATACAGCTCTTCCTCATCCTGACCTTTCTACCTTTTCCATGCAAAGTGACAAATGGTGCTCTTCTCTGATGGGGCTACAGAATTTGTGGATAGGTGCAGAGCAACTGACGTCATCTGCCTGAATTTCCACAAAATGTTTTATGCTGTCCAACACAGCAACCTTGTCTCCAAATTGGAGAGATGGATTTGATGGATGAACCACTCAGTGAATAAAGACTGGCTGGATGACTTCACGCAGAAGTGTCATCAATGGCTCATTGTCCACATGGAGACCAGTGACAAATGGGGACCCTTGTCACCGGTGCAGGGAATGATACTGTTCAACAGCTGTGTTGGCAACATGGACAGTGGGACCTAGGCACCCTCAGCATCTTCATTGACTACACTGAGCTGTGTGCTGCAGTCACACACTGGAGGGAAAGGATGGCACCCAGAGTCACCTAGACAGGCTGGAGAGGTGGGTCTGTGTGATCCTCCTGAAGTTCAACAAAGCCAAGCACAAGGTTCTGCAGCTGGGTCATGTCAGTCCCAGGCACACATACAGGTGGGGCAGAGAAGTGATAGAGAGCAACCCTGTGGGGAGGAACTTGTGGGTGATGGTGGATGAAAAACTCACTATGAGCTGGCAGTGAGTGCTCCCAGCCCAGAAAGCCAAAAGGCTGAATCCAAAGAAGCACAGCCGGGGGAGGTGATTCTCCCCCTCTACTCTGCTCTTGTGAGATCTTACCTAGAGTACTGCATACAGTTCTGCTGCCTGTAACACAGAGAGGGACGTGAAACTTCTGGAGCAAGTCCAGAGGAAGTCCTAAAGTTGATGAGAGGACTGGAGCACCTCCTCTATGGACACAGGCTAAGAGAATTGGGGCTGTTCAGCCTGGAGAAGTTTGTGTTCCATTTTTGTGGAGAAGTTGGTTGTGGGGCAACCTCATAGCACCTTCCAGTATCTGAAGGAAGCCAGGATGTTCATCACGAACTGTGGTGATAGGACAGGGGGATATGGGTTCAAAGTCTAATAGGGGAAATTCAGATTAGATGTTAGGAAGAAATTATTTACTGTGAGGGTGGTGATGCCCTGACACAGGTTGCCCAGAGAAGCTCTGGCTGCCCCAACCCTGTAATTGTTCAAAGGCAGGTTGGACAAGGCCTTGAGTAACGTGGTCTAGTGGAAGGTGTCCCTGCCCATTGCAGGGGAGTTTGGGAGTAGGTGGTGTTTAAGGTTCATTCTAACCCTTTAATAGTCTATGATTCTACCATTAAGAGATGAGGTTGGAATTCAGAAATTGGCATTCATTGCTCACTTTGCTGCCCAGTAAAATGCAATCCCCCAGCTTGATGCTGCTTATTGCGTTCTCAAAGCATAATTTCAAGGAGGCATGAAACACTTCTGCTCCTTGCTCTAGACACCTGGATAGTTGCACTGCTTGGTGCTAGGCAGTGTCATGCTTCCTTTATTAGGTGGAGGCACCATCACTGTAGTGATGCAAAGTAGTTCAGCAAAGCTTTTAATGTCCTTCAGGGTGAAAGCTGACAGTAGAAAGAAGGACACACAGGTACTGAAGCTACATTTTAAAGCTGACCATCCATAATGTGATTTATATGATTGGGGGATCTGCCATCACATGAGATATTTTTTTTCCACTGCAAGGCATCTGGAAGATCTCCTCAATTTTCATTTTTCACCTGCTTGTCAATCTTTTTATCCTACCACTTTATTTAATTAGAAACACTGGGTTCAATGATACTTTTCCTTAGAGACGGAACACACCAGGACATTCTCCTTGTAGCTCAGGTGGTAGATGTACATTGGCTGCCCTGAAATCATCTGTGGAAAAAGCAAGAGGAGGAGAAGTTCAGAATCCCCCTGTGCTGGATTACTAACCCAACCCTGTGATGGTTCTCTAGAGACAACAGACACACAGCCCATCCTGAGGATGAATTACTGGATCCCATTATAATAGGAGGCACAGAGACATCTAAAAAAGAAAAGAAAAACTTCTCCAAATAACCACCATCTGCTGCCATTTCCAGGGTATCCCCTTCCTCCAAGCAAGCCACTGCTGTGATTCATGCCACATCCCACACTGCTGCCTGCCCTTACCATCAGAACAGTGTACATGCATATTTCCTCCTTAGGCATGAGTTTCCTGCTGTTCAGTAAAGCAGGTGGATGGGGAAGATGTAACTCATCTGTGAGGAGAACAACAGACAAGGGTGTCAGGGGGGAAAAGTTTCTGGTGAGTCTCTGGATGGGAGACATGGATCTTCTTTTCTGTGTCAGCCATGTCAAGGTAATTGGGAACAACAAGGCAGTGCTGGAAAATGGTGTCATGGATCCTAAGCCTTTGTGGGAGTCACTCCTCACAATATATGAAGTGCTTACAAGAAGCCATGACAACTCCAGTGCATGGCTGACATGTTGAGCCTTTCACCTAAGTCAGTGAGGCAGGAAAAGAAGGTGAAAAGTTTCATGCAGTCACAGGGAGAACAGAGCCAGGATTGTTCTACAGGAGGAGAGGGCAGGGGGTGGGTAATAAAGTCAGTTTCTAGCTGGGGAGGCCAAAATTCTTTTGTGGAATATAACATGTGCTTGCTATGCTAGCAGCAGATGTGGTTTAGGAACTCTGTCCTATTCCTGTGTGCCTAAGGCATTCCCTACCACTGGCATGAGGAAAACAGGCACAGTCAACACGCACTGTAGGACAGTTGTGCCTCTGTGAGGGCACAGCAGGAGCTTCTCAAGAAGCTCAGCATCCCCATGGCTCCTCTCCAGAGCCAGTGAGTTCTTGGGATGCCACATGTAACCTCACAGGCTGCTGTTCTTGCCCCTGAAACATGCCATGAACTGAAAGTAACTTTACCAGTTACTTTTGCCATCGGTGGCATTTTCTTTTGGAGGGTTCCTTCTCTGGAAGAAAAGTCCTTTTTCCTTCTTGAGAGTTGTGTCTCAGCTGATGTGTGGTTTTTCTATGTTTCTGTCATCAAAAATTAGTCCAGACCCTACTGCAGCCTACACCACACCTAGAAAAGTTATTAAGCTGCAGACACATAGTCTTTACCTTTCAAGAGGAAAGGATTTATGCAAAGTGGGTTTTTTTCTGCCAAGAAAATCCCAGCTGGAGACTCAGAAGCCCTAAACCCAGCACAGAGAGTTATCCCTTTCCACCCAGTTACTCTCTAAGGGCAGCCAGAGGACCAGTGCCTGGCACCCTCTTGCCAGGCACCCAAGACAACCCAACACAAATGAGATACCACGAGACAGAAGCAGTGTGTACTTCTGTTCATGTGTCTTAGTACAATTATTCTGCTGTAAATTTTTCTGAATGCTTTTTGGTCTCACCTCACCTTTAAACCTTATTTAGAGTTTAGGATCTGAACATTTATTTGACGTAAATTTGTTTCTGTGTAAGGACAATTGCTGCAGTGAGTCCTAAACACCACCAGCTTCCTGCAGGCTTTTGGGCTGGAAGTGCACTGTGTACTCCTCCCAAATCATCCCTACAGTGCTTCTCATGAGCTTTGGATGCTGGGCACAGCAGGAGAGGAGTTAGAATGAACCCAACCCAGAGGAGGATGAAAAGGCGGATCTCTCAGTGTCACATGCTCTGGCTGGGCTGTAATCTCATCCAGGAAAGTTTACACTGTTTCCAATTTAAGCTGTTTAAATACTTCTGAAGAGACAATGGATCTGAGGCCTCCACTGGTGATTTGCTGCCAGGGCCCAGCAGGGTGGGTGGACAATGATGAATTGGTCTGAAGTAACATGTCCTACTGCAAAATATATTACATATCTCCCCTCACTCCTGCTCCTTAAAAACCACTACAGGGACTGCTTTTCAGCCCTTTTTGGCTTGAAGCCATTGAAAAAAACCCAACCCCCAAAACTTTAGGGGAGGGTGTGATTGTGCCAATGTGCTGAGGGATGCTCAGCAGGATTGGGCATACAGCAGATGAGTTGTGCTCAGGAAATGAAGCTTCACTTCTGTCTAGGACTAACTCTTGGCCACTGAAAGTAAAAGGGATTTCTTCCTGACTGTCTTGGAGGGATTTATGATGGCAGTCTATTCCATGACCCTCTGTTTTATGCCTAAAAATGGTTGCTGTATCTTTAAGGCTCAGGACTGGGTGTGCATGGGGCCAGAGAGAGGGAGCTTTGGGCTCTTTGGCAGGCTTTTTCAAGGCCTCACTACCCAGGTGTTGTGTGATGCTGAGCAGTTTGGTTTTGCTTAGCTAGCTTGGTTTTGTTGGCCCAGGCTAGAAGCTTTTCCCTTCCCTGGCCTTGGAGAAGCTGCAAGAGCAATCTTTCACCTGCCACAAGGTGAACAGCTTCTGATCCATGGCTGGAGGAGCAGGGCTGCCCCATTCCAGCCACAAACTTCAGGAAGCTGAGCCAGGGAGAGAAAACACACAAAAAGGCTCAAGCCCTGCTTTGTCTGCCGTGGGGACGAGGTCGATGACAGATTTGCCACCAGGTTTTTTGCATCCTGCTGGAACTCTTTTATGGAAGCTCCACTTTCCTCAGCATGAAAGCCAGCACCATCTCACACCATGTGCCAGAAAGGGGTATTTCTTCAACATTTGCCCCATTCTCCAGGCAATTTTGGGTCTTTGTTGCTCTGTGTGTGGGGGGAAGAGGGTGAGTTCTGTGAGCATTCTGTTGTTAATAAACTGTTGGTTTTGGCATTTTTTCACCTTCCTCTATTAGTATTCATCTTCTGCTGGTGGAGGGGAATTGTTGAAACCCTTTAGAGGAAACTACTCATTGCAGAGTGTCTCCTAAATTTGTCTCAAACCAGACACACTGACTGCTGCTAAACACCTCCACTTTCCTAGAGGAAAAGGATTATTTGCCACTTTGCTCATTTGCCTTCATGCTATCCTAATATCCTGATATCCTGGTATCCCAATCCTCTGACTCAAAGGAGTTAATCTCATGGTAGAGATGTGAGGAGAAGTCCATACCAGGGGGATTTCTGTAAAGGTGCTTCTGTCTGACAAGAATGACATTATTTTTGTTGCAAAGAAGCCTGCAAGGTCAGAATGTCATGGTGTTAAACACTAGGCATACAGGCTGAGGACATACATACTTGTTATTTTGACCAGGCTTGTTATCTTGACAGATAGTAAGAATAGGGAAATGAAATATAACCATGGGAAAATGAGGCTTGGAGAAACTGGACTTCTTGAAAAAAAGCTTTAATTCGATGTGATTAGATTTGAGCAGTTTATGTCTTCAGTGCCATCATCCCAGTGTCTCCCTCTGGTACTTATTTCAGTGTCCTGAAATATTTCCTTTGTAATTGTGGGTTTCCCTAATGCCTTGTGTTATTGCAGCTTAACATGTTTTCTCACTGCAGTGCATGGAGACTTCTGTGGAGCCATGAAAATGAGCAAGAGTGGGGGTCACAGATAGAGGAGTTCAAGAAGTGCTCTTTACAGGGTGTGGAGAAGTGGGCTCTGACTGAGGTTAAACAGGAGTTTGAAAGTGGATAGAAAGTGCTATGGCCATGGAAGGCAGTGCAAAGCTTGGGTGCAGAGAAAGCAGCTAACAGTGGAAGGGTAGTGAGGAGCTGGGAACCCCTTCCAAGCTCTGAAGTATGCCAGCATCCATGGAGAAGCTGCAGCAGCAGCAGAGTTTGTGTACATGTCTTTCTGGCAGGTAAATATTTTATCACATGCTTGGCAACCATCAAGTGCCCAGATTGTGACAGGGAAGATAAATGGAGGGAGAGAGGCTGAGTGACAGCAGAAGCCTGCTGAGGCTTAAGTGTCCAGGTGAGCTCAGAAGACATGAATCTCACCTCCAAGCATACAGTTACAAAAGAGTTGGCATGTGTGCCCAGACATGAACACATGCACTATCTCCCACAGCAGATGTCCTCAGAAGAGTTACCTTGAACTCATGGGTAACACAAGTAATAAAGGTGTTATGCAGTCAGTCTCTTACGTGTACCCTCTGTTAACTTCAACAGTGCTTTGTAAAACTTCTTGAGGGTGAAGGCTGTCACTTTATTATGTGCTTGTGCCTTGTCAAGCATGGTGTCAAGCATTCAGTCAAGTCTAGGACATTTCTATCACAGTTGTTGGGATTTGATCAATAGTCCTATGAAAAGTTAGGGATAAGCTAGAAAATCCCAGTCATTGATGTGGTTTGTGCTCTTCAGGAGAGAAACTACCAACCAGACCAACATGGCAAGGTCAGTGTCAGCAGTGTTTCAGGGGCTTGGGGGTATTTTTAATCACTCACTACTAGACAGATGCATTAATAGACATGAGAAGGAATACACCAGTTTTACTATAATGCACTCAAAGCAAAGATAAACAGCACAAACTTGTGTGCCGATACTAAGCTAAATATAAGAGTCAAAAGTAAGATCTGAATCTAAGGATTTTGTGGTATCATTCTTCTATAACTCTTCCTTATGGTTGTTTCTTCAAATAACTTACACTAATTTCTTTGTAGCAAAAGGCTCAAAGGTCTGCTGAGAAGCTTACAGAGGTCCTTACCAGTGAATCATTCATTTCATGGAAAGCTTGGGCACTTGAGCTCCATGTATTTCTGAGACAGATTGTATGACATGGCACTTGAAACAGCAAGTGCTTAACTCACTGTATGTGTCTGTGCAAATAATTCAGTATGCACAAGATTGTCTTGTGGCTCTGAGGTCATCTGACATGGAAGAGCTTGCATCCACACTTTTAAATCTGAGCAGGTAACTTTCTGTGAACTGCACATTGGGAATGGTTCTTGGTCTTTGTTAGATTCCAAACCACGTGTGAACATGTCTCCATGCCCAAGAAAGCTCTCCAAGACTTCTCAGGAACAGGCAAGAAATCACTGTTGATTCCAGAAGCCCCTCATTTAATTACATCTTCTTTCAGGACCAGGGTGACTAGTGGTTTCACCTCCATGCATTGAGTTGTAATCAAACTGAACCTTACTGGGGGAGCCTCAGAAACTGTGGATTATCTAAGTGGTGTCTTTTTGTCTCAGGTTTACATTTGGGTCTCATGACTTGTTTTCTCATACCAGGAACATGTGAATTTCCTGTTCCCAGCGCTTTATAGGGACATTGGCCTTTGTTCTCATATTGCTGCATAATCCAGTGATGAATTGAAGTGCAGAGGTAACCAAGGTTATATGAGACAGGCTTTTAAGTCCTGCTAGAGAAAGATGCAGGCTGAAACCTACATCACCCAGGAGATGGTGACCTTCCCAGAGTTCAACATATTCTTGTTTTCTCTTCTGGAGCCATTTTATATGCCCAGTTGTGAGATAAGGTGTTTGAGGAGGCTGCCAGTACATCTGACAGGGAAAACTGAGTGCAGAACCAAATCAAGCACAGGAATGTGGTCTCTGCTGTGCTTCCCACCCCCTGATGGCCTTGGAAATAAGTAACCAGTCTGGGAGCTGGAGGAAAGCCTCCTGCCCAGCAATGTGGGCTGGCACCAGAAGGCTACCAAACTCTTGATAGGAGAGGAATGGGGGAGAAAAAGGAATTACAGACTCTGTGAGACAATACTCTGTGGCTGCTCTGAAAGATGACAGCTACGAGTCATTTATAATTTATCAGAAATATCACCATTTGAGAACTCTTCCAGAGAGCAGGAGCAGGAGCAGCTGTTGGCCTCAACCTAGATCATATATTATATACATATATATACTGTCTTTGGGACCTGCTAGCAAGGCTTGGCTGCTTTTTCCAGCATGAAATGTAATGAGATTCCTCCAGATTTTGCTAACTCAGTCTTCCATTATAGAAGATGTGGCTGTGGACAAACAAGTTAGAATTTTGTCTAAAGAATTTGGAACTGCTCAGGGAGACAGGACAAGGGATGAAATGATAGCTACAACATGCTGACTTGTGAGAGTCCAATTATGGACATTTCAGGCAGTCTTGAGGGTAGAAAGAGAGCACACTGAGAGCATCTACACTTGCTTAATATGCCCACCAGTCATTTGGCAAGCCCTCAGGTCTTTGGACCACCTCAGCTTAATCAATTTCCTAAATGGAGTGGACTTTGAGCAGGTTTGGTAACCTACCTGGAAGATAATTCAGACTTTTGGAAGATACTAGTATCTTGAACAGATGAAGCTACAAAACTCATGGGGCCATTCTGGTCCTCAGTGGATGTTGCTAAGAACCAGAATAACAGCATGTATTGATGGGCAGAAAGTGCTGGGCAGGAAGACAAAGGAAATTATAAAGTTTGATCTTCTGTTCATGTCGTGGTTGCAGCTGGCAATGACAGTTTTTATGAAGCATCAGCTCAGAAGTGAGAATGAATTCTCAAGGATCAGGAATCACAAAACCCACTGGGGCTACTGGGGGTTAGGTGTTATAGGCTGGCCAGGAGTAAGTGAAAGAATGAGTATAACCATTCTGTAAGTGAGCATAAGCCCCACAGGAAATCATGGGAGCTCCTCACTGTAGCTGAGGTGGAACAACAGAGTGAACATCAAATATGCAGCAAGAGGGGATCTGTAACTTTTTCTTAAAAAATTCTTTTTCATTTCTTTTTTCTCTTTCTTGGTTCTGCTGCACTTCTGTACTTTTCTTTCCTCCTGGATTTCTCAGTCTCCTCTGAGCTGAGCTCCTTGGGGATATTCCCTCATGGGGAATCCCGCTTATCACAGTCCTCCAGGTCAGGACAAAAACTCCAAAGCCTGTTAGGATCTTGTTTCTCGTGTTTATTAGGATGTTATCACAAAACTTGGCAGGTCTCTCCAAACTATCTGCACAAGTTCAATTCACTGCAATCTGGCTCATTTTCTTCTGATGGTGCAAAATGGCCTTGTGGCTCACTTTGTGTTTGAAAGGTCAAAATGGCCCCGAACCACGCAATTCTTTTATCTTTATACTTATTTAATTAACAATAGCCTTAATTTCTTAATGACCTGCGTGCTGCACTGAGGCATTTTCTGTCCAATCACTCACTATTACCCAAAAACCTCTGGAAGAAGAACATAAGGAAGAAAGAAGAAGGGAAAGAAACAACATTCTAAGTCCTCCATCTTGCCTTCTGCTTTCTAAATTAACTTAAACTCTAAACTAACTTTTTCACCCCGTGACTTAAGAAACTCTCTAACCTACACACTCACACTTCTAGCTTTTCTATCTAACTTTAACAGTTGTTTTCATGTATCACCATGAAAACATGCTCATGAACTTCATGTTATATGAAATTCAGTGTTTTTCTGGATCTTAGAGTTAAGTATCAGAAACAAGGACACACACTCTGTGTCTCAGACTCCAACAGGATCATCCAGGGTTGCCCTCAGCATTCTGACTGTATAAAATGGACCATAAATACAAAGAGAATAGGCTCTTCTCCATATCACCAGGGAGCCAGGAATGAAGTCATGGTCTTAAATGGAGCCCTGGGAGAGCTCTGTTAAGCTTGAGAGGCAATTTCTAACAGTAAATCCAGTTAAGCACTGGCATTGATTGCCTAGGAGGCTGTCATTTTGGAAACAATTTTAGTCTTTAAAAACAGATAAAACAAACAACTATCAGAAATGGCTTAGGAAAAACTGGTCCTTCCTTGAGGCAAAACAAAGACCTTGATCACCTCTCCTCTCCTTACAACCTTCTTTTTTATGACTCTGACTTGACTTTCCTTCTAATTGGAACAATATTTCAAGCTCAAGAAATGCATCACTCTCTCAGGACTGCAGAGATGTGTCTTACAACACAGGTGGGCAGCAAAGGTGCTCAGCAAAAAACCTTCTGCAGAAGTTTCTTCCTCACTTACGTGTTCTTTGCAATATTCTTCAGAAGTAGAGTACTGATACTATGGTATTTCTGCCATGATGTTTCAATAAAACCAGTTGTGTAGTGCTGTGCTCTCAGCATCCCTTTATGATGGGATGAATATGGCCCAAATTGTTCCACTTCTTTCCAACTTTATGACATTGTTACCAGATGATAAATGGCCTATACCTGCTGAGCTAACACAATGCTCTGTTCTCCAAAACTACTGCTGGTGGAGAAACTAATGCCCATTGTGCAAGAAGGAGAACTGAAAGAATCACCACCTTTGTGATTTAAACATGAATAAAGACTGGCCAAGAGCCAATGGGAATTATAAGGTGTATCTTCCACCATTACTGTTTGTGCAGAGGGGTGGTCTTAGAAAAACAGCTAGTAATGTGAATGAGGGTTGGGGCCAAGTTGTATAAAGAATTACATCTAAAAAAAAAAAAAAAAAAGAAAAAAAAAGAGACTCTCTAGCATGTCTAGATATGGGAGGCAGAGGAGTGAAGAAAGAAAGCATTATCAGCCTTACTTTACAAAGGGGGCTCTTATGCACAATGTGTGTCCTTACTCAACTTTCTTTTGGAATTGCAGTGCATCTCAGGAAGAGCTTGGGCAGGGACTGAAGGTAACATTAGTGACATTGAAGTTTCAGTGTGTAGAGGACAGTTTACAGTCTGAAGTACTCACAGAAATCTCCCTTCATTGTTCATAGAGACAAAGAGGCAATTACAGAGTGCAAGTCATCTGACTGTTTTCATACACTTACATTAGCAAACTGAGAGTAGACTGCTCTATTCCTCTACCTAAAAATGACAGATAGTCTTGAAGTACCTGTCTGTGACCATGGCCTTCCACAGGTCAGCTACAAATATAGAGAGACTTTATATACTATTAATGCATAAACTTTTCCCCTGGTTTCTATTTCCCCAAACTGAGGAATGCCTGAAATTGTTTATATTGCTTACATAGGTGTGCCTGGTGCCTAAAATCTGCAGGAAAAAGAGAAGTGAAGATGGAGTGTGGAAAAATGGCAACTATCTGTCATTTTATAATAATTTTATAAGTGATGGTTTCTACAAATGGGAGATTTGTGGTTGCCCTGAAGGTCATGCACACAAGCAGGCAGAGGTGGTGCCCAGTTATCCCAACCCACCAAGGAAGAAAAGCTTTCTGTTCTTTCTTTTTTCATTCTTTCCTTTCCTTGTGAAACTTCCCAAGCTAGGAACTAGGAAAACCTGGGTGTTTTCAGGAGCAGGATCAATACCAAAGCACACTTGAGTAGATGTTTAATTCCAGACCACCCCACACCAGAGCTGTGCTCCAGCAAATTTGTTGTGTCTCTGCTCAAGATCAGTCCCAGATGCCCTGAAAATAGCTACAAGAAGCTCTAAAGTAGGCAATGCTGAAAAAAAAAAGGATACATCTGAAGACAATTATCAATCCATCCTTCAATGGTTTGTATTAAAAAAAAAAAAAAGGAGATTAAAAGAAGGTGAAATTGAGCCAATTCTCAGGATCTCTGAGTGCTCAGCCTGTCATGGCAAAGTGAAGGAGTTAATCACATGGAGTTTAAAACAACTTCAAGAAGCCCCAGAATGGTCACACAAAACTTTGAGGTACACAAATGGCTCTGCATTCTGACAAATAGTGGCCAGTACTTTTTAATCCCCAAGATATTGTTTTCTTTGTGCTTTCTCACACATAATTCAGCAAGTGGGAAAGAGCTAGGCAGAGCCATCAGCAGATCTGATTTTTCCCCCTTTTCTCCTTTTTTTTTTTTCTTCAGTTGAGTAGGGCCGATATGTAGGAAAACATTTAGCATGAAACATGAAAATTGTCTCAGTGACTTTGAAATGGCAGCTCCCCTTTCCTACATTTCCCAACATTTGCTGTTGCTTTTGATGCTACCTAATGAACATAAGATCCTCTAAAAGTCTCATTAGGGGCTTTGAATCTGCTAGTATATGCCCAAGAGGGTGTACTGCATTGTAGCCTCTGCCTTCACTCACTGTCTCTGTCTGGAGACAAATTTAGAAGAAAATACTCAAGAAATGAGTGTTTCCTCTGAAGAGAAGGACTCCAGTAATCCCTTTTTGTCAATGAGAGAAATTAATACCAGTGGGTGAAAGTGAAAAAACCCCTGTTTATTAACCAAAAAAAAAAGGGTGCCTGCAAGGCACAGAAAAAAAATTAAGAAATAAATAATTGCTAAACACTGAAATTGTGGAGCTTACTGTTATAAATGGATAGCTAATTTGATCAATAAAAATAATTTATTCCATAATTAAAATACAATGGTAAAAGCCACAAGCAAAAATCAGATCGGTGCCAAACCAGGTGAACAGGGCTGGGTGAAACAAGGAGGGGCTCTCTGGCACTGCTCCACAATGTTTCACAAAATGTGACTATTACAAGGTCCTTTTCATATGTTCCCAGGCTCTTTGGGGGTCCCTTGTCTTCTTCCATTGGTCTTGTCTTCTTTTGCATGTTGGTACATGTTCCTCTCCTTTTTGCAGTCCCCAACAAATCCCTTGGAATACACTTTTTTACAGATGAATATTCACACTGGTTTTGGTGCATATCGTTGTAATCTTGTCAGATGAAAATACCTTGGAAACATGTTTTTTTTGTTGACAAGGTGCATGTGACTATAATCTCATCAGACTGGGTTGCTTGAAAATAAAGGACTTTAATAATGCATAAAATAACAAAAGAACAAAAGCTGTGCACGGTGTAGGCTCAACCTCAGAAGACACCAAGCTGGGGAAACATAACAATATATAAGGGGCAATCTGAGGGCAGGGGACCAATGAACTGGGAGGATCACAGACAAAACCATATATGTAAAATGTAACTAACCAATCATCAACAAGAACTTGTAATGTAACCTTATATGTAACTATTTTACCTACATAACCACTCCCATAATCTAACTCTTCTCACCCTAATTTATCCCAGTGTCTTGCCTTCTAACATCCAGTTTCCTTCCCATGACCTTAAATTAATGCCTTCTGCGTTGAGGCCAAGCCATTATCCATCCCAGACTCATACCAACACCTCATGATGTAAAAGAATTTGCCAGTTTCTTTTACTCATTCTTTTGCATTGAGGGAGAGTCATAAAATAATGTTAACAATAGGCATTCCTGTGCAAGTGTGTGTGTCTGCATGTGTGTGTATGTGTTTGTACGTGAAATATTTAATAAGCCATTGAAAGACATGGTAGGTGAAGATGTTCTGCATGCCAGATTTGATATTTTTTTTAGTTGTTGGGACTGGCAGTAATAATTACAGAAATCTTTGGTTTCAGGTTAGAGAAGGGGTATGAACAGGAAGGAAGGAAACTGAACTCATACTAAAAAGAAAATGAGCTTATTTTATATGACATAATGTTAAGAACTCCTGCCAGTTTTGTCAACAATGATTTGCAGTTATAATTGAATTATTTTTTCTTTTTTTTTTTAAGTTTTACATGCCAAATCTGAATTTCTCAAATAGTATGAAGACTAAAGTCCTTGCAATGCTGGGAAAAACTTTTAGTGGCATTAAAGGTGTGAATGGACACATATGGCAAAGTACCTGTGACAGGAACATTTTGATCAGATGCAGCCCAAACCTGCCTGCTTGGATGAAAGCAGAGCATGATGAGCATGGCAAATCCTTTTTCTCAGATAATGCAAACCCATACTTCTCCTGATTTCCCAGAGGGTATCCAAAGAGGCTTCAATTCCAATATTCCAATGTGTGAAAGAATCAAAAAGTCAACATTGGAAGGTTCTAGAGGAATTTTTCAGACAGGGTGCAAACAATCTGGTTCATATTAGTCCTCTAGCTTATTCATTCCCCAGTCTACAACCAGATGTTCAATGCACAGTGCAAAGGCTGGTGAGTGACTCCATCTTCCTGGCTTGCAGAAGCTGCTGTCTGCCCTGTGGCAGTGAGAGAAATGCTATAGGTAAATGGGGAGGCAACCAGAGTAATGGTGTTTTCAGGGACCCTTTGCAAAAGCTGTCTTGGCCAGTATCTCATGTGCTGTAAGCTACCATGAATCCCTGAAGAATTCAGCTGCATTCCAGAAGGGCCATGTCCTTGAGTGAGGAAACATTCTGAGCTCCATAGCAATCTAATTAATTAGCAGGTTTGCAAGGAGATTGAAGAAAGCCTGACCATGACAAACCATTAAGTTTCAGGCTCAGGATAGACTGGCCCAGCAAGTTGGGACATAGGACCAAGCTACCTGAGATGGAAGGTAAGAAAGTTCAGCTATGTGGACATAAACCATATTGTGCCAATTGTGCTTAGGGCTGGGAAATTGTCCCTAGTTTATTTCCTGGAGCCAAACATCTGTAGCTATTGGATTGTTCAGTGTGGAGTCATAAACCCTGCAGCATGTGAAAATGGAATGCTGCTAGAAAGCATCCCATGAGCAGCTCTTTGTGTTGAGACACTCTCTGGTCCGTGCTTAGAAGCAGGTTTGTTAATTTTATGTTTTCCCTCTTAAAAGGCCTTTTCAGAGGCCTATCTGAACCCCTTACCTCCAATTCTCTTCTGTCCCCTCCTTAGCCTTACCAAGCCTTCCAAATTCAGGGCCTGTACTTCATGCTTCCCTATCTTTCCTTCTCCAGTGCACACAAACACTCTCCTAAATTCTTGCTGGGCACTCTTTTTTGAAAGTTCAACACTGCAGACTAGAGAATGCAGCAAGACCTAAAAGCAGCCAATACCAGGTGAGTATAAACAAGATTTCTGCACACTATCCAGACTATTAGTCTTTCCCCAGCATGAAAAATCTGTCAGTCTGACCATTGGGATTGCAGGAATGCATAACAACTTACATGCTTTTAAAATGCTCCTGAAATGGGGACTTGCCATCTAAAATATGGAGAAGAAATAATGTTCCTAGGGATGGAGAATGAATGCTTCTTTCTCAGTAACCTTCTGGAGATGGTGGCTTATATCATGATAGCTATTTACTGCCTCCCCATCTCTCTAGCCAGAAATGTATACTGTGAGCACAGTGTCTTGGTCCAGGTCCAGGGCTTTGAAACCTTCAGTTCAGCCCTATGGGCTTGTCAGCAGCCATGTGTTTTGGCAATAGTGTATTCACTTAGCACTGATCTTATTCCACTACTGGAACTTGGGGTAGCCAAATATGAAGGCAGTTTTTCTCAAGGTGAGGCGGATGCATCAATTCTTTCTGTGCTGTCCAAATTCTAGTGAATGAAAATCACAGATTTTCACTTGTGTCTCCATGTGGTGAACACAAAATAAAATGAAAGGTGACCCAGGAAATGAGAGAGGTGGAGATTGTTTCCAGATAGACTGTGTTGTCATACCATGAAAAATAAAGTTAGTGGAAAATCTGATCATATTCAGCCTTTCTTTTCGTGCATAATAGCCCTAAGGACACTAGAAGAAATAATTCCCAAACATCACTGTGCCCTGACCTCAGATGGTTTGGAAAGATTTTCATCTACCAGGGGCTGTTGCAGGATCCTTTATTTCTTCTCACAGAAATGGTGATGAACAAGATAATTGCTGTTGTGAATCAGTATCACTCCCAAGATCACATCAGTTTCCACTGGCTGGAGATCTCTCCCCCAGTCTCACCCATCATGTCGTTTAGGTGTTGATGCACTGTCTTCTTCTAGGAGGCAAAATCTGTTAAGTGGATGCATGTTCTTCCTGAATGCCTTGGAAATCTGTTTCAGAATATGCTCCTGGTTAACTGGAAAACTTAAAGGATGGGTTTAATTTCCCCTAGCACAGATATCTACAAATCAGATGTGTAAGTCTTACTTGTGGCATTTGGTAACAAAGGACAGAAGTAAGCAGCTCCAGAGGGCAACTGTCTTGATGGTCTTGATGTCTAGACATCCTCTTAGAAAGAAATGGTCACCCTATGTGTAGGGTCCCTCTGACCAGTGCAGGTGTGTACTGACATGCACACCTGATCACAGAAGTGCAAATCCCTGTCTTCAATTTCTACCCCTAACTTGCTTGGGTCTGTGTAAAAGCTGTCAATTTTTGTGCCAACTTTTCCTTCAACTTGAATGGTTTTTGTCCTTAGTTATTGTGTAAGCACTACCAGCAACACTGAGTCATAGCAGTTCAGTCACTGGTACATCAAAAGCAAAGTTTGAGCTGGTGCCACCTGGGATGCTCTCAAGTTCATGATGTTCCTGAAGTCTGAATGGACCATGGGCTGCCCAGTCAGCAGGATGCATATAACTATCCTAAGCTTTTTTTAGTCCTTTCTGGTTGATCTCAGTGTCATAGAACCATCTTTGGAATATTTCATTTACTAGTACACGTAATTTATGCACCTACTTGTATTCTGTAGTTGAATAAGCCAACATCTCATGCTGTTCATGAGATGCACAGTCTGGTCTCTTTGTACATCTTTGAACTAATTTTGCTTGAATTTACATGACCAAGACTTAAATGCAGTTTAGATGATGTCTCAGCTGTTCTCTGTGCCATTATATGAGCATTTTCCTATGTCTGTTGGAAACATTTTTCATGATATATGTTACAGTTGCAGTTGTTGTTTTTAAGGTCACTGTTCTCAGATAGGTTAACTCAGGTCCTTTTTCTTCTACTGTTATCTTGAATCAACAAGCTTCCACCTTAGTCTCTAAATGCAGTGTCTTGCTCTTTGCTACTGTTAAAATTTACTTGTTTCTCTTGGCCTTCCTTCAAGGTCATTCAGCTCTTCCCATATCACATTCTGATCCTCCTCTGCACTAGCCATACAGTCACTCAAGTTTGTGTCTTCAGCAGATCTCATGACCAGGCACCTAGTGTTTTCTGCCAAGTTCATTAAGGAAAATATTTAATAAGATTGGTCCCAGGACTGATTATTAAGGACCATGAAGGAGTTTCTCTGGTTTTACTCACAAATAACAGACAGTAAATGTTGGCCCCAGATGGTATTTTGTTCAAAACAAAATAATGGCTTCCATCTGTCTTTCCAAACTGAGGTGTATGGAGCGCTTGCTGGTGGTCTGTGCAGGGCTGGCCTTTTGCAAATTGCTAGTTCTTCCTTGTTACTTCTAGCTTCTAAATTCATCTAAATTAAGCAAAGCTTACACTACATGTTTTCCAATATTATTTTCATGTGTAAGAAACTGTGTGAGTTTCTGACGGGACTATATGTGATTGGAAGGGGAGCTCACCTGTGGGATATAGCTTAAGCAAATTAGGACCTATGGAATTTCTTAACTGCTTACCAATACAGAGTGTATTATTTATGTCACAGTAGCACCAGATAGTTCAAAGAATATGACCACAGATGGGCTAGAGCCTTGCACAGACTTCTGCTTGAAGGCATTCCTTGTCTCAGAAAGATTACAAGCTGTGTTACCAAAGAGAAGAAAATGAGACAATAGGTGAGCAAAGGAGGAGGATACATCTGAGGAGGACAGATCCATCCAGGCACATTTACCTTGTCATAATGAGAATTCATGTCTCTTGTGCAGCTGACACATTGCTATCGTGCAGTGCAGCTGCAGGTTCTCCAAATGTGCCTGTCATGTCATAGTAACAAGCTCTGGAGATTTCACACTGTTTGTGGCATCTTTGTGCATCTTGAGGACTCAGTTTGCATCAGGAATTCTTTCACTGGAGCTGATGCAAGCACCTGCTACTGAGAGGATAACAACAACTTACCTAGAGTCAGTGTAAGGTCTTACAGTCAGAACCTGCAATGCCAGCTTTGAAAAACATCTGACAGAATGCAAAGAAAGCATGGGACTGTGTTTAGGACAGAGAAACCAGCAGATGAAGCCCTTCATACCTTTTGTTTCTTTGATTGTAAGGTTGTGGACTAGGCACTGAGTCAAATGAGTTACAACTCAGTTCTGTAACTTGTTACAGAACCTGTTACAGTGTTTATATGATAAAAAAGGGTCTTTGTCATGGTCCGATTTTTAAAGTTTTTAGAAATACCTCTGCCTGAATTAAGGTGCAAATGAGACCATATGCCAATATCAATAGCATGGGTTTTATTTAATAGTAAATAGAGACAGAGATAAGAAGGAAGAGAAAGAAGTAGAAAAGAGATGGGGGGACAGGAAAGAGTGACAGAGATAGAATAAAGAAAATATCACCGCTCCGTGGATCCCACCGGTGTCCTGATAATTCTTGCCAGCTGATCTTCTTGGTGGTGATGGTTCCCCAGAAAGCAGAGAATCCAATCAGTTAATGTACTTTCAGGCCAGTGGGAATGCCCAGGTACCTCCCCACAGGGAGGGGTGGGAAGGGGCCAGTTTCTATTGCATCACTGTGCATCACATGCAGTCCTGTGGTGCAAGGTCTCTGGGGAGCGCTTTGGGGATCTTTGATGGATTATGACACCCCCTCAACTGCCTCTCTTGTGAATGTCCCATGGATGTGGCCTTCCTGGGGTTGAGGGTTCCACAGCTGGGCTGGTTTGTGTGAGGGAGGATGGGTGTTCACTGCCTTTGACCAGAGGTTATCCATCCAAAACCTTCTCTCCCCCACATTGTTTTAGAGGGAGTCTGTAAACCTGGCTTTTGTGGGTTGTGGTCTCCCCCACCCCAAACCCAGACAGGGATGATTCTAAGCACAGTTGCTGGGTTGGCCTTCCTGTGGATGCATTCCTTCCCCTCAGCTTTGTTTGTTTATCCCTAGACCTGGGATGATTAAACAATAATGTCCCCTTTATCTTATCTAGGCAGTTTAACTCACAGTCCAAAGTTCCAGTCAGGTATCTTCGAGGAGGCTTCTGTGGTTGTAGCTTCTTTATACAGTTTTCATTATCATGGACAAAACTCCTTCATGGCAATGTTTAAGACACGAACCATTTCTGTCCCTGACAAGTCTTCTTCATGGTCAGGCTGACAAATATTGACTTCAATGGCTGAGCCATCCCAACAGTCCTGTGAGAGGGGATTGCTCCGTTCACATGGATCTGGTTGTAAATTTACATGTGTAAATACTTCTCTTGAGCCAAATTCTCTGATGGTGGTTATGTGCACTCAGCACCAGGACAGGTAGTTTCTTGCTACATTATTGATTTCTTCTGTAGCATAAATGAGTATTCAGCTAATTGTTATGGATTTAAATTCAGCTTGTTGCCATTACATTCAATGTGAAAAGAAAACACAATGACAAGGAAAATACACTATTTTCATTACTATTAGCCATCCCTACAACTGCAATGTAGCATATAAAAGCCTATGACAAAGAAAATATATATTTTACTACATGATAAACCAAAGCTGAGGAAACAAAAAAAGCAAAAAAGAAAAAGAAAGCAGGGTCAAGTTGCCAAAGCAGATACCAACCATCTGAAGCTCTCAAGGCTTATCAAAACTACAGCAAGTTGACTAACCTCCATCAGAGCCCTTCTGCACCTGCTGCAAGAGAGGGACAAAGAAACAAATTTGCAGGTAGTGCTCCAAAATCAAAGCTCTGACATACAACTGAGTGTCTGACTTCCACACAACCAGACCTAAAAGACAAAATCCATTTCACCTAACACAGGTATCTATGTCAAAGAGACCTCCATGTGAGCTAGTCTCCCCAGGCTGTCTTTATAGTCAGTGAAGAGAAACAGAGCATGGTTCTGACCTAATAGAAATGTCAACATGAGGCTGAGATTAATTGCACCTCAGAAGTGCCTGTTTTCCTCTCTTGACTCCAGCATCTGGGGAGTGTGGGGTCTGTGGCTCAGATGGAGATGTCTGCAGGCACAGGGCTGGAAAGCCAAGTAAGATGGATTTCACTATGATAAATTCCTCCAGAGTGACAGTGATGGTGCTTGCCAGTGAAGCAACCATATCTTAGCTCTAATATTTTAGGAGTTAAGTGCATTCTTTGCACTGAAAGGAAAAAAAAAAAATGAGCAGAGTGGGAACCAAACTCACCATAACTCAGAGGCAAAGGAAGACAAATTATATAGTAGAGCTTAGAAGAAGAAAGGACTTTGTGTTAACCCAGTCTGATCTTCCTGGCAACAGTGGCTCAAGAAATATCAGTAAATGAAACCTGGAACAGACAATGAATCAGAGAAAAAGAGATGCCTCAATGAAATATTCTGATCATGCAATGCTCTGTGATTATTCACTAACTCGGTGCATTGCCAATAGCCTGTTAGAAGAATGAAACTATTCCCACTTGCCACTTCCCCTTTGGAGATGTTTAATCAGGTCATTTCTCCCAAGGCTACCCAGGCAGGCCAGAGTTCAATCCAAGTTCCCATTAGAAATAGGAAAGACCTGTCTGATCACTGAGTTTGTCCAGCTGCATAGTTTGCAGTGAATAATGACCACTGGGGCTCTAGCAAACTGTGGGGTAAGGGAGGGAAGTGACAGCTATGAATTATCACAGGCTTGCTGGGGGTATGGGGAATTGTTATGGTATTTCTTATTGATGTGTATTTTCTGTATATGTTTATGCAAATATTGACATGGCATCTTTCTGCTAGATTTCCCTGGAATATTTTTCTCTTCATGTGACAAACCCATAGGCAGGGATTTTGGTTTTCTGGGGGACAGGACCAGGACAGATGCAACCCTTTTTTAGGATAATTGCACTGTAACTGGGAATGAACCAGATTTGTTTCTCTTTTGCATGCAGCATGTGAGCTCTTGGCCAGTCATCCCAACCAAGGCCCTCTCTAAGAGTCTGTCCTCCCAGAAACTCTAGAAGAATCCTTGGGCAGCTGTCTATCTCAAACAACCCAGATGAACAGAATGAATCTCAAACAAGAAGTTTTGGTTCATATGGCAGGTGAAAGGTGTTTCACAGGGCTGCCCTGTGAACTTGTGCTGCAAAATCTGCATTGTGTAACCACCACCTGATCCTCCCTCTGTGTTGTTGGGCAGGAGCAGGATGATAGAGTCCCTCATATCCTGCTGGGTCTTAAGGCCACATTTCAATGAAGATGATGAGCTGTTGCAAGCTATCACAACCATGGGCAGAAGGAACGTCTGCAATTTCAGAGCTTATATTAATGGCCTCACTAAATCAGCCTATGAGAAACTGTAGAAAACAATGTGGAAATGGAATATAAATGAAATTGAAGGCACCTGGAAACCAGTCAGCATAAAACTGATGGTGACCAGACTGCATTCCCCTTGGGAGCTGAAAAATGGGAAACAAACATGACAAAGTGACACCGGGAATATTCTCCTTCAAACATTTTTTTTTTTTCTGTGTTACACTTGATAGCCTAGGAAGCATCAATTAAAAAAACATTCTTGCCATGGCATTGTTAAAAGTTTCAAAATGAGGCTAAATTAAAGTCTCAGAACTGCAAAGGCAAGAGCACTCCAGGTGCAAAGAGGAGCTGGCAAAGCTAAGAACAGAAACAGTCAATCGTCTCAGAACAAAGGCATCTGGTATAGATGAGAACAGGATTCTAAAATAAAATAATAGGCTAATGTAATTTCTCCTGTCATGCTGCAATTAAAGAGTGAGATATTGTGTGCAGGGTGGGTGTTTTGTCCCTTTTACTAATCTGTGAGTACTCATGGCTGGTTCTCATGTGTCATATATTCTGTGTTGCAGGGCACAGCTAAAGCTGCTTAGTGTAAACCTGTGATCCTGGCTTGTTGCTTGCAGTTAATCCTCTGGTGTCCTTTGGCTCTCAGGGTACTTGTGTGGTCTGTTCACATATTGTTTCAAGGAAAAATAACACAGCATCAGGAGGAAAGACATGGGGCCTGTCTCTGCCGACCTTGCTTTGCCCTTGTTCCAAATAAGCTATGTGATAGGATCAATGCCAATTTGTTGTCTTTTTAAATTCATTTTCAGTAGGATTCTGAACAAAATTAAAAAATTTGGGTTCATCAATTGCACTTCAAAAGGGTTTTGTTTGTTAATTGGCTTGTTTACTAGTCCTTTCTTGCAAAATAAAATATTAAAGGAACAGAAGAATGCGTAAAAGGAAGAAATTGCTAATGGAGTTGAATGGGGCTGGAAGAGTGGCTGATACTTCAAGCAAAGATAGAAAAAGAAAATCATGCTTGGAGACCAAGCCCAGCTTTCAGAGAATTTATTAGATTTCCCCTCTAAACAGAAGGATTGACTTCAATGACATTCCTCCAGCCCTGATTTCTGTCAGCAAAGCTACATATGAAGTGCATTTGACAGGATATTTTGATGGGAAACCTGCCCCTCCACCCTCACCCCCCTCTATTGTGTTACACTCCAAGAAAGCAGGGAAATAAAAAAGACTCCAGGATGAATTCTCTAGGAGCAGCTTAATGTAGCTCTGGAGGGAAGGCTCAGCAGTGGTGATTTTGGGAATCGGGATTGAAAACCAAAATTGTAGAGGTATGTTTTATTCCATCAGCTGACAGCATCAGGGACACATGGGGGGATATCTCCTCCAAAACTGTGCATACCTGGTCAAGACAAGTTCCAGGTATAAATACACACTGATCCCACAAGCCCACACCTCCCTGCCCACCCATCTCTGCCCTCTCTCACTTTGTATTGTAATTAGCTGCCATGCCTCCTGCTGGTCGTGGGCTGGGGTCTCTGGGATGAAGGCCAAATGTCTTCCTCAGTGGTCACTGTTTGACCTCTGCTTCTGGGCAGGTGCAGTGGAGGTTTGGCTCTCCCTCAGGTCAGCTTGTTCTGCTCAAAAACACCCATCTGGTCCTGGCTGGTTTCTGGAGCCACAGATTTCTGCTTTGTTGGATTTTCACAATACCAAGTCTTGCTTTGCTGAGTCTTCGCAATATATCTCATCTGAATGGTTTTTCCCTGGCAGATAAGTTCCTATGTGGTTTGTTATAAACTTTTTCTGCTGTGTGCTCTGTTTCTCCTACACCTGCTTAAGCATATTGTAGGCTTCTAAAATTCTGAATTTTCGAAACCATGTATGTTCCACATCTCAGTGGGAGGCCAAGTACATGGTGAGACTGCACCTTTATTGACAAGAGCAAGGTAAAAAAAAACAAAACTTGGAAGAATTCCTCTGGGAGCCTTTCAGTTTTCACCAGTCAGCCTCTTCTGCACATTCTAATTCAGGGAGGACAAATTTGATTCTGGTGGAAGCAGGCTCAAGGCCGTAGATATCCACACCAAACTCAATTCCACCTCTTACTGTCATTTGGAGCAACAGGAAATCATCAGCAAACCAGTTCCTAAAATGGCAAGTCATCAGTAGTTCTGGAAAATGTAGAGGTCTGGCAGCTGAAGTTTTGAGGACAAGCCTGGGCAAGACAATATGAACTTCAGATAACCTCCTGGCACCCATCTCTTGTTGTGTCTCTTGAATCAATGCCTCTGGCCATCGTGTGTAAGGTGTGTAAGACACCCAGTGCAGCAGCCCTGTTAATTTATGTTCCATTGCCAGACCCTGAATTTGCAGATGAGGCAAAGGAGAGTCCAGAGTCAAGTATTGATCAGCATTCAATAAATTAATCAGCTGCTGTATTGACAGAAGTTGATGAACCCTTCCCCTCACACAGAGCTACTGTGGGTCTGGGTTTCCCTGTAGAAGCTTCTAGATTGAAATTACACCTTCCACTCCCTAGAAGTTGGTTATTGACTAACAGCTTCATCTGAAATGAAGATTTTCAGCCCATTCTTTTAACCGAGGTCTCTCTCACTACCCTACAAAAAAAAAAGCTGGTAAAGTGCAATGGCCATGGGCACTGAGACATCCTTTGCTCTGCACATAATACAGATGTTTCCCATTCACATCTTAAACTGGTCCAGAAGGCTAATTCTTTGAAGTACAGGACTGGTCCTAGTGAGCCTCATCTTCTTCACTATGCCATACCTCCCCCTCAGAGTTGCATGGGTAGAATGCTGCCTGGCAGAGTACGTTGTCTTTGGCCAGAACTCCAGAACTAACCATTTCCAACTCACAAAGATCTAATGAAATCCCTTTTTGGTGAGAGAAAAGACATTTACTTCCCATTGTATATTAGAACAACCATCTCATGTTTGAACTAGGGCTTTTTCAAGATGTGCCTTGAAAGCATTCAGGCAAAGCACAAGATTTGAGAAGGCTGGAGGCACCATAGAATCATAGAATGGTTTGGGTGGGAAGGGACATTACAGAACAGACTCCTGCTGTGGGAAGGGACACCTTCCACTAGACCAGGTTGGTCCAAGCCCTCTCTGAACTGGTCTTGAACACTTCCAGGGATGGGGAAGCCAATCTGTGCCAGGACCTCACCACCCTCCCACGGAAAAATTTCTTCCCAATATCCCTGCCCTCCCCATTTGTTTTGGCCTATTTGCAATGAAATAATGGAAACTGAGTACCAAAGAGCATTTCCAAGAATTTTTTTAGTTTTCTTTACCTGTGTGAAGCTATTCCCTCATGTCCTGCTCCTCCAGACCTTTGAAAAAGTCCCTTTTCAGTTCTCTTGGATCTCCTTTAGGCACTAGAAGGGGCTCTAAGGTCTCCCCAGAGCCTTCTCTTCTCCAGAGTGAACACCCCCAGTTCTCAGCCTGTGTCCAGAGCAGAGGGGCTCCACACCTCTGATTGATTCCATTGTCTTCTCTCGATTGCTCCAACAGAGGTTTAAGTCCTTATGTTGGCATTATGAACATAAGAAAGACACAGGTAATGGGTTACCATCAAATTTCATCTAAAAACTCCTGGTATGTCATCAGCTACTGCCAAAGGACCCTAATGTAGCTGGGTAAGATAATAAGATGGTCAGGTGGGTTACTTTTGAGATGGTATATCTGGTGCACTTCATTAAGTGTTATCCTGCTGTCTGCTTTGGTCTGCACAGAAACCTGATGGCATTAATATCCCTGCAGAAATCGAGGTGTGAGGTCACATGTGTCTTCCAGGTGTTTTGCTGAATGAAAAGAAACCTTGCAGTAGTGTGAGATGTTTATGAGGTGATATCTATACCTGGGAGACATGAAGAGAGGAAGAAAGCCAAAGGTCAAGTGCACTGCTAAGTAGCCTTGAAAAACTTGCCTTAAAGACATTTAGTCTCTGTTACAACACTCCAGATTTCCATTGTGTTTGCTACATGAGTTTCTAAAGTTTAGCACTACCATCGTTCTGACATCATTATTTTTTTTCATGGTGGTTGTGTCATTGTTGCCATAGGGGTGTAAAGGAGATCAGAAAATGCAGTAGCCAAACTTCTGGAGGATCACTATGAGCAAGAATCAGGAAGGGGGAGAGGAAAGGATAGAAATACAAGCTTTGTGCCTTAAGTCAGGAAACTGCTTCCTTCTAAGAGGAAAAAATGGACTTGAGGAATAGATATGGATCTACAGAGAAAGGGAAGAAAGACAGAGGAACATCAGAGCATCACCAAGATAAAAAAGCTACTATCTGTGAGATGAGATAATGCTGTCTGGGGAAATTCAGTCATGATCAGCATCTGCTTTGTATTGAGTTTCACTTTCACCAGTATCTTCACTGGAGATGGATAGAAAAGTTGTAAGAGTGTGTGTGGGAGCCGGTGCTGCAGTCTGATGGGTGTCAGCCAGGTGGGTGAGACCAGATGTAGGGCTCAGATTTACAAACCATTCCTGTTATCTTGTAAAGGATGGACAGCTGGGAGGAAGGTGTGAATGTACTGCTTTGGCAGGGGAATAGGTTCAGGATGCTCTGATCTGTACATAATTGTGTTGGGAGTAAGGAACTCCTGCTAGCTCTGACAGTTCCCTATTCAGCCATGAATGTGTCAATAGAACAAAAATGTTCAAAGCTGGAAGATTAAGATGTAGGCTCCCACAATGACATACCTTGAACTTCAAAGGAGCTGAGTAACCAGAGGGTTTCATTTGTTTTGGCCTCTGTAATGAGATAGTAAAAACCAAGTGCCTGAGAGCATTCCCAAGAATTTGTTTAGTTTTGTTTACCTTTTGTGTCTCCATTTCCTCCAAGTAAAAGAGGATTCTGTTTGCCTTTCCCATAGGATCACAGTGAGGAGCTACATGCGAGATCTTAAGAATGGGACAAGTGACATTCTTGGATTTATGGAGAAAAGGGAAATTTCTAGTTCAGGTAGCATGGTGGGAGTTCCCCTCTGCCACAGAAGAGCTTATCTGTCCTATCAGCTGGTGCTATAACTCAGGGCATCTTACCCTTCATGTGAATTTGCTAATTGGTGGGATGACCAGACCAAACCTCTGTCTGGTAGTGAGTTATCTGTGGTGCCAAGGAGGTGGCATTCCTAGCTGTCAGTAAACATCTTGCCTTGTAAGTAGATTGAAGGGAGATAGGCCTTGAATTTCTGACTGACTGACACGTCATTTTACAAAATAAAAGTGACAGAAAACTTTCACAGAGCAGAAATCTTCTGCACATTCCCTGGAAATGTGTGGGGAACTCTCCTCAAGGTTTGGGATGCTGGCCTTTGAGTTACTCTCCTGTGTGAAAGGACTCTGTATACTCCATCATCAGTTTAGTGGTAAATTACATTGACCCCCTAATCTAGACTGCTTCTTTGCTAGCTACAATATAGGTACCTTTATGTTGTGCACTGTTTTATGTAATCTAGTTGTAGTTCTTTGTTTTTACCTGTGTAGCAGTAAGTAACTCTGTTTAAGGCCTTTTGTCTGTTAATCTCCTGTCTATTCAGTAGATCCTATTGACCATTTTTAAGAACTTGCAGGCCACGGTGGTTTAGGTGTGGGTCACCTGAATTTAAGATGCTACCAAAAGTCTGAACCAGAGACAGGGCTTCTCTAACACTTTCACTTGATCCACAACAGAGGCAGTGATGAGTTAAAGCTCATGGCAGCAAATAGAAGCAACCTTGAGTGATGCAAGTTAGGGCGAGGAAGAGCTTGGTTAGGGGTGGCCCATGTGGCACAGTGGCAGTGGAGAAGGTGTTGCATTACTGTAGCACCTAGTTAAAACACATGATTTGAGTTACCACACTAGATTTCACAGATTGGACAGGTGAAAAGTGGTATGGGTACTTCAGAAAGACAGCCAGGTTTGCTGTTGTAAACTCAGGGTGTAGTTAGTAGAGGGGGACCAATACTGAGACAGGGATAGCCACTATCAGCTGACAATATGATCTGTGGCCCATTTGTACAATTTATCTGATGACAGAGCCTGAGGAATTCACCAAACTAGAAAAGCTGCTTCAAACACATGGTGATTTCCTCTTGGTTGGGCAGAAAATAGTGATATACAGGCCTCAAAATAACAAAGCTTTGAGGAAAATGAAATGAGTGTGCTATACCTCTTAAAAAGACATATCAAACTTTTGGATCTGTACACACTAGGCTTCTGGAAGTGTTTAACGATTTTTGAGGCTAACCTATGGCTTTTGCTCTATTAAGAGACTTTTCTAACAGTTGAAGAAGCAGCACTTCCACTGTCAGTTTGAGGAGCCCTGTGTTTCATCTGCCTTTGATCACAGGGAAAAAATGAGGGCATAGCAAAACAGTAGCTGTGCTGTATCTACTAGGGCTGCTGAGCTCCAGGTAGCCTGACAAAATTCTGCAGAGGTTTCTCCCTTGGTAATGTCTGCCTTTTCTTACTGAGCAGTGGAGAAGAATGGCTTTTTCTCTGACTTTTGCCTCTCCACAAAGTAATTTTCAAACACTTCAGTGGGCAAAAAATCACAAATAATCACTCTGGCCCCAGAATAAGCCACCAGGTTAGGGATTAATGAGAAATCCCCTTGCAGATGGATGGCTGAGGAATAGCCCAGTTAATGAAAATCCACTCTTCAGTTTGAGGACTGAATTGTTTGGTGTTTGATTAGGTTAAAGTCTTTCTCTGCTTGCTTGTAAATCTTGGTGCCTTTATGGGACTGTATTTGATGGAAAGGTGGAAGATGATGCCCACAAAAAAGCATTCACCATATGTTCAACAGAAGCTTTAGCTGACAGTGTCCCCTGAGCAGAATTGTCTTAAAACCATGCAAGAATGAAGATTACTGAAGTGAAAGTCATCACTTCAGGTTCGCTCTGTCCCAACAGCAAATTGCTCCTCTCAGCTTTCCCTGTAATGAAGGAGCTCTTCCCACATTAGAAAACATGGTTATCTAAAGCAGGAGAGAGGCTATGCCATGTCTCCTTTGGCCTCATGCTGTGTGACATGGATTGTTGAGATCAGAGGCTGATTGCCTCCTCCATCCCCCTTCCCTTCTTGGGGAAGTTCCTTTCTGCCTTGTGTTTCTGTATCATGGAATTCCTTGTTAAGTCCATGTCCAGCATGTGAGATGAAAATGTCTCAGGCTGTAGGTTAGGAGACATGATGGGCCCAGATCTTCTGCTTGGCCACAGGTGGGGATACCCTCTAGGCAGCACACCAGTGTCACCATTCCTCATGTCACCTGCATCTGCACTGCTCTGTACAAGAGCTGGATACCCCTGGGCTCAGCTTTTCTGAGATTTCAGCCTCAATCAAATGGCACAGTGTTGAGTTTTTGGATACCTTTGGGGGAAGGGAGAATAGGATCCTGTCTGAATGTCTGCTGTAACTTTCATCCCCCAGAGAAAGCTCTGGGTTATCATGGGGAGAAGGCCAAATCTCATTCAACTCACAAGAGGAAGAATTTGGCAGCCTTTTTCCTTATTCTTCCCTTATTTCGTCTTCCTACTCTGATGACAGATACTTGTCATCATCACGAAGACACTTTCCTGGTCTGGCAGCTCCTGCTCAGGGAAATCCTTGTGGGTCTGGGAAAAATGGGGCTGAAGGAGGTGAGGTAGTGTAGGATAAGGTTCAAAAAGGCTTGAGTGGAAGTGGTTTGGGTCAGAAAAGCACTGAAGCCTCCTCCATATTTATGTGAACCTTTCTGCTTTGAGAAATGAGTATGAGTACACCAGCTGCACAGCTCACTTAGACAGGCTTTTTGTAAGTTTTTGGGTAAACAGGAAAAGGCACAAGAGCAACCTTGTCCAAACCAGCCTGGCACATTTCTCACCCCGCTTCCAGGAGATTCCAAAGACAGGATGGGAGAGACGTGACTACATCCTTCTTGATGAGTCTTAATGTGCTCAGTCCTGGCAAAAAGGGGGCACAAGCTGCTCCCAGGATTGCTGCAAGCAAATCCCACTCCACAACCTTACAGGTTATATAGGGGCACCTATGTGTCCAGCCAGGAGATGGTCAGCAAATGGCACAGTGGGCTGGGGGCTGAATTTGAGACCTGGGGCCAGCACAGGTGGGAAGCACTGATGCAAGGCTCCTCATTTTTGAGAACTGTAATGGTGAAAATAGTATCACAAGGACTGAGGTTTTAATTTCTTTCCATTTTAATTTCTTTCCTTCTTTTTTAATACTGGAGATCCATTTGGACTGAAAACTCAGCTGACCTTAGTCCCATACAGGGAATGTAAGTATCACATCCCACTTACATCTGGCTCAAAATAGGTCACATGTTGGAGTCCAAGGCACAGAAAATGTCCCTTTATCTGTGCTGACAGACTCAGACACTCAGGAGAACACTGGGTTTAACTTAAGACCATGGAGAAGCCTTCTAAAACTGAGTAGAGAAGCTGGGAATGTGAATATGTGAATTAGATAGAATTATGTTAAGTCACTGGGTGAAAAATACAGAGTTTAGAGTTTGAGATATAGTAGTGAATAAGAGACAAGATGGAGGTTCTTGGGTGTTGGTTGGTCTTTGCTTTTCTTCCTTCTTCCTGGATTTTGGATGCTATTGGGTGATTGGATGGAAAGGTATGCAATGCAGAACACAGGTGTTTGGTTATTGGGTTAAAAGTAAAAATAAATTAGTTGCCATTTGATAATTGGATATTTTAAGCTTAAGAGGTCTTGTGGACAGAGACCAAGGTTGCCATTTGTATCTTGTTAGGTTAGTGTCTAGAAGTGCTTACTATCTGTAAAAATGTAGTATAGATAAGGTAAAATAAACATCCTAAGTCCGAAGGCAAAAACCATCTCTCTGATTGTCAATCCCGATCTTGGGGAAAATAACTGAACACTTTTACAGTCACAAGCGTTTGGGCTATGGAAAACATTTAACAGAGTACTTCTAGCAGCCTTCCAGTACATGAAAGGGCACCAAGAGAGACAGAGAGGGACTTTGGTCCTGCAGGGACCGGACAAGAGGAACTGGGTTGTCACTGAGAGAGAGCAGGGTTAGATGGGATAATGGAAAGAAATTCTTGGTTGTGAGAGTGGTCAGACCCTGGCACAGGTTTCCCAGAGAAGCTGTGGCTGCTCCATCCCTGGAAGTGTTCAAGGCCAGCTTGGATGAGGTTTGAAGCAACCTGGTCTAGTGGAAGGTGTCTCTGCCCATGGCATGGGGGTGGAATGAGAAGTATTCTATTTTTCTGTGATTCAGTGCTCTGGTCCTTTCCTTGTCTAAGGTGTGCTCAAAGAATAGTTATATGTACATTTCTGTCTTGAGTTGATGCATTATGCATTATATATTTTGGTAGACATAAGCAGGAAGGATAGTTGATGCACTTTCTTATTTCCTTTGCAACATTTCCTTCTCTTTCAACTCCGAGGTGCTCTTTGCAATCAGATCCACCCAGATCAAACATTGACATTAATCAACCAGCAAGATGACAGCAGATGAAACCATGCATTCTGTCAGTCTAGCCTAAACCTACACACATCTGCTATGATAAAGCCACTCCAGGCCATTGTGGAGATCTTTCTTATAAAATGAGAAGGGATGAAATCCCCCACTCACTCTTCAGGTTTCCCAAATAGATAGCAAGAGGAGAGATGGGATTCTGGGGTGTGTGTCTGTGTGTCTGTGTGTTAGGTGGCATTTTAAAAACAATTTTCCCCCTTACTGTAACAATTAAAAAGCCAGAAAAAATATTTCAAAAAGAAAAACGAGCAAACCAAACCCCAAAACAACTAAACTCACTGGTTTCAAGGTGGTTAACAATGTGAAAAAGCTCATGCCAGAACATGTGTTATTAGCAATAAAAAAGTTCTTTATTTGTCTGTCTGGGGAATTTCTTTCACACTCACTTAAAAAAAACTATCTTTATTTGTTTCCCTTCTATCACACACACAACCAGATCAGTTAAATAAAACAGAGTTTTATATTCATTCCAGGCAAGGATTCTTGCCAAAATCTGTGCCTCCTTTTTCTCCCCCCACTCATTTTCTTATATACAAACCAGCGATGAAAACACAAAAAAATCTGAAGCCTATGAGGTGACAGATGAACAAGATGTAGAGGAAAATTATCCAAATGGTGCTGTGAAGGAATGGCTTTTACTGGCAAAAGGGAACATATTTCTGCAAAGGTTAGAGGAATTTTTCTGTTTCTGTTGGATTTTTCCAAGGCTGGAAATTTTAATTTCATGAGGAGACTAAGGTCCTGCGTTTTTGATGTTCCAGACAATTCTTTCCCTTGATTTGTTGCTTTGTTTGTTTAGTTTTTTGTCAACAGTGAGCATTTGTGGTTCAGCTTATTTTATGTGCAGAAATCTCCTTTGTGTGAATGTGATTGCCAGACGTGTGATGGACATTGACACCACTCAGAGCAGAGTGAGGAGAATGTTGGCTGCAAATTGTAGCTTTGCTTCCAAGGAGGACCTTGCAGTTCTGCTGTTGTTTAACTGTCTCACATAGGTAGGCTTTTCCCAGTATCCAACCTGGACCTCCTCTGGCACAACTTGAGGCTATTTCCTTTTGTCTGGTTACTTGAGAGAAGAACCCAACCCTCACCTGGCTCCACCCTCCTGTCAGGGAGTTGTAAATAGTGAGAATGTCCTGCCTGAGCCTCCTTTTCTCCAGGCTGAGCCCCCCTGCTGCCTCACCTCTCATCACCAGTGCCAGCAAAGGGGTGCAATCATTCAAATAACTTCTGTCATCCTGCTGGTCACACCATTGCTGACACAAGTAAGGATATTATTGGCCTTCTTGCCCCCCATGGCACACCTTGAGCTCATGTTCAGCTGCTGTGGATCAGCACCCCCAGGTCCTTTCCCACCCTGCAGCTTTCCAATCACTCTGCACCAAGACTGGAGATACCACTGGTCTTGGCCCATGGATCCATCCTGCACAGATCCTTCTGTGGAGCCTTCCTACCATCCAGCACATCAACACTCCCACCTAACTTGGTGTAGTCTGGGAACTTACTGAGGGTGCCCTCAATCCCCTTTTCTAAATAATCAGTAAATATACTACACAAGACAGGCCTCAATCCTGAGCCCCAGCGACCCCCACAAGTGACCGGCTGCCAAATGGATTTAGTCCCATTTCCCACCACTCTCTGGGCCAAATCATCCAGCCAGCTTTTACCCAGCAAACAGTGCACCTGTCAAAGTCACAAGCAGACAATTTTTCCAGGAGAATGCTGTAGGAGACAATGCTTTTCTAGAGTCTGTGTTGACAGCACCACAGCCTTTCCCTCATCTACCAAGCAGGTCTCATTGCCAACAGAGCCATCAGGTTGGTCAAGCAAGACCTGCCTTTCAGGAGCCCATGCTGGCTGGGCCTGATTCCCTGCTTGTTCTGCATGTGCTAGGTGATGGCACTCAAGATGATTTGCTCAATCACCTTCCCTCTCACCAAAGTCAGGCTGACAGTCCTGCAGTTCCCTGGAGAAAGATGGGCTAGATGTTTACATGTATATTTATGTATGTGTATATCTGTACTGTGTATATGTGCACATGCTGGATGTGGGAACATGAAATTGCAGTGGTCTCACTCCTATCAGGCTACCAGGTTCAGCAGCTCTTACCCTCATCTGATATTGCAATTGTATGGCTGAATCAAGACTTAAAACAGGTGACTTGCAAGAGCAAAATACCATGTTGGATGAGATATTATCTGCTAAATATACTTGCTTTTGTGGAAATGAAAGTTAGGGACTGATCAAAGAAAAGGCACCTAAACCTGTGCATCCCACTCCAGACCTGATATTTTGCTTTATAACATCTGTGGAACTGGCATTGAGTAACTGGAAGACACTGAGTTCAACATGCTTCAGATCAGCCCTGGATTGCAAAACATCCTCATGAATGTGTCCTAAGAAGGGCTTATGGCCAATGCAACAGTAGAAGCAATACAGATACTTTTACAGAATCACAGAATTAACTAGGTAAGAAAATATCTTTGAGATCATCAAGTCCAACCTGTGACCTAACACCACCTTATCAACAAAACCGTGGCATTAAATGTCACATCCAGTCTTTTTTTTAAAACACCTCTGGGGATGGTGACTCCCCCACCTCCCTTAGCAGCTGATTCCATTGCCCAATCAGTCTTTCTGTGAAGATTTTTTTCCTGATGTCCTCCCCTTTGTGCAGCTTGAGACTGTGTCCTCTTGTCCTGTCACTGGTTGCCTGTGAGAAGAGACTGAGCCCCAGGTGACTACAGGCTCCTTTCAGGGAGTTATAGAGAGTGATAAGGTCTCCCCTGAGCCTCCTTTTCTTCAGTCTGAGCCCCCTCAGGTCCCTCAGCTGCTCCTCACAGGGCTTGTGTTCTAGATCCCTCATCATCCTTGTTGCCCTTCTCTGGATGCATTCAAGCATCTCAATGTCCATCCTAAAGTGAAGGTTCAGAAGTGGACACAGGACTCAAAGTGGGGTCTAACCAGTGCCAAGTGCAGGCGAAAAATCCCCCTGCTCCTGCTGGCCTCGCTATTCTTGATACAGACCAGGATGCTACTGGCCTTCTTGGCCACCAGGGCACACTGCTGGCTCATGTTTGGCCTGACATCAATAAGCACCTCCAGCTTCCTTTCTGCCTGCCTACTGTCCAGCCACTCTGTTGCCAGCCCATGGTGCCATGCCAAGCTATGTTACAGCCTAGTGCTGCACGGGGCTGATGTGGCCAAAGTGCTGGACCAAGCACACGGTCTTGTTGGATTCAGCCAATCTAGCCAGGCTGTCCAGGTCCCTCTGCAGGATCCTCCTACCCTCCATCAGATCCACACTCATTCTCATCTTGGTGTCATCTACAGATTTGCTAATGGTTGACTCAATCCCCTCATCCAGGTCAGCAATAAAGATATCAAACAGGATTGGCCCCAGTGCTGATTCCTGGGGGTCACCATTACTAATGAATTACTAATTACCATTAGTGACTGGTCGCTATCAGCGATGGAGAGAGACGGGGACAACAGAGAACCTTTTTACTGTGAGTTACACAGTAGCCATTTAAGCTTATATACCATTCTAGGAAAGCTAGTAATTTTTTACTACAATGATTGGGTTAAACATCATACAAACATACAAACAAACATACATTTTTGCAACATCTCTTTTACTTGATTCAATCTTCTTGCAGTCTTCAAAGCTCTGTGTGTTCTTGCCAAGGCATCTTGACTATTAAGTCTCTCACACTAATCAGGTCCAAGGTACTTTCTGATTTTATCATAGGCTGCCAGCTGGATGCAGCACTGTTCACCACCACTCTCTGGGCCCAGCTATCCAGCCAGTTCCTAACCCAGTGAAGAGTACACCTGTCCAAGCCAAGGGCTGACAGCTCTTCCAGGAGTATGCTGTGGGAAATGGTGTCAAAGGCTTTGTTGAAGTCCAGGTAGCCTTTCCCTCATCCACCAGGTGGGTCACCATGTCATAGAAGGAGATCAGTTCGGTCAGGCAGGGGCTGTCCCTCCTAATTCCATGATGGCTGGGTCTGATCCCTTGGCCATCCTGTAGATGCTGTGTGATCACATTCATTCAAGATGACCTGTTCCATAATCTTGCCAGGCACCAAGATCAGGCTGACCAGCCTGTAGTTTTCCCAGACCCTCCTCCTCACCCTTCTTGTGGATAGGCATCCAGCTTCCAGTCATCTGAGGCACCCCCACTGAGCCAGGCCTGATGATAAGCGATTGAGAGGGGCTTCATGAGCTAATCTGCCAGCAGCCTCATCATCCTATGATGGACCCCCCTGGTGCCATAGACTTGTGAGCATCTAAGTGGATAACAGAGGGGCTGTTCTGCTCCCTGTACCCATCTACCAGCTCAGGAGGCTAGTTGTCCTGAGGATAACCTGTCTTGATATTGAAAGCTGAGGCAAAGAAGATGTTAAGTACCTCTGCCTTCTCCTCTTCTTTAGTTGCTATATTCCCCCTGTATCCAATAAAGAATGGTGACTGTTCTTGCCCATCCTTTTGCTATTTATGTATTTATAATTTTTTTTTTATTATCTGTCACAGAAGTGGCCAGATTAAGTTCTGCTTGGGCTTTTGCCTCTCTATTTTTTTCCTACATGACCTAGCAACATCCTTAAACAATTCCTGAGTTACCTGCCCTTCTTTCCAAAGGTACACCCTTTTTTTTCCCCTTTGTTCCTTCAAAATCTCCTTGCCCATCCAGGCCAGTTGTTTTCCCTACCAGCTCATCTTTCAGCACATAAAGAAAATCTGCTCCTGTGTCTTCAAGATTTCTTTATTAAAATATATCCATCCTTCCAGTACCCCTTCATTTTTAAGGGATGTTTCCCAAGGTACTCTCTGAGTCAGTCTCTTGAATAGGCCAAAGTCTGCCCTCCAGAAGTCCAGAATGGAAGTTTTGTTGATGCCCCTCCTTGCTTCACTAAATATTGAGAACTCTATTATTTCATGGCCACAGGAATGCCAGCTCCTGTCATAGCACATGGGGCTGACATATCCACAGCAGAAAGTCAGTTCATGTTGCAGCAAACTCAACTTTAGGGAAGTGGACGAGACATGCTGAAGTTTAAATTATCAGTTGCCAAGTACTTGGACTGAATGAATGACAAAAGTGCCAAAACTGATGGTTTGTGGCCTATTTCCAGTCTCCTTTTGAGACTGTAGTAACAAAAGAAAATTAGACTTAGATGACAGTAAGTATAAAAAGAGACTGGAAGTTAAATGACTTAAAACTCAGAAGGGACCAAGAAGGGGATTGCTGATTGTGAGCAAGGGTTTGGAGGATAAGCATTTGTGCATGGTGCCACTTGGGTAACACCCAAACTCTGTCCCAAAGCTGTAGATAAAAGCAAAAGGAAAGATCTGAAGGCAGACCATCTCAGACAAAGAAAATCACAACACTGCTGTACTTGCAAGGTATGGGTGGAATGAAATGTTGGAAGAGGCAATACTAAACTTATTGACCTCTGCTCAGCTGACTCAGAGGGAATGTAAAATACCTAGAAGAATTGTGATTGTGATCTTAGAATGCACAGAGACGCTAACTGCAGAAAACTGGAAAAAAATTGGAAGAGCTTGCAGTTTGAATTCATCTTTGTTAAGTCCCAGTAGCACTGAAGGGCATCACAGACCAGTGTGGGGCCTGAAAGGAAGGTGAAGATTAGCATAGGAAGAATAATTCAGAGGCCTCTGAAAAGAAGCAGAAGCCAATTCAAATGATGATTCAATAAACAAATAAAGAGAATCACCAGAGAAAGCACAGAACTACATGAAGAAGAAAATAATACTCTGCTACACAGGCTGCTAAGAAAAATGCATTGTTCAAGAATATTTTAAGATGAGTGAAGGCAGCTGAATAGTACCTCTCCTTGTGGAGGGTACTTGAGATCCAGAGATCTCCCTGCAAATCTCTAAGATTGCAGAGGAAAGACTGAGGAATGATACTCCTAGAGAGTCACATGCTGGTGATACCCCAGAAAGTTTGTTCTTCAGAATCTTAAATTTGGAAAGCCCCATGTACAGGTTTTTGTACAGGCAGTTAGATATCAGCAGATGATTCTTGGTGAGGCACCAAAACCTCTGGGTATCTCTCAGCATGTGATATCTGGACCCTAAATCCTGAGGAAGTAAATTAAGAAGCTGTGGCATTCCAGTGCTTCTCTTCACAAAGCCCTGCCTGGCCAAGAGGACACCTCTTTATTTATGCCTACAAAATTCCTCAAACATGACCTCATCTCCAAGCTGATTTGTCAGGAAAACTAACTAGGCCATAGTGAAGCACTTCTGGAATTGTGGGGCTTGTTATCACACACACATTTGGTTCAGGACAGATTTTGGTTGTCTGAAGAACTCCTGTGGTTTCAACAGAAGTGGAATGAGCCCTTGTGATACTTTCTTTCAAATATGTCATTTGTCAAGAAAATTAGAAACTGAGGAGAAAAAGGAGTGAAGAACAGAAAGAGAGGAGAAATTATTTCCTTTAAATATATATATATATATATTATTCAGGTATTCACTTAAGAGAGGTATTCACTGTTATGGGATGTGACTTAAAGTGGAAAAGAAAGGCTCCTTATCTCTGGTTCAGCTTTGTCCTTTCTATGTGAGAAATGGGAAAGCTTCTGGAAAGCAAGACTGGAGAGATGACTTGTTTAAGCTTTGCAGATTTTTCTTTTGTGAATATTAAATTATTAGGATCATCACTAGAATTAGTGTTAGGTAGCTGAGCAGATCGATGATTTAAATCTCTCACTACAAAGCAATTTCTTCATAAATTGTTTTTTGGTTTTGTGTTTTTTCAGGCCTACAGCGCATTTCTCCAAGCCTCAGGAGTGGGACTTCTCCCAACAGATTTCATTTCCATAGTAGGCAAACCCACAGCAGATAAAAATAATCTCAATGCAGATGCATTGTCCAAAAAGGACCTGGATAATTCAGGTAGTGTTGATACACGATTTCTAGAGATGGTTGAAGTTTGTGGAGAATTTATGCTTGTGATACTGAAAAAGTAAGAGAAAAGGAAAGTATCTTAAAACAAGAAACTTAAATATTCATTCTGTTAGCCATCAAGTGACAAATTGACTTGATTACTATATAAAGTATCTTGTAGAAGAGAATACAAAGTACCAGGGGCTCTCATGCAATGGAGAAAGAGCAAACCTAATGTAAGCAGATGTCTCATAAAGAAGGCACAACAAATTCAGGTTATAAAAGCATGGAAGTGTTAAAGTGTGTAACGTTAGTGCTGGGAACAGAAACAAGAGGAAGTGGAAGATACCTCCTGAGTCTTTGAAAATGGGCAGGTTCCTTTATACTAGCAACAAGAGATGCAGTCAAGCACAGATTACTCTGCTTAATATGCAGGTAACTTGGTAATATTAAACAGCCTGCAATATACAGGTCAGATGAGCTAGTAATCACTGCTGGAGTTGATTACTGATGATCTAAAACTCTTTATTAATATGAAACTGGTCTGTCTTCAGCTTTTTTGGCACGATTCTGGTTTCAGATATTAGTCCAAAGTGTGTGGATTTCATTATGACTGCTGAAAGGGTGTCCAGAACCAGAGACAGAGGTTTCAAACTGCCTGACACAACAGAAAGATCTCTTTTTCCCCCAAATCTACAAAGCACAAGTACTCAGTCTGGGAAATTGTTTTACCTCTTTTCAGCAAATCTTTCATGTGTGAATGTAATGATGTCCTACAGTGTTTCTGAAGCACAGGATAAACAAGTAGAGAGATGTCCTGAAATTCCATCCTGCATTTAAGGAGAAAACACGCCTTGGTTTCTGGGGAAAGGACCCTTAAATGGGAAGCAGGGAGTGATTAACAAGATTTTCTGTCAATAAAAGTATCTTCTGGAGTGTCATCAATGAAATTTGTTGTGGGAATCACTCATCACTCAAACAGAAATGAATGTTCAATCAGTCAAAAAGCCAGAGTTGCAAAATCACAGTCTGTACTTGGTTGATGTTCTTGTAGAAACCAGAAGACAAAGGAAAAGCAAGATGCATCTTGTCTCAGAAACACCTCCTGAATCTTGTGTTGATTTCATAACTTCTTAGGGTGAGATGGTGATTTTTTGGATAGCTGTGCTGTATAGTACTGGCAGGTGATAACACAAGCACCTTGAAATACAGGAGAAGGGAGAAGTGGAAGGAAAATAAATGTCCTTAGATCCAAAACATAATATTTTGATTCAAATTTCAGAAAGCTGTAAGATATTCGTCCTTAATGTACAGGAATTATATAGCAGTTATTTCTTGATGTTAAGAGAATATATTATCTGTAAAGATGGTGTGGACTAGGAGTGGACTAAGGGGCTCTCAGGCAGAGATCTGGGGATAGGAATAACAGTTCTTTACCAGTGTGTATAACAAGGCACACAAACAACAATAACTACAGCATTAACAACAAAACAGAAGCAGGGACCCCGTGACAGCCTTCTCGGCCCAGACGGGAAGGGATGGAGGAGAGGCTTTGCTTCACAAACCCCTCGGGCAGTCAGTCCCGGTGCTCCTGCAGGGCTCTGAGGAACACTCAGCTGGAACAGCAGGGATGAGCTGAGATCCTGGGCTGGTGGATGAGGTGGATCAGCAGCTCCACGGCGGTGGCTGGCACTGCAGGATGTCCTGGCAGGACAGGGTGTGTGGGGGCCCACAGACGAAGAAAAAGAAGCAGCAGCTCTGCCTGGGTTATGGCAAATTCCATTCTCCAAGCAAAAACAGCTCTGAGTGTGCTGCTCTGAAGCCCAAGAAACCAGCCCCCTCTAGGCAGCTGCCCCTTTTACCTGCCCTCTCTTCTCCATGGGCCCAGCCAAGCTCTTTGTGTTCTCAAGCAACCAATAAGTACCAGCAGTCAAATTTCCCCAGCTAATGGGGAATAATTTTATAGGTGAAAAGGAACAAAAGGAAGGACACCTAACCCCAACACTCTGTCAGGCTAGCAACAAGGAAACAAGGTAGCAAAAGAGAATGGCTCCATCTACCCTTTGGCAGAATCAGTAGTTTAAACCACTTCCAAAGCTTCTTTGATATGGCCTTTTCCACCCAGAGTTTTCCATTGAGGGAGGCTTCAACCTCAGCCACTTCAAACAGAGCATTACAGACGTATTTGAAAGGGCTTTGTAGACATTTTTGCAGTTAAAGTTTCAAAATATCCAGGGCATCTGAGGCACATATTATTGGTCATTGAGCACCTCTAATCCCAAGAGAAAGCAGGAGGAATGTCAGGTGCGATGCTGATAGCTCAGTTCTTTTCCTCAGGACCAAGATTAACGAGAGATTGTTTTGTGTTTGGTTCAGTTGTTTATTCTTCCTTATCTATATTACATATCTACAGACAGTGAGGAGCTATGTACACTAGGCTAACAAGCTACTAAGTGGAGAGTGAATTAGCTCTCCAAGGTCTTTTAAGTGTCAATTCACCCAATAATTAAATGCCAAGTAACTTATTTTCACTTATAACCCAATAACCAAACACCTGTGTCCTGCAATGTGGATTCTTCCATCCAATCACCTAATATTACCCAAAAACCCTAGAAGAAGAATATGAAGAGGAAGAAGGAGAGAGGGACAACACCCTAAATCCTCCACGTTGTCTGTTATTCACTAATACAACTTAAACCCTAAACTCTAACTTTCTCACCCAGTGACTTAATATAATTCTGTCTAATTTATACACTCACATTCTCAGTTTCTCTACTTAGTTTTAGGAGTTTTCTCCATGGTCTTAGGTTAAATTCAGTGCTCTCTTGAGTGTCTGTGTTAGCACAGGTAAGGGAATATTATCTGTGCCTCTGACTCCAACAGAGGAACACACTGTTCAGAACTTTGGAAAAGCCCACTTTTAAAGTAATTTTCCCATGATGGAGCTATAAATACACACACACACACACATCCCTTTCCTGAGGTCCTGCAAGGTTGTCTTTCCCCTGCTGGAAAAGTGCTGTAGGTGTTGAACAGTTTTGGCAGAGCCTGGGTTCATTTAGCTGGGTCAGTAGATAGCTGACTCTCAACAAGAAAATACAAAGTGGATGTAAATGGTAGTTTCTGTAGCCAATTTTCAGATGAGGTGAAGAAAAAGGAGTGAATACCAGAGTGAGGTATAGCATTGGCTGAAATGGAATATAAGGTCACATAACTTACATTTAAACTTAAAACTTATCTTCCTTTGCCAGTGATTCCTCATGATCTTTTCAAGCCACCCCTTTCATGCCGGAAGCTTTTAAAGGGGTTTGTTAACATACAGAACTTTCTGTTTCTCTTTCATCCTAAAAAGCCAGCCATTGTTCCAGTGAAACCTCTTAACTAATTAGTGTTCAGCCCTGTGAGCGAAAGTCGACCAGGGGCTGGGGATCAGGCCCACCACTTTGTGGTGGTGACAGTGCTTTTGGTTTTCTGCCATCCGCTTCCCTTGCTTAAAATCTTGCATTTTGACATATTGCTTCAATACAATACATTTTATGACACCTTTGCTGGAGGGCCAAAGGTCACATTCCTTCCATCTATCCTGCATGCAATTTCCATTCTCTTGTCTTCAATGCATTATAGAAACCAATCTTCCTTCCTTCTCTTTTATTCTCTTCTTGCTTGCCTGCCCCCCACCCCTATCATGCCCCCATCATCACCACCCCCAAGATATTGTGGGTTATTACCTCAATCCTTTTCAGCTGAGAATGGTTTGAGGCAATGACCTGAAACTTCTTGGAAAAGATCCCAAAAAGCCCCAGATGAAAACCACATGCAACACATTAAGGACCCTCTCAGCATAAAGAAACATTAGTTCAAGTAACGAGAATGTACACCGATCAGCTACTTACATACCAGCTGGTAAAAGGCACATGTGATCAGCCATGAATACAAACCAGGTGGGGGGAATTAGCTGATTGGCTAAGTTATGGCAAGAAATGTGAAAAATATATTGTCTTTTAGGAAACAGTTTCCTTAATCACCATTCTTGAGGGTGTGTTGGGGATCTGACTCTTTGTGGTAGCAGAAACCTGGAAGAGATCCACGGAATCTGCATGACACCAAATGCTGTTGGATTACGAACCCATGGAGCCCCAGTGATGCTGTAGTATCAAGGTGGAAAAGCCAGAGAATTTTTTATTGTTACCACAGGGAGAAAATAGTTCTCTTTTTCTCTATGCCCAGTTAAAATAACGTCCTTTTCCATCAGTAACAAGAAAATGCATCACCTCTCCCTCTACCCCTCAGCAATCCTATAGTTCTACAAACAAAAGCAAGCAAGAAGGGATCATGGTAAAACAGTCATTTTGGCCCACCTCCAGGAAGATATTTCAGCTTTTGTTTTCCACTGAAGTTAAATGCACTTATGGAAGTGAAGGTGAGTTTATACTGAGTGGCTCTGGGCCCTTGGTGTTGCAGAACAACATCTGATACAAGTTTCACCATGCAGTAACATGGGAACACGACTTGTGCTTTTTTTTGAGTATTGTTTTATTAAATCCAGATGATGCAGTTCAGACCACTGCCCAGTGGTATCCATTCTTCTTACAAACCAAGGACAATATCCTGCCACAGAAAGGTGCAAAGTACCAAAAGTGCTGAGCATTTTAACAGGCTGCCCAGGTGTTGTGCTTTGACACTGGCCAAACGCCAGGCACTCACAAAAAACATTGCTTACCCTCTCCTAATACAGTTGGGCAGAGAGGGAAAAAAATTAATGAAGGACTCATGAGTTGAGATAAGAATTAAGAGAAAAACATTCTAAGGGCAAAACATATTTAAATTTAAAGTTATAAAGGAAATTTATTTTTAACAGAGTCAGCGGAGGATAACGAGAAATAAAATAAGCCCTTAAAACACCTTCTCCCCTACAGGCCCTCCCTCCTTCCCACCAACAGCGCAGGGAGAAAGGGCATGGGGGTCAGTTTGTCACTGGACATCATTTTCTGTTCACCCACAAAGTCTTTTTTCTGCTGTTCCATGAGATCCCTTTCATGAGCAAACAGTCTTCCCAAAACTGTTGCAGAGTGGGTCACTAACCCACTAGGGCAGAAGTGAGGGGTGGAGTGTATTGGTTTGGCACAGCCTGGTTTTTAGTAGCAGGGAGCCACAGAGACGGCTCCTGTGAGGAGCTGCTGGAAGATTCCCACCATGTCCAGCAAAGACAATGGCTGATGGCTCTGAAGATGGATGAAGATGGCTCTGAAGGTGCTGCTGGGCAAAACTGGGCCAATGAGAAAGGCTCGTAACGCCTTTGTGATAAGAAAATCAAAACAAAGTCAGGGGTTTTGCTTGTAGTCAGAGAAGAGGAGGAGGTGAAAATATGTGAGGGGAAAAAAACGTAGAGACATCAAGGTCAGTGGAGAAGGAGGGGGAGGAGGTGCTCCAGGTGCCAGAGCCGGGATTCCTCTGCAGGCCATGGTGAAGACCATGGTGAAGGAGGTTGTCCCCCTAGAACACATGGGGATCCATGGGGGATGCGGAGATCCACCTGCAGCCCATGGGGGAGGTGCCCATGCTGAGGTGGGTGGACACCTGGAGGACGCTGTGATCCAGTGGGGGACCTGGTAGAGAGAGGACCCTTGCTTCCAGGCTGGAGCAGCCTGTCCTTGGAGGACCACACCCTGTGGGAAGAGAAGCACATCACAGCAATTTTGGGAGGACTGTCTGCCAAAGGGAGGGATTCACATTTTCAGCAGATGCGGTATGGATGCTCCTTGTGAGAGTGGACCCATGCCAGGGAAGTTCACAGAGAACTGTCTCCTCTGTGAGGGACCCCGTGGCCTCACAGTGGAAGCACTCCACTCCCAGAGCAGTGGAAGAGAATCTTGGTGATCAACTGATCAAAACCCCCATGGCCTGTCTCCCTGTGCTGTAGGTGGGAAGGAGGGAGGGGCTGGGGATGGGGGGAGAAGGTGTTTTAAAATCTTGTTTTAATTCTCATTAGCCTCTGCTGATTCTATTAGTAATCAATTTTACTTTTCAGGTAATGTTGAGCCAGATTTGCCCTAATATTTCTCCTGGTCCTTATCTCACTCATTAAGCCTTTGTTAACATTTTTTCCTTTTCCCTCCTTTGCCCAACCGTGACAGGGGAGGGTGAGCAAGTGACTCTTGTGGGTACCTGGCATTGGGCCAGTGTCAAACCACAACAGAGGTGCCATCTTTGAAGGACAGGTTGCTCTAGTTTGGAAACAAACTTCTCTCTCTATCTCTGAAAGCAGAGCCCCCTCTCTTACCCTCTATTTGGGTGTCCCACTAGAACATAACTTTCTCTAGCATCCACCCACTCTGGTGTGAGCACTTTTCCCATGGGCTGTGAGTGGATCTCTGCATCTCCTGTGGACTTCATGCACACAAGGGGCCATTTTGTTTTACCATTGTTCTCACCATGGCTTGCAGAAGAATATCAGCTCCAACTCTTGAAGCACCTGCTCCCCCTACTTTTTTTCAGCTGACCTTGGTGCCACCATGTTGTTTTCCTTCACATGTCCTCACTTCCTTCTCTTCTTTGACTAGAAGAAAAACTGCTGCTTGTAGGTACCATTGTCAACAAGTTCCACTAATTCAAAGATTTTTTTCAAGATCCCACATCACCAAGAAGTTTATCTCGTCTAGGTTCTATGCTGGGAATCACCTGTCATGCTTCCACTGCAGGCCATGCAGCCCTGCCCCATGGTGTGGGCAGTGGTGGCTGCTGCGGCACTAGCGCTATGTAACGCCCCTCTTCATGTGGGGTTCCCAAAAGGGGAAGCCACCACCACCTCTGCCCTTTTCCCCTGCAGCACAGGTGGCCAGGGGCCACCAGGCAGGTAAGGCTTGCTGCAGGCTGTGCTGAGATGGCAGCCACCATGGCAGCACATCGCCACGCGCTGCAACAGGGGTGGCTCCAGGTGTCAGTGCTTTGCCAACCCTGGGAAAAAACTGTGCTTGAGCTGTATTGATTTTCTTCTTAAATATGTTATCACAGAGGGGTTACAACCTCTCTTAATTGGGCCAGCAGCATGTCCATCTTCAGAGCCTTCAGAGATTGGTTCTGTTGGACATGGTGACGGTTTCTAGCAGCTTCTCACAGAAGCTACTCCTGTGGCCCTCCCCTGCTACCAAAAAATCAGACCCTGCCAAATCAGCACACCAGGGCAATGGTGGAGTTCCTGTCCCTAGGGTGGTTTAGCAGGCCAGTGGATGTAGCACCTGGAGACATGGGTTAGAGGTGGGCTTGGAAGTGCTGGGGGAGCAGTTGGACCCCATGATCTTAGAGGGCTTTTCCAACCTAAATTGTTCTAAGAGATCTGAAGGAGTCATAGCAGCTTGGGTGCTCCAATACAGTTTTACCCATCACACCCAAGTAGGGACATAACCTTTGCAACTCATCTATCATATTGCAAACAACACTCTTTCAGAGCCCAGACCAAGGCAAAAGAAGGAGCTACCAGCAGAAGAGACTGTCCAAGAGCATGACAATAACATGATTATGGCAGGGGAAGCAACCCCCATTTTCTCTTCCCCCTTTTCCTTTCCAATTAAATCACACTGGATATTGTAAGAGCAGAACAATGACTCCTGAAAAATGAAATCTAGATAGCTGTCAACTCTTGTGACTTCACTGTACAAGTCATAATGTCTATGTTTTTTTCTTTAAGCCCCAGTTCCAGGAGCTGAGTATGTGGGCTTTCATATCTCCCTTCCTTGGGAGGAAAAAAAAGAAAAAAGAAATTATTTTTGCTGTCATGGATGTTGAAAAAGCTAGAATATATGTCTTGAGTGTTCCTAAATGTACCAAAACCAAGGAGTCAGAGAAAAAGAATCCAGAGTACATTAATCCTCACAATTTCTAAGCCAGCCTTTGAATTTATGAGCCTGTTGCTTCAGATTCATCATTTTGGCATGGCAGAGATGAAATGGAATATAAGAAACAGCTGAGAGGAAGAGAAGGGAAAGGTGACTTGTTTGACCTGGTTCCCCATGCTGCGCTGTGCTGGAAAATTATTTACAGTAATTCTTCTGTGCCTCAGTATATTCTCCAAAATTGCCTTGCCTGTCACTTTTGTAAAAGTATAAATGCCAGACTTAGAACTGGAAAGAGTCTGATAACATTTTCAGGAAATTTTTGAATAATATTCCACTTCTATTTTAATCACTCTGTGATTTCCATCTCTTTTTTGTTTCTTTTTTTGTCTCTTGTGCAGTAGAGATTTTTCAACAAGCCTTTGCCCTGGGAATGGCCTTTTTGCACATTAGGAAGCACAAAAGGAGCAGAGAAAAAAAGGAGACCTCATTTTTTGTTTTCACAGGTTTCCTAAGAGAAAAGGTTTGCCATCTGAGTGGAAATTTGACAAAACAACACAGGAGGGGTTGGACCCATCAGCCAAGCTGAACAGCTGCAGGGAAGCTTCATGAAAACCTAATCACGCCACTGGAATAATTTATTGTAGCTGGTTTGCAGGGATAATAGCAAAAAGAAATTCAACTCTTTTATATCCTTTTGCAGCAGGAGGTCCCATGCCAGACCTTTGCAAAGCACTTTTCTCAAGCTGTAGTGAGGATTTCACCTGGGGTGATGTGCAGGAGTCAGCTAGGAGGGAAAACAGCAAAAGATACCACTGTGGATCTGTAATGTGGCATCTCAGGACTTCACAGTCCATTCCTTCAGCACGTCCTGCTTGTGAAACTTCTGTTTATCGTCCCATGTTAGTCCCAAATTGGTAATGCTCAACAAGAGGCATTTTTGGCTGCTCCTTGACTTGTAGTAGATGTGTCACTGGCTTGTTGCACTGCCATCTGGAGCAGGGACAGGGGACATCTCAGACCATCTCACCTTCTCTTTACCATGGAATGTAGCCCATAGGGCTGGGAGAACTTTAATCACTTGGGTCCTCCTGAATCTGAATGCCTTTAGGTTATCATTTAGGTCCCAGACCTACTCCACCTGAAAATAACCTGCCAGAGCATTACCTCCTTGTCTTTGGTCCTCAAGGACACAGCAGTGCTGCCTTCTCTCTTGGCTAGATGCATGGCTGTGCTGGCTTTGCTATTCATTAGTGTTAATTTTTATCTCTAGCACTAAATCCTGGCAATTAACAATGAAAGTTCTTCCAACTGAATTGAGTGAAGAAATAAATAGAAGAAAAATATAGAGAAATAAGGGCTACCAAGAAACCACTTCCAGTTTGACAGAGTAGTTCTCAAGGACTGATGAGGCCAAATCTTGAATCTCCTCTTCACTTTTGGATCCCTCACAACAAGAAAGACACTGGGTGCTGGAGAGTGTCCAGGGAAGGAAATGGAGCTGGAGAAGGCTCTGAGCACAAATCTGATGATGAGTAGCTGGGGGGGGGTCTCAGCCTGGAGAAAAGGAGGCTCAGGGGGAACCTTCTCATTCTTTACAACTCCCTGACAGAAGGGTGCAGCCTGGTGGGTATTGGTCTGTTCTCCCAGGTAACAAGTGTTTCAAAAAGAGGAAATGGTTTCAAGTTGTGCCAGAAGAGGTTTGAATTGAATATTAGGAAATATTTCTTCACTGAAAGCATTATCTAGCCCTGGCACAGTTTGTTCACAGTGGTGGATTCCCATCCCTGGCAAGATTTAAAAGTAGTGTAGATGTAGCACTTGGGGATATGAGTTCATGTGCCACTTGGCAGTGCTGGCAGATTGGTTCGACCCAATGATCTTAGAGGCCTTTTCCAAACTAAAATAATCTATGTTTCTATGATAAAAGTTCATTTAACTTTCAAAACTAAACAAAACTAGTCCAAAATTATTCACAGTCCAAGATGTGCTGGTAGAAAGGGACTTCTGGAGGTCTCCCATACAAACAAAAAGCAACATAATCTATTGCCTGTTTTATTTGCCACTACAGAAAATTGTTAGGGTTTACCCATCCATCTAGCTATTCCTTCAGAAGCTGGAGGTTGCTTTTAAAAATTCTCCTTAAGGAAGCACAACACCTAGGCTCATCTTGTAGGTCTTACAAGTGCCTGACCACCTTGTTGAGTTCACAGAGCTTAGTGGTTTTTAATCTCACCTGGAAGGATGGTGGGCCAAGAGAGGGGCAATGCAAGGAAACCGGGAAGAGCCTTCCCTCTCAGGAATGCTGCTCCAGCTTTGGGGCCTCAAGGAATTTGCACGTCTCTGAAAATATGGTGGTAAGTGCAAGACCAGATTTACTGGGTAGACTGAGAAAATCCATCATCTTTTACTTCTTAGCACTGCTCCATCTATCACACACAGAATACTACAAGATGAGGAGCCAGACTGCTGCCCTATTTTATATTACAGCTCCCCAAAGCCCTGAAGCACTTGAGTCCAAACTGGGAGGTATCTCAGGCTGTTCTTTGGCAATGGAATGTAACATACACCATGCAGTTTGTTCTGCCTTTCCATTACAAGCCTCTTTTAAGTTCCCAGTGACTTAGCCACACTTGAGCAGTTCAGCTTGGCATTTGCTATGCCTTGGGATGTTTTTGTGGTGTGAAATTTTCACAAAACCATGGCTAGTGAACCATAAGTGGCTTTGGCAATGTTTTTTTGTTTGTTTTTTTTTATTTTTTTTTAAATTCACATGGTCAGATTCTCGGCTGATGTCTGCAGTTCACAACTGCTGTGTACCCAGCCAGCTGCTGCTGCTATGTTGGCAAATTGCAAACTCTGCAGAAAGCATTATGTTTTCATGATACTGCTAATTCTCATTTAGGCATAAGCCCTTTTTCTTCTTTCTGAGTTAAGGTTTTCCTGGGCCATGGCTGCAGGGAGCTCAGGCCCATGGAGTGTGATGCAAAGCCTGAAAGCCAAGAAGCATGATTGTACCAGTGTCTGACACAGGTCTGACACAAATAGTGCCAAGATACTGCTGACACTTGCAGGTTTCTGCCTGATGCTCCACAGATGTTTCAGTGGTAGTGAGGTGTTTCATCAGAATGACTTCTGCACAAGTGCATCTTTATTTTTAGTGCATCGTTTTCCATTTTTCATTTATACTGTCTTCCTTTTTCTCCACAAATTTTGTACCATCTTTACCCTAGACATAGTTTCGCTTTTCAGTTCAGGTGCCATGAATTCCCTAGCTCATTGCAAGGAAAGATCTGACAATGCATCCCAACATGATGCATGGTGTGGCTGGCATGTTGGAAGGAAGGGATGCCTTCCAGAGGGGCTTGGACAGGCTGGAGAGGTGGGCCTGTCCTAACCTCATGATACTCAAAAAGGCCAAGTGAAAGGTCCTGCACATAGGCTGGGCAATCCCAAGCACAAGTTTAGGCTGGACAGGGAATGGATCAACAATAGTTGTTGGAGACAACTCCTGTGGAGAGAGACTTGGGGGCGTTTATGTATGAAAAGCTCAATGTGATTCAGCAAAGCACACTTGCAGCCCAGAAAGCCAACCTCATCCTCAGCTCCTTCAAAAGAGGTGTGACCAGTGGGCCAAGGGAGGTGGATCTGTGCTGTGACTCTGCTCTTTGGACACCCCAGCTGGAACACTGTGTGCAGCTTGGGGCACCCAGCATATGAAAGATGTGAATCTGTTTGAACAAGTCCAGAGAAGGGTCACTCAGTGATCACAGAACTGGAACACCTCTCCTATGAAGACAGGCTGGGAGAGTTGGAACTTTTCAGTCTGGAGAAGAAAAGGCTTCAGGGAGACTGTAGAGGCCCTGGCAGGGCCTAAAGGAGGCTTACAAGAAGGGTGGAGAGGGACTTTGTGAAAAGTCATGTAATGATGAGACTAGGGGGAATGGCATTAAGATTATGGAGGATAAGTTTAAATTCAATATAGGGAAGCAATTCTTCCTATGACAGTGCTGAGGCCCTGGCACAGGTTGCCCAAAGAAGCTGTGGCTGCCCCACCCCTGGAAGTATTCAATAGCAGGCTGGATGGAGTTCTGATCAACCCAGCCTAGTGGAAGGTGTGCCTTCCCATGGCATAGGATTGGAACAAGATGTTTTTTAAGGTCACTTCCAACCCAAACCATTCTATGATTTTATGATTCTATGGGCTGGCTCATTAGCCAGACCCCAGACTTCCACATAGCTCCCCTGATGCTAGGATTAGGACATGGGCAACAGAAATGTCTAAATTAAGGTGTCAGCTAACTTCCCAGTTTGCCTCTCCCAGGCAGCCTTTTCTTTACTTTTGTTCCCTCCATCACAGCAAATGAGGTATTTCCCCTGTGGGTTGTTCTGCCAAAAAAACATTTATCTTCTTTTCAAATAGCTGTGTGTCATCTGTTAAAAATAATCATGTCAAGGCCTGTGGAAGGCTTGAAAAATGTGCTAATATTAAGCTGACTTCCATACTAAAATCTCTGTATCCCATCAAAGGTCAGTCAGTTCAGTTCATGTGCTACAGGAAAGACAACAGCATTAATGACTGGATCTGGTAAGGAATTAACTGCAGTCAATTAAGTTTCTGAGGCAGCCAGGGGGTCAGGGTTGTAATGTGTCAATTACTCACATAAGGTAATCATCCAGCTAAACCCTCCTCACTGAGTGGTTATATCAGCGTGATGTATGTCATAGAACTGTGAACTCAAAAGTAACCACATTTCTCTTGCCTTTGGTGGTTCTTGTTTTTCACAACTCACCCTAAGGCTGAGCAAGATGGACTGGGGAATTCTGTCTGTTGGGGGTATTTTTGGAATAGGTTAGTGATGAAGCAGTGATTGAGAGATCTCAACTGATGTCCCTCAAGGAGGGGCCAAGCTCTTCTCATGTTCATTAAGGTGACTCATTATTGTCTCCAAAGTGGTCTGGTTGCAACTTGGGATATGGCCAGACATAACTTAGGAGATTTTACATATTCATAGTTTGCCCGTGCAGGTCTCTCTTGGTGCCTCTGTGGCCCATCAGCTTTTTCCATCTCTTACCTGCTTGTGGGGTCTCTGGGGCTGCCTCTGGAATTGTGTCAGAGTCTCAGAGTCCCAGCTGCAGACAACTGTTCCTATGGGTCCTGCTCATGGAGGACATGCCCTGGAAGAGTCCAAGTAACAGGGAACCTCTCCTCATCCCATCTGCATTACAAAGCAGAGACTTGCAATCTCCCCCAGCTTCTCCTCTGTCCTGGGGTGACTTTATGATGCTTGTATCCCCAAATGCCTTGTTTATGTTACATATTAAGTTCTTCACCTTTAAGTCTGGCTCTGAGAGCGAAGGGCAGGAAGAAGAAGCTGCAGTTTGTGTTGAGAAAGAGCCCTCACTGCCCCACATCCTGCTCCTGGACTGTGGTGTCTGCAGAACGGACAGACAGCGGGACAGAGATCTCTTCTGCTTTTAGTTAGTTTTTAGCTAGCTGAGGCAGAAAAGTTCCCTGGACTTTTTTTTTTTACTTTTTCTTGGATGTGTTCAAACCTGCTCTGGACTGAAAACCCAGACAAACCTTGGGAACTCACGCCTGTGGCCCACCAGGCCCTGGGCCTTGGCACTTTCCAGCACCAGAGGGACTGATAAGAACCTGAGTGAGCTGAGCTATACCACATGAAAAGGACTTTTTCTGGATGTGCCTTCTCACTGAACATTTGACCCCCATTTGAAGGTTCTCTCCCAAATTTGTCCTAAACCAGGACACCCTCCTTTGTCTTTTATGTCAGAGGCATCCACCATTCATCCCCCTATGCAGTGACCCAAGGAGAGATGAACCAGCTTTCCCTGTTTTCAGGTTGCTGAGTGCTTTCTGGGATCAGTGACCATACAAACACCTCCCTGCCTCTGGAGATGGCTTGAGCACCTGGCCCTGCTGCTGGCAGCACCATACAAGCTATCATTGTGACTGCTTGATGCTCAGGGCTGTCAAGATAAGGTACAGCCATCCAAAGGATTGTCTGCTTCAAGTACCAGACCCACCTGAAAAGTCTCCCCAAGATTTTGGAGGATTTACAGTGGAACACATAGATGCATTCATTGGCTTAGAAAATGAAGCTGTGCCATGGCCAGAGCATTTTCTAGTTTTGATGCTGGCATAGATGCTGTTATGCTGTTCAATGTGCAATTTTACTGGTGACTCAATATTAAAACTTCTTCCAATAGCAAAGTGCATCAGTATGTCAGGCAGATGTTTGTCCTTTGGGAGACCTGACACCTCCATCATCACATGAGGCCAAATCAAGTAATTCAGATAATGCTTGAAAGGTCTTCAAGAGCTCCCTCAGCTTTCTCTTTGGTCTTCACGTTGCCTCAAAGTGATTTTTGTTTGAGGGCTTGGCTGTGCTGTTTTTGTCTGTTAAATGCAGAAGAGCTCTTCTAGAGGGTGACTGTCCACTGTGGACACTTCCAGGTCTTAGAGATAAGTGGAGAGGGCCACAGAACACCACTAGCCAAAAGTAACTAAATGCCCAAAACATAAACTCTCAGGGCAGAAAAATGAAGGGATCTTTCATTATCTCAGACTACCTTCAGGCAGCTCCATTTCTATGCACCTGTTTTTCTAGCCCCTTTTCCAAATATCCTAGCTTGAAAGAGCCTTTTAAAAGCAGGATATATCTTCTACCTGTACAAAACACTGAGCAGACCCATCAAACAGCTAATTGCTAAAGGTAAGGGGTAACTTCTCAATGAGCAGAAGAGGGCCTGTTGATAAGTATGAAGGATGGGCACACTGATTTGCACTTGTAATCTTGCAGTGTGCCATGAGTTTGCTCATCTGTCTGCCTGTTGTCCTCTCAGTGTCTGGTCTCAAAAAGAGGTGCCATAGTTTCTGTGGTGAGTGTGTGCTTGTGTGACAGGCCTCTGCTACCTGCAGCAAGAACCTGAGTTGTTTCATTCCAGAAGTTTGCTCAGCACTGCCATTATGAGGCTTAAAGTTTTCAGTCACTCATATCATAGGAATTGAATTGCACTGAACTATCTGTTGCATGTCCTGGCTGCACTGGATATTTCAGGGTCAGTCTCAAACTCTCCTATAATCTTCTAAAGCAAAATCCAGCCTGGCCAATCACCCTTTTCATGCAGCAGTTTCTGGGCTGCAGCCAGACCCTTGTGCAACATTCACCCCCCTGGCTTTGGGAGGAAGAGCTGCCTGTGCATCTCTAGTTCTTGTGGACCATGCCTCCTGAAGGAGGTGCCCATATCTATTCCAGTCCCCCTGAGCAATTAGCAGTGCAATGGGTTTTGGTGTATGTCATGTTGGCAGCTTGATTACAGGTCCTTACTCTGGAGTTCACTAAACTGCAAGGATGAGAAATAAAAACTGCTTGGAGAAGGCAAGAGATACAAATGTGTGCCTCATCCTCAAATTCCTGCTGAATAAAACTCCAAAACAATACAGAGTTTTGTGGTTTCTATAAAAAAATCCATAATCATAGATACCACAAGAAAGGGATTTAGTCCTTTAGGAATTCATATTTTTTTCCCCTAGCAACATCTAGATATGCCAAAATCAGATGCTTACTAGTGATCACAGCAGCCATCTATTTAATAAATATTTCTAGAAAGGTATTTAGTCTTGATTTAGGATTCAACACATCTATAGATAAGCCATCCAAAGAATTCTTTATGCTTCTTGTGAAAAGATAAACATGTCTTATCACCCTTCTTGACTTATCTGGTCTCTGGTTCCAGTTATGACATCTGGTAACACTTCTGATGGTTTTGCAAACTCTACTGAAACCTAATGAGGACACAAAGGTATTTGCTGGTTCTTATAATTCACTGAACTGAAGAAAAACATAGAAGATGAAGTGATTTGGGGTTCTTCTTTACACTGAAACTTTATCCAGCCTGATTGGAAGCCAGAATTGCACCTAAAATGTGCAACCCAGACCATGGTTGGACAAGAGAGCTATGAAGTCCTGCAGTGGGCCAGACTGGGTGAAAGTTTATTTGAAAACAGTTCTTTTCCAGGATGGCCAGAAGGGGACCTGTGGTCCTGGCAGGTTGTGACCCTGCAGCAGGAGATGCTAAAGCATCAATTCCTTTATTTTAAAAAAAACAACTCAGTGCTTCATGCAGGCATGAGCCCTGGAATACTCAATCTGATTAAACCTGCTGGTTTTTTAAAACTGTTGTTTTACAGAGACTCCATTACTTGACACTGTTTTGGGCTATTGAAATCCAGGTTGATTGTTGGAGCTTGGTGAGACCTCTCAGATTGTCTATTCTCCACTGCACACAGCTGTGGTGGATGGACTGTGCTGAGGGGAAACACTGTGAGATTTCCTCCACTTCTGTCTTCCATGCACTGCAAGTTGGGGCACCCAAGTCCTGCCTGCCCTAAAGCACAATCACAAGCATGGCTGATGGGTGCAGAGAGAGACTTTTCTAGATCTCCAGCACTCGGATTTTGGTCGTGGGGAGGAGAAATATCTTGCTATTGTCCTACCCGCACCAGGGTATCATCTCTGGCCACTGAGCTACAAAGTAGGTGCCAAATTGGTGTCTCCAGAAGTGGTGCCTTCTGAGCCCATGACATCCTGATCTAGATCTGAGTTCATGTGTACATGGATCACATCCCTGCAGTTAAGACTCCCAAAGTTATTTTTGCTGTTAGCACTTGAGACACATGAAACCTTTTATAAACTCTCTGGACACATGCAACCACTTATAAACACTGATAAGTAGGGGGAAAACCCCAAAAAAAATTGCAACTTAAAGAGTAATGAGAAAGAGTAATGAGTTTGATGGAGTTTAGTTCTTTTTAGAGGAGTGGGCAAATGTGCCCATGTCTAGTCAGCAAGAAGAAGTAACAAAACAGCACAAGTGAACATGTAGCAGGTTAATTAATCTGCTGTGGGTTAACCACCACAGAAGAAGATAACCATGTCATCAGAGAGGCTACTGCAAGATTGCTGTGCAGTAATGCTCTCCTTTATTCCCCCAGACTCTGCTTCTCCTCCCTGGGGATTCTTGCTATGGAGAGACTCTGGGATCTACCTGGAAACAAAACCTGCTAAATCACTCTCAGAGGAGCCTGACTGCTTGCAGGCCCTTTCTGCCTGAGCTAGACATTTAACACTAACCAGAGAAGTGCTCTTGATACTTGGTGGGACACAGCTTTTCCACTCTCTCACTTCTGATCTACAGCGCCGCATTTGTCCTCACTGTGGGAACATTTGTTGCCATCAAAATTCCTCTATCTGTGCAGAAAGGGCTGGAAGCATCTCTTCTGCACATGCACAATGCCTCAGAAACCAGCTGATGTTGCATTTTCTGCCAAGCTCATAATCCATTGCAGCTAATTTGAGTTGAAGGGAATTAGTGATGCAGAGTCAGGCACGTCATGCTGCAGTTGGGAAGGCTCTCTGTCTTTCTTGGAAAAATATAGCATACAGAAAATCACACTATGAAAAGCCAGTGTCCATAAAGGAGACAGAGGAGTCCTGCAACTTTATTCAAATACAGTGAGCAAGTCCAGCAGGGCACATGCCTGTGGGGTTTTCTCTCTCCAGGTTTCAGAGGTCACATCCTCCTTTTGTACTCAACTCCCCGTCGCATCTTTCCCTCTTCCTTTCCCCCTTTGGCTGAGGTACTAAGAAGGTACAGACTTCCATCTACCACATATCTCCCCCACCCTTGAACCTTTTATTTTACCCCAAAGTTCAGAAAGTCAGGCTTGTGTAGACCCCCTTGTCAGTATCGGGAACTAAGTCTGAAAAAAACCTGCTGCTTAAAGTTAGTAAAACCCATTTCAAAGCTGTTAACACCATACCCTCACCGATGGAACTGTTCATAAAGATATTATCACACATCTTCGCTCCCATGAGGATCATGGATCACTGAATACTTTGGGTGAGTAGGGACATTTAAAGGCCATCTAGTCACAGCTGCCTGAGAAGGACCAATTTGATTTTTATTTATGCCTCAACGTGTATTACACCTGAGGTGAAAAATTACTATAGGGGCTGTACACATGCTGGGAGCCCTGTCCCTGGCGAGACTTTGCCTGGCAACCAGTTAAGGGAAAGAAAATATTCACGACTGGTCTGCAAGCGACCCCCTCTCCTAAACCCCTCCTCCTCACCAGCGGGACATAACCCCGGATGCCCAGGAAAAAATTCCCGGGAAATCAGTCTATGGGATGAGCATAGCACATAAAAGCAATTAACCAATTAACCGCGCCACAAACCCCGGGCATTTTACTTTGGATTTCTTGCAGGGAGCGGGGAGTTCCCTTGAGAGTCACCTTGGCCCCTCTTTCCCCACCCTGCACTCCTGTTTCCCTGTCCGCCTGTCTGTCTGTCTGTCTGTCTCGCTGCTTCCCCAGGCAGCTCAGCTCCCCGGCAGCCCAGGGCTCCTCTGTTTCCCCGGGCCTGGCAGCCTGCAGCTGCTCCTCGAGTGCTCCCGATGCCACAGCAGCCTGTTCCTGGGCACCGGGAGGGACTCGCAGCCGCTGCTGCTCGGGAATTGCGCCCAGCTCGCCACGGCAGCCACGCAGGCTGATCGCAGTTTGCAGCACACACTCTCCATCTGCCGGGCTGGTGCTAGCAGGGAGCCCGGGGAACAGCGGGAGACATCTGTCCCGGCTTTCTCTTTCTCTCTCTGACTCTCTTTTCCCCTCTTTGCTCCCTTTTCTCTCTTCCCTTCAGTAGGAACACTTATCTTTCTTTATCAATAAGCAGTCCTCAGATATAACAAGTCGTACTTGTGCTTTATTTTTGTCCGAAAAAGCTATCAAAAAGAATCCTCCCTGACTTCCATTTACAGCGGGATGGGGCAACCCGCATTGATGAGCAGGGATAACCAGGTTGCTCCAAGCCCCATACAAACTGGCCATGAACACCTCCAGGGATGGGATATCCACAACTTCCCTGGGTGATCTGTGCCAGGACCTCACTACCCTCACACTAAAGAACTTTTTCCTAATATCCAGTCTAAACCTACTCTTTCAATGTGAACCCATTCCCTCTTGTTCTGACATACAGGCTCTTGTAAAGAGTTTTGCCTTGTCTTTCCTGTAAGTCCCTGTCCTGGTTTGACACTGGCCCAACGCCACACACCCACGAGGTGACTTCACTTGCTCACCCTCTGCTGCCACATATGGGCAGGTGAGAAAAAGAAAAATTAATGAAGGCTTCATCTTCATGAGTTAAGGACCAGGAAAAACACTCCAAGGGCAAATCAGGCTCAACTTAGAAGTACAAAGTGAATTTATTACTAACAAAACCAGAGGAGGATAATGAGAAGTAAAATAAGCCCTTATTAAATACCTTTATTAAGGTATAACCATAAGCCCTTATTAATTAAGATAAGTAAAACAAGCCCTTATTAATACCTTTTCTGCCCTCAACCCCTCCCTCCTTCCCACTAACACTGTGGGGAGACAGGGCATGAGGGTTTTGGTCAGTTCATCAGCTGAGTTCCTCTTCTGCTGCTCCAGGACAGGAGTCCTTCCTTCCCCTGTGAGACTGTGCAGTCCCTCCCATGGAAGACAGTTCTCCATGAACTTCTCCATGAACTTTTCACATGAAATTCTTCAATGTGGATCCAATCTCACAAGCATCAGTCCTTCCAAATCTGTTGCAACATGAGTTCCTCCCACAGGCAGATGGTCCTCCCAAAACAGCTGTTGTGTGGGTCACTCATCCACAGGGTGTGGTTCTCCAAGGACAGGCTGCTCCAGCCTGGGGGCAGGGGCCCCCTCTCTTCTCCAGGTCTCCCACTGGATCAGAGCCTCCTCCAGGCATCCACCTGTTCTGGCATGGGCACCTCACCCATGGGCTGTGGGTGGATCTCTGCATCCTCCATGGATCCCCATGGGCTGCAGGGGGACAACCTGCTTCACCATGGTCCTCACCACAGCCTGCAGAGGAGTCTTGGCTCTTGTGTCCAGAGCACCTCCTCTCCCTCCTTCTCCATGGACTTATGTGAGGAAAAACAACATGGAGACACCAATTCTCACCTCCTCTTCTCTGACTAGAAGAAAAAACTACGTGTGCCCCACTTTGTTTTGATTTTTGAAGCAAGAAACCTGAAATGGTTCCAGCCAGCCCAAGTAGAGCAAGCATTTGTTTCCCTCCCCAACCCTGACAGAACACATACACCAAGTTGACAGTGATCCTCCCAGTCCAGCTTTGGGTTGATGACTGGGGAGAGCCTTGCATGAACTCCATGTTGAACCAGAAGGATTTTGCTTTGGGCAAACCGACAGGAAGAGAAGTACAAATTTACCAAGCTGGAAAGAAGTGAATACATGGATTTATGGGTGGAGATAATTTGTTAGGAAGAGAAGTGATGGAGGGAATGTCAGAGGGATGAGGAGCTAGACACTGCTGGAAAGGGTTTAATGGCTAGTTTTTGGGTTATGATCTTAAGCAGTGGACAACACAGACTCTGCCCTGTTTTCTGAGCTTCTGAGAGACCATGCAGGGTGAACAGAGGCTGGTTGTGTCCATCTCCAGAGGTAATCTCACTCTGCTTCCCAGAAACTGCAACCCTCATGTTGCACGTGGTAACCCAAAGACACCATATAAAGCAGAATTTTCATGATCAACTGAGGAAACCTCAACCTTTTGAGATCTGTCTGGGACTTGCCATCACCACCATACCTCAGGGAAGTCACACATAGGACATAACCATCTCTCAGCTGTGATTCTGAGTGATTAGTCCTTGCAACAGAGAACTAATTCAGTCCTCATGCTAGAGGAGGCCCTGTTTCAGTGAGTAGAAAGACACAGCAGCAATGACAAGTACCTTTGAATCCTAGCCTGTCATTCTTGGATACTGAGCTCAGAGCAGCTGTCCTGTCATTCTGCAGCAAGACCTTGAACCAGAGCCATGCAGGCCAGAGAAAATAAGAGAACAAGAGAGTGGAAAATGTTTCATTCTTTCAGTCACTGAAGCCTCAGGAGCAATACCTATCCCAGTCTTCATCATGGGGGTTGATGATGAATGGTTTTATTACCAATGATAATTTAAACCATGTGCAAGGTTTATCATGTTTGTCTGCTTGACCTCATCTGTGGGAGTTCTGCTTTAAGGATGCTTTCACCATTCACCTCCAGTGTTGGGATGAGAGAAGCAGTACATGACAGAGGAGGACTTTTCTTGTTCTCTTTCTGAAGAGCTCTCATGGATTTGGGGTACATTTCTCTCCCCTTAATTTGGCTATATTTTTCTTCTCTTGCTTCTTAAGAAACTGCCAGACATCTTAAACACATTTAAAAATACATGTTCTCCACTGTAATCCATTATCTAAGGTTCCCTTGTGGGCTCCACCATCAGAGACTGACAGATTGATAGGATGGTTTGCATGGGGCCCCAAGGATGGGATGGGCTGGAATCAGAATTAGTGCACATCCTTTGTATTCCTACTTTTATTGAAAAGCTGGAATGGGCTGTGTCAGGTAAAGGATGTGAGCAAGATATGAAGCAATGACCTATTTACATGGGATCAACAGATGGTGACCAGTGAGGTGAAAATTAAGGAGGGGCATAGAGGTTCCTCTAAAAGAGCTTGCTGGTGGTTTTGAGCTGTTTGTGTGCAACTGGAGAATTTTGGTTTATTAAAAAGGATTCATGTTTGAGATAGCTGCAATCTGAAAGCTGAATTTTCACACAGCTTGGAGGGATTTGAATTTAGACCTGTATGCAAACCACATCTTGCATATCCAGGAGCTTAGAACAGTGAAAGGTGGTGTGTCAAGGGGTAAATGAAGAGGATTCACAAAGGCAAGTCGTACTACTCGTTACCATCAGTCAGTGAAATCAAGGGGGTTGTTCCTTTACTGGGGTGATTAACAGCATGGGTTTCTGCAGGAAATGCACATGTACAAGTGTAAAGTATCTGTTCTACCCATGGTCTTGAGTTAAACATTTTAGTGCACAGTGTGCTGTGCCTGTAAAGCTGCCCAGGGAAACAGCTATGGCTGTGTTCAGCAATGACTCACAGAGAATTTGCAAAATATCCTAAGTAACCAGACACAGCATCATCAAACCATCAAATGGCTATTTTGCAGGCTGGTTCTTATAGGGGACTGCATGGTTAAGGTAGGCACTTCTTTCAGAACCTTGGGTGAATATTAGTGCTTGTCTGGTGCAGGTCTTAAAATCATGGAACAGCTTGGGTTGGAAGGGACCTTTAAAGGTCATCTAGTCCAAAACCCCTGCCATGGCAGGGACACCTTCCACTGCTCAAAACCCCCTCCAACCTGGTCTGTTTCTGGGTAGGCTACTACCACTCTGGGCAACCTGTGCCAATGTTTTACCACTCTCATTGTAACAAATTTCCTCTTTATATCTAGTCTGAACCTCCACTCTTTTACTTTAAAACCATCATGCCTTGTCTTATCACAACAGTCCCTACCATAGAGCCTGTTACCATCTTTCTTGTAAGCCCCCTTTAAGTATTGAAAGGCTGCAATAAGATCTCCCTGAAGCCTTCTCTTCTCCAGGCTGAATAACCCTGAATAACTCTCTGTCTCCATAGTAGAGGTGCTCCAGCCCTGTGATAATCTTTGTGTCCTCCTCTGGACCCACTAACCTGTACTGAGGACCTGTTCCCTCATAATTTTTCAGTCCCCAAGGAAATGAAAAAACTCATTTCTCATCTTGACAATCTGCATGTTGGGTTCCTGCAAGTCTAATTGGCACAGCAGGGAAGCAGCAGTGCTGTATCTGGGGCAGTTTAGCTCTCAGTTTCTAGCAGGAGATTGCATTTTACCCACATCATCCCAGAAAAGCTTTTATTCCTGATTGCATTAGTCAAGCTCAAGCCTCTGTGGAAGACCTGCAACCCCAGCTGAGGTGTAGAGAGCGTACCTTGCAGGCCACCTCCAGCTAATAGCAAGCAGATGGAAGTCCACTGAGACCCAAACCATCAAAGCCACTTGCCTTTGGTCTGGTTTTCTAGCAGAACAGAGTGATGCTCATTCCATTTAACTCTCTCAGGTTTTGTCCAACAGTGAAATTTGGGAAGGAGAAGCCCACCACTGAAGTGGGATGCTTGAGGACCTTGGTACATCTCTTGCCCAAAGTACAGGCTGCTTTTGTGACCTGAGGTAATCATGAAGTGTAGGTAGTTCCCCCAGCAGTGCTCTGCACTGCCACAGTGGCTGCTGTTTCCTTACTGCACTGTGTCATTAGCAGCAGTTAATGAGTGTACAGAAGCAGCACATGGAGCAGGGCCTGAAGCAGGGTGAAGGGGGAAGACAGAGAGCTGTACAGAATTTTGTCTCTTCCTCCTAAGTAACCATCTCTGTTGATTTCAGCTGAGGTAGACACAATTTTCCCAGTGGCTGCTATGGGGCTGTGCTTTGGATTTGTGCTGAACACAGAGTTGATAATATAGACATGTTTTTATTATTGCTGAGTGTAGCTTACACAGACCCAAGGCCTTTTCTGCTTTTGGTGATGCTACACTGGAGAGGAGGCTGGGGGTGTGTGGGAGGGTGGGAGGACACACAGTCGGGACAGGTGACCCAAACTGACCAATGCAGTATTTTAGACCACATGGCATTATGCTCAGAATATAAAATGGGGGGAAGAAGAAGAAAGGGGGGGATGTTTTCAGTGATAGTGGTTATCTTCCCAACTAACTGTTATGTGTGATGGGGCCCTGCTCTCTCCCTGGAGATTGCTGAGCACCTGTTTGCCCATGGGAAGTGGTGACTTGATGCTTTGCTTTGCTTGTGTGCACATTCTTTGCTTTCCCTAATGATCAGTCTTAATTTCAACCCATAAGATCTCTACCCTTTCAATTCTCTACCTGATCCTGCTGATGGAGGAGTGAGTGAGTGGCTGCCTGGTGCTTAGCTGCTGGCTGGGGTGAAACCACAACAGCATCTCACAAGAGGGAAAGCTGTCCTAAGAGACGGTCACATCAATAGTTTCTGCAGTTCATTGTCCATCAGTTTCACATGTGCCTAAAAAAGAAGTTTGTCATTCCCAGTATTCTGCAGTGCATGTTTTATAGCCTCAGTGGGTGACTGGTGGCTTTAGAGCTGAGGTGTGTGACAGCTGTGTGGCAAGCATCTTTATTTATCTTGCTGGATGTGTGCTGGGTCCATATGGGGTCAGGTTACTGCACCAAGTTCTCAGCTTCAGAGATCTGATGTCCTTCCATGTCTCCCCAGTTTCTGAGTTCAGGGAGATGATCTGTCTTGAGGGTTCTTCTGTTGAGGCAGGAAGGAAGATTAATCAGGCTTCCTTATTTTCAAGCAAGCTGAGACTGCAGGGAATTTGCTCCAAGATCCCAAGGCCCTACATGCAACCAAGCACATTTGGCTACCCCTAATGGTTCACTTATGAATTTCATAATGTGACTCTTGGGGAAAAAAAAAACCGAATGAAGTATGATCCCAGATAAAGAAATACTGCAAAGGAGAACGGGATTCAAGCCCAATGCAAGCTGTTGATCAGAGCTTTGAAGACGATGAGGTCCACAAACACAGTCCCAGGCACTGGCTAAAGATTTCTCCCATTTCCTTCATACTTAAGCATTATTTGGAAGTAGAGAATATGGGCCCTTCATGCACTGCACACACACATAATGAGAGATAATCTCTAAATGGAAAAGACATTGTACAGTTGTGGGTGGGGGGGAAGGAAGAAGAGGTTTTCTTGCTCTCATCTTTGGTTACTGCCTTACATCAAGCAGTAAGTTAAGTCCTCTGGGGTCCATTTAAGTGACCTACTCAATCTCATGGCCTCTACTTTCTGGTAGAGGGCTAGACAGAGGGTTTTGATTGCATTTCCTCATCACCTCCAAAGAGCAACAAGCTGATCTATAGATTGACTTTGCAGCCAGAGCCCAGATCTGTTCCCTGGGAAATCTCTCGTGGGTTATTTCCAACCTCTTCAACACATTCTTAGCCCTCAAGAGTCACAGCAATCCCTGCTGTGCTCAGGGGAGTAGTGATGTCAGGATGTAGGAAGGCCAGGCAAGAAAAAAAATCACTTCTGGAGGGTTACAGTTCGTGTTTTTCCCCATGGGGCCATTGCAGCACACTTACATTCAGATAACATCTGAGCATGCAGGCAGCTCTGCCTGGGGGAAGTATTTCAGGAGACTGGCCTGTGTTTGAGGCAGGAGGAATAAAATAAGATTGTATCAGTGTTTGGCCTTGCTGCTTCTCTACTTAGATTATGACTGTGGTCCTAAGAGCAAATCCAGAAAATTCAAAGTGGGAAAAGAATAGAGAAATCATATTCCTGACACTAAATTATAGCCCTGGCCCCCAACAAACCCTGCCTAGAACCTCGATGTTCTTTGCCCTGGCATTGCAATGGTTAAAAAATACAGCTAAATACAAACTGCTGCAACACTACCTCTCGTAGGCAGTGGCTCTCACGTGCTCAGCTCTCATCTGGATTCATCCACAACTCACCAGAGGACCAAAATAAAAGTTTATTGTCCAAAATCACTGTCAGCACACAGCACACAGCACACAGAAAGTGTTGTGCATGAAATATTTGTGACACAGGTCAAAAATCTGGAGAAATGATGGGTCAAACCACTGCCAAATGACACAAAATTTGTAATAAGAATGAAAGATATAGGAGTATGGAATAAAAGGCTCAGGTTACTTACCAACAGTCAGGTTTTCCTCTGGTTGGTTCAAAGTTTAGTATTGGTCCCCAGCAGGTAAAATGTGTAAAGAAGAGAGGTTCTGAATTATGAAAAACAGGTAAAGAAGCTGAGAATGGTGCCCCAGAGACAACTGAAAGAAGTTACTCTGCCCACTGCATCAAGGGCCAGGCTGGCTGACACACAATGAAGCACAGGGACTGGGCTTGTCCTCTGTGATGCTCAGCACAGAAGCAAAGTTCATACATAGGAGCACATCTCTGGAGAGGCCTTTTTGTGGTTTTCATGGATAAAAAAGAGGTCAATTCACAGCTGAAATGCCCTCTGGCATGGTCTTTGTTGGGTTGTTGGGTCAAGGGTGCTCCTGACTTCAGTTAGCTATTGAGCTTGTGAAAAATGAAATTTAAAATCCACAGATCTAAATTGAGAGACTAAAGGAGAAGTCTAGGTAGAGCAGAGGAGATGGAAATGGTCACTGAGTGGCTGGAGGAGGACAGGGTCCTAAGTGGAATGATAGAATAGAATTCAAGGCAGGAAGAGAATGTGGCTGGGGAGTGAAGGAGACAGGAGGCAATGCTCCTTTAGTGAATTCCTGGATAAAGAGGAGAACAATTCTTCACAGCCATCTCCAGCTGCCCAAATCTCTAAACTGTGCTCCCATGAGAACTCTACCTAGAGCTGTGAGAGTAGGAAGTTTCTAGAACAGATAGAAACTGTTCTAGAGCAGGTAGAAAATCTACCATATACCAACAGGATGTCAACAAAAACATGGAAAAGAACCAGACAGAGAGATGCTACCAGCTGGAAATATAGAGATTAGCTAGTTGCATGGTACAGAGGGCTCAGAAATGCTGCTGAATTCCAGCACCCAGATTTTTGGGAACACATGTGCTCTCAAGAACACACCAGAAAGTTAAGAGGCACCTCTTACTGGCCAAATGCAATCAAGGATATTTGAGGTCTGGTGAGCAGATGTTATTACACAGGCAAGGAAATGCTGGCCAAGCAACAAACAGAGGCAACCAGAATATACAGCATCCCCAGGAGATTTTTGAAGGAACTAGGACCTTTTCATAACAAGCCACACAAACTATTACATCATTGCAGACAAGTGTCCAGACTGCAAGGTGGTAGGTGAGCTGTCGGATGAAACACAAGAAAGCAAAGGAACATTTCAGCAGGCACCTTGTTTGACTTAAAGTAGCTTTGCATGACTTACCCAAGGAGAGAAATCCTGTCCCAGCATGTTGCCCTCCAAGCATGGCCAAACAGCAAAGCTGAACCAGTGGTTTTATTTGCTAAGTTTGTGCTGAAGAAGGCAAAGACAGAGCATAGTGAGTCATTCTCTAGGGGAAAAATACTCTTATTGAAGGGAAGCATGACTCCAATCCAAGCATCAGAGTCCAAATACTTGCACAGCTTGAAGGTACCAAAGAGAGTGGAAGAAAGTACAAGATGGGAAGGAAGAGAGCCAAAACCCAGAGTTTACCCTTCTCACAAGCCAGAGACCTTGTAGAATATATTTTTGGGATCTTTTCCAGGACCAGACTAGTTTCTTGGAACAAAACATGAATGTGTAAGAGACTTCCATATACTGATGTGTAAAAGACATATAAGAAAGCAGTTCTTTGAAGAGCAAGTATATTTGTATGTTGCACATATAAGCTTCAGATACAGATATAAGAGATTACAGACCTGCTGAGACTTGACCAGAGGGGCAGAGAAGGAAAGATGGGCCATGAGCTAGCAGCAGAAAAAGAAATATATGGAAAATATGCCCACAAGAAAGGTGTTCTGGAGAGTTTCCTGTTCTAGAAGCAAAGGTCAGTCCCAGCTCACTTTAAGAAATTCATGAAAATAGTCAAGGTCTTTGCATCAAAGGGTGAAATCTCTGGTCTAGCTCACTGCTAGACCTTACCTTTCTTTTCATACTCTGTGAGCAAACTATGGACCCTACATTACCTATACATTCAATAGCTATACTACAGACTAGGCAGAGACAGAGAAACCTCTCTGACCTTGACATTTAGTCATGTAATACTTCAAAAATTGTAAGTATTTGGCTGATCTTCCTCCAAAAGCTGTTTCTGTAAAGAGTGTATTACATAAAAAGAGATGATAAAGGGAGCATGGTGAAATGTGATGTATGAAGCTTATTGCTATCATGTATTTGGGTTTTTCTGTTTTCCTCTTGACAAAGATAAAACAAAACAAAACAAAAAAAAGCTCCAAACCCAAAACCACATGGAAAAGGAGACTTAACCAAAGGTAACATCTGCCCAGGGGAATGTAACATGATAGCATACTTCAAGCAGTTTTGGGAATGGAGGGACCTCTAATCGTTGGAAATGGTCAAATAGGGAAGGATGGCAATGGAAAACGAAAGGATTAGGTCTGACTATTGAAACTCCTTGTTTATACTTGAACTCTGACATCTGGTATAGCAGATTTGCTGGAGGGTAAGTGAAGAGGGTTATGGTACAAAAGAAGAGGAAAAATGCATAGGCTGGGAGTAATTTATTGCTTGCGTTTTAAGATTAAGGAGATTTGACAGATTCCTTCCTTGTTCCAAGTGCAGGTTTTTTGGAGGCTGGTGTAGAAAAATAATCCAACTCTCTGTCTGTTTTTTGTGTATGCATCTATTTTCCTGACTGTCAGTCATGGTCTTTAGATCTAAATACCATTTCCTTATTCAGCTGGAGGATGAGGTGCACAGGAAAGTGATCATCTGCAAGGCACTGAAAGCTGCATGGCACTGAAAAAAAAATCCCTTTCCCTTCCAATCTATTAGACTGATGGGCCAGAAGGGATATTAAATCCATCATCCTGACTGTGTGTGTTTAGTGGTAATGGAACATGAAACACATTTGGGTCCCATCTGTTGGGAAATTCAGATGAAAGTTTCCCTTCAGGATGTCTCATTTTCACAAACACCAAAAGCCTGCATGGAGAGAGGACTTGAAGGAACTGTGCTATTACTTGGTGTGAGGATCACACAGCTAGAATTTGGCTCCATTAATAAACATAGTGTTCAGAAAATCCTCCTCTATAGGACTGTGTATACTCTACCAGGAAAGTGGAGAAGCAAAGGTCTGCAAACCTATGAATGATGATTTTTCACGCTCATTTAAGATGCTTTGGTTTTCACAGGGTACAAAGTGGAAGTTTCAACCTCTGAAATTTGATGCACCTTCAATCAGAAATGCTTTTTTCTCTCCAGTTTGGCTCTACTTATTTAATTAAGTCCACATAATGCAGACATCTTGAACCTAAAACCAGTCTTCTGAAAATAACCTTATTTTTTCAGACAGGCAATATATGCCAAAGGGCAGCAGCACTGATGAAGCCCTGGTCATACAGCAAATAGTTGCAACACCTGTTTTGACTTCAGTGAACAAGGAATGAAACTGTTTTTTACCTGGTGCTAATTTACTAATTCCAGGCAAACCTGTATTCCTTAGTCATCTTGCTCCCCTTGTTGTTTTTATCTAGCTGGACTTTACAAAGCAGGGCTTCCTGTGATGCTTTTTAGGCATTGCTCATTCTTGACAGGTAGGAGGGACTGTCCCTGCCAGTCCTGTGCACAGTAGTCCCCAAATCATCTTCAACAACAATGGTGTGACATTTCAACACTTACTTTGTGCAACTCCATTGAGAGAAATATTCTGAAACATTATCTGGTACAAAAGACCCACTCAGTTCTGGTTTTGATAAAACTCGTGGGCTTTAGCCCATACATTTCATGTTTTCAAAAGCCAGAGGTCCTCCAAGAGGACATGGGAAATGCACATAATGCCCAGCTTTAACTTACACACAATGCTGACATGGGCAAAAATTAAGTTACTCCTTTGTTGTCCATTTCTGTCCCTGTTAATATTTAAGACAATACCTCTAGGAGCTCCTAGCTGGGAGAAGTTGGTGGTGGTCACATGCAGAGGTCTGCAGATGGTCCATAGTCCCAGCTGATATGAAGCAGGGAGGTTGAATTGCTGCCTGTGGAGCTACACCCTGATCTAGTTCTGTTTGAACAGTTTCTGCTATCACCTTTGGACAGTTTTCTTCCAGTCTCAGGCATAAAAATCATATTTCATAACAGGCATTTTGTAAAAGCCTATTTAAAACTTCTATTTTTAAGCACCTTGGCTAGGAGCTGCCAGAAAGGCAGTCACTGGAAAGCAAACTCAGCACACACTGTATTTGTCCATTGTCTGGACAGAACACCACCACTAAAACAGAGTTGTTTCCATCTCCTTATCATCTAGGATGCTGTCAAGACCAGCTTGGTATTCCAAAGATTCAGGCTCAACATCTCATCTTGTCACTCACTTCAAGGGTGACCTTGGCCAAAGTGCTTCATCTTCACTCCCTTTCTGGGACAATAATAGTAAAATCAAGAGCTGATGTTACAAAGTACTCAACATCTTGAGTGAATATCTCAGACATGCATCTGCTGGAGTGAGTTCAAAGGAGGCCAAAAAATGGTCTGAGAGCTGGAACCTTTCTGCTCTGGAGACAGGCTGGGAGAGCTGGGGTTGTTCATCCTGGAGAAGACAAACCTCCAGAGAGACACTAGAGTCCTTGTCAGTGCCTAAAGGGGATCCAGGAGAGCTGGGGAGAGACTTTGGGCAGAGGCCTGGAGGGACAGGACAATGAGTAACAGCTGGTGACATTCTGAGTGTTTCTGGAGCTGGAACAGGGATTAAATTGATGCCTGCACTTAAGGTTGAGACCTAAATTCTACCCTGTCAGTTGCTGTTGGCCTCTTTTTTGGTCATTTCCTTGATCTGCAAGGTTTCCCTTCCCTTACTTGAAAGAAAAGAAATAACTACAGTGTGGAAAAATACAAAGGGTCTCAGGAGCACCCTTCCCAGAGCCAGTGAGGTGCCAGCACTGCTGCATCTGCTAACATGACTCTATTTGCTTGAATGTTCATGCTGGACTCTGTGGCTCCTCTCCTCCCTTCATTTCCAAAAAAGCCCTGTCTTGTCCACAGCTGTTGGTGGAAGCATTAACTGTAGCCATATTAGGACAGGGGTCTGACTGAAGCCACAGCCACAGCTGGGTGATGACACCCTGTCTTCTGTGACAAAAGCTCCTTCCCTCATTTCAGGTAACAATGGTGGGGTTTTTATTTATGAATAAGCAAGTTTCCAGAGGACAAGAAGAAGTGAAATCAGCTTAGGCTCAGCTCTTTGGGGACACAGAAATTCATGCTAAATGGGATCCATTCCACAACTGTTAGTGTAAATTTAACAGTTTCTGGTTTAAGGGCCTGGAGATGTATATGCTTGTCAAATACTAATAATTTTAAGTCATGACCCTTGTGTAACTTGGGTAAGCCTAGTCCAAACCCTTAAATGTTTCAGAATCATTCAAACCTTGATCTGACATCCACTAATTGGAATGGTCTTTCTGGCAGACTAAATATTAGCATATTCCCTTTCCCTGATAGTGCAGGCAAGTGCTGGAGTCTCAGCACTGACATTATCCTGGCACAGTGTCCTGGGTATTACCCCCAGGGAAGGTGATACTGGATTTGGGCATTATCTGGATTAGATTACCATCAGATGTTCTGGCATCTGTCCCATTCTTCCTTTCTGCTATTCCTTTTCCCCATTATCCTTAAGTTTTTTCAAACAAAAGGAATATTTTTTAGCAGCATCAGGTTTTGAGGGAGACTGAGCATGTCAGGAGTAACAAATTTTTCAAGGCAATGCTGTGCTTGTTAACCTTTTCAGGGCTACTTCTTTTCCCTGAGGGAGGTTATTGTGACTTAACTGTGGCAAAGACTTCAGGGTGACATAGCTGCCAGCCATAGCTTTGGGTTGGGGTGGACAGCTCCATGGGAAGGTGCTACTGAAATCACAGAGATGTAGTTAGACTCAAAATAATTGCTTAATTCCCCATTTTGCTATAGCTTGCCTTTATAGATTCCACTGTCTCAGCTCCCTGGATGAAAACCAGAATGAATCCATCCTTTTCCCCCCTTTCCATCTGCACTTCTTACTGCATATCTATGAGTTTCTCCCTAAATAATAATGTAGGAAAGGCTGCACTGGGTTATCCTCTCCTGTCTCTGAGAAGAACTCATGGCAAAAATGCTAAAGCATGAATACAGCAAAAACTTCAGTGTTGTCCTCATTTTGTTCCAGGACCTTAAAAGACAATTTCCTATCCTCCTTCCATTACTGGAATTTTTTACTGAGGCAGTAGACTCAACATCTGAGGAAATGGCAGTGAGACACATGGTGTGACTTTCAGGTTATCCTTGCAGAGCCAGGAGTTGGACTTCAATGATCCTTGTGAGTCCCAGCTCAGGGAGATTCTATGACTGTATTCTGGGTGCTCCTGTAAGAAGTGTCATGGAGAATCCCAAAGGTACCCTCATGTCAGCAGCCAGCTGGGTCGATTGCTTTCACCTCCTTTCAAGCCAGACATACAGCACAGCTGGTTGTGGATCTCTTTCTCACCACTGCAATATTTTCCAAAACTGTGTCTGAGCTATTTCAGGGGTTGCTGCAGGCAAAATAAAAATGTACAGTATCACTGACAATCCCAGAAACAATGTGAGATGACTTGATTTCCATTTTCTCTATCAGCTTAAGAAGTGCACGACTGCTTCTGGCATTTATTCAGAGACATTAAGAGTGGCAGAAACTGTGGAACTCCTAATTTGAGCTCAAGCATACTGCAGAACAGATGCTTTCACCACAAAACTGGACTGAGCCCAGTGATGTGGCTTTGCTTAAAGTATTTTTTCCTGAAGGCACCCTAATAATTGCCCAACACTTCAACCATTCCTAAATTAACAGATCACCCTAGGCTGTCAACCTCTCCCTTCAATTTACAAGGCTCACTTGCTTGTAACCAATGGTTTTTTGGCTTCAGCTCCTTGACTTTTTTATTTTTCTTTTTTTTTTTTTTTTTTAATGAGTAAAGCCCTTTATTGTCCCCTTGTGTTGGGCTAATATGTGTAGCTCTTGCCAGAAATGTGGAAGCAGTTTTGTCCTCTGAACTTATGACAGCTCTTACCCCGTATCATACTCAATTAGGAGTTCCATAATCAGCAAAATGGGGTAGGCTTGAACCAGCACAGCCCAGAATTTGTGAGATTGGTTTTTTTCCCCCCAAAGCTCTTACCTGGTGCCCTGAAAATTAAACCTTCTGATCTTGTTTTCATAGTTTCTAGCCACTTTCCCAGGAAAGTAACTATAAACACAGATGTTTATACATTCTTTCTAAGAAATGTCTTTTGGTGGACGTTTCTCACATCCAGTGTGCTTGGGAAGGTGGGAAGGTGGTAACCTGACTATCCAATCCCCTGGTCATTGTCAAGAATCTGTAAATACTGGAGTCATAAAAATAAAAGTCTTCTTTTTCCCTATCATACATTGAACCGTGTCTGTGTGAATCATTCTGTGTCCTACAGCGACACTTACCCAGCAATGAACTCAGTTTCATCTGTCAGTTTCCTTCTTTCTCAGGAGTCAATAGTAAAAATTCAGGATTTCTGCTCATGAACATATTACAACATGTACCTAAGGAAGACTCTTAAGTGTTCTACCAGAACAATGGGTGCTTAAGCAAGTCTTCAAGTACTCTCTTCTGAAGGCAGTAAGACTAAGGCAAGGTTAAATCCCTTCTGTATCAGACTAATGCTACCCAGAAAACACTGCAGTGAGAGAAAACAAGCCTATAGCTTCTCTGCTGTGAGGTCATGGAATCACTGAATGATTTGGGTTGGAAGAGACCTTAAAGATCACCTTGCCATGGGCAGAGACACCTTCCACCAGATTACTTCAAGCCCTGTCTAACCTGGCTTTGAATATTTCCAGGGGTGGGGGATACACAGCTTCTCTGGGCAACCTGTGCCAGGGCCTCACCACCCTCACAGGGGGAAGAATTTCTTCCCAACATCCTATCTTACCCTGCCCTCTGTCAATTTGAAGCCATGCCCCCTTCTCATGTTGCCACTTGTCCTTGTAAAAAGTCCCCCTCCAGCTCTCTTGTAGCTCCCTTTTGGGTCTCAATTCTTCTCCTCACTCTGTGCCTTAATGACATTCCAGAAAACCTGGCAGTTTTGTCAATGGCCAAACAGGGGTAGGAGATGTTTACAATTGGGTTTCTGAGCACCAAAAGCCCCACAGCTCCACCTCACATACTGTTTGGCATCCTTGTAGTGGGGATACTTCTGCTATCCTTTCAACCCTCCTCCCTCTCAGATGAACCTCCAGTGTTGTCCAAAGTCTACTGAAGTGAAACATGTTTTTTTATCAACTTCATCAGGCTTCAGCTCAGGCTTCCAGTATATGTGTTTCTCACTTCCAAACACAGCTACCCCAAACACAGTTCAGAGACAGTGTGTCTGAAAGCTTCTGGCACCCATGTCCTGCAGCAAAAGCTCTTTGGCTCTGAGCCATGTAGCCAAGGACTTAATATCCTGAGTACAGGTCATCATCTGGCTGAATGAGTGTCTTAATCCAAACTGCCAGCATCAGCACCTTGTCTATATGCAGCTTTAACCCTGGTCAGTGCAGCAATGTGGCTGTGCTGGTCAGGACTGATGCTGCAATGGGGATGAGTTTTCTGGGGTGTCAACCTACAGCTCTGCACCCCCTTCTCTTCTGTCATACACACACAGAAACACGTATGTGTATGCAGAGCCATGTGCTTTTCCTGGCTTTGTTTCAACAAGCAGAAAATAAAAAGTGGGAACCTCTGGTATAATCTGCAGGGACAGGATTCCTGAATTAATAAGTCTACAATATCTAATTCACCTCCCTGTCCTCAGCAGCAAGCATGATTCCCTCACTGCCTCTTAAAAAGAGCAATAAAAAGAAAAAAAAAATTGAAAGAGAAAATTCCTGAACAATTTTTTTTTAATTGTAACTTTTTCATTTTTCTTCTAACATCTGTAAATGGGGATATTTCTACACTTTTAAAATTAAAACAATCCAGACAAACAATATGTTGAGCTCTGTCCTGCTTCCTGCTGTGATTATTCCTAATGTTTGGTCTCAGATCAGAGGCAGCAGCAATCTCTATAAATATGACAGCAAAGTAGAGAGCTCTTTCCAACAGAAATGCCTCCTGAATCATGTCAGGAATTTATGAGGCTGAGTACAAGCCAAGACTTAAATATGTTCTGGATCAAATGGCATTGCATAGGTGGCTCTGATCAACTTTGCAGTGGTGGGATGAAGATGGAATCCTCCAGATGGAGGACTGGAAGGATATTTATTTATTTAAAAAAAATAATAAATTAAAGCTGAGGGTGACAAGAAAAGGCATTGGTATTTTAAAACTCAGGCTCTGGCAGACAGAGCCAGCAAGTAAAAAGCTTTAATAAGCCTAGATTTTACTGCATCTTGTGTGTGTGTGAGTGCATGTGTACTATTACTGCTAAACCTCTCTAGACCACTTTGTGCTTGGTAGAAAGGAAGAAGCAATACCCATACTGCAACATTTTCCCCTCCAAATTGCACTGTCCTGGGGATATGTTTGCCAGTCTGGTGCCTGCTGTCATTACAGACCATTTGGACAAAGTTTTATCCAGTGGGTTTTGTTTAGTGTCTGCCTCCCATCAAGTGTTAAGTAAAATATTTTGCCTATCTGAGACCACATCAGGTTAGAGAGAACTCTCAGAGCCACATCAGCTCTCTACACCTCAATAAACAAAATGAGGGAAGGAGAACTGTGAGGAAGTGGGCTGGCATGTGGTCTCCACTCACCAGCTCAGAAGGTGCAGCACTGAGAAATATTGGAAGTTGCAAAAGACACAACAACATGTATTTTCTTTTACTGCACTTGCATTTTCCTGAATCATGAGATAATCAGTGCTGCATGTCACAGATCTCAGTTGTGCACCAGTCCAGACAGACCAGAGCTTTCTATAATAAGCAAATTGAATACAGAGTGACTGCACAGTCATAGATAAGGATTTTCCAGGGGTGAGCTCTTGATTCAGATTTTTTGGGCAGGGACACCTGTGCTGAGTTTGCCTGGGGCTGAGTTAATTTTCATCACAGTAGCACAAACTATGCTTTAGATTTGTCCTGCAAACAGTCCTGATAACACAGGGATGTTTTCATTATTGGCAAGAAGGATTTAGACAGAATCAAGGCCTTTTTTTCTCCTCACTCCACCAGTGAGAAGACTGGGGGTGCACAGGGAACTGGGAGGGGACATAGCCTGGACAGCTGACCCTAACTGACCCAAGGGATGTCCCAGACCATATGGCATCATCCTCAGGGTATAAAGCTGGGGGAAGAAAAAGGAAATGGCAGAAGGTCCACTAAAATTATCAGGGGGGTATAACACCTCTCCTATGGAGACAGGCTGAGGGAGGGTCGAGGGTCGAGGAGGAGGAGGGAGAGGAGGGAGAGGGAAGGCAAGGTGAGGCAAGGTGAGGCAGCTCCAGGGAGACCTGAGAGCCTCTGCCAGTGCCTAAAGGGGCTCTGAGAGCTGGAGAGGGACTTTGGACAAAGGCCTGGAGTGACAGGACAAGGGGGAATGGCTTCCCACTGACAGAGGGCAGGGTTAGAAGGGATATTATTATCTCAATCCATTAGTTTCCTCACTTTTACCTTTACATTTCAATCTCCTATCCCACTGGCTCTGTGGTGCTTGCTTGCTGAGTGGCACTGAACCACAACACAAGTTTTGGAGCCAGACTCCATGACCTCTGAAGGGCCTGTGACATTCCCAAAGGAATGTTTAACATTTTGTAAAGACACCACTCCGAGATGTCAAACCCAAACGGGAAATATCTTATGTTGACCAAGGCAGCACCTTTGCATGCACAGGGAGTACAGGGGTCATGGAAAACTCACGTCCTCTCTGAATTCTTGGACCAATTTAATGATTGTCATGACAAACTAGCATGTGGTGCAGCACCAACTACGCTGTGTCTACAGAAGGAGAGGGCAACTGCAAGAGGACAGTTTATTCACCATGGACAAATAGTGAAGATGAGGTTTTAGGTGAACGTGGAGAACATTTTGTCTATATGCCAGTGCTTAGAAGCAATACCTGTCTTTGGCTTCTCACTTATATGCCATCTCAGGGATGTGATATGAACTATTTTTCACACTGTCCATGCTGTTTATAGTACATATGATGAGGTGAACTTGAAAGAAAAAAGAAGATATCTCTTAATAAATAAATGAGGATATCCTACAGATCCACATGTTTAACAGAGGGGGATAAACAGCAAAAAACCCAACCAACCAACCAAAAAACCCACAAAATAAACAACAACAACAAAAAACAACATCAAAAAAAGGGAATATTTATTAAAATAGCTCTTATCTTAAGGCTAAAATTTCCTTCAGCTTCAGCAGGAATTCCAGAGAATGAAATGTGGATCTGGTAATTTTATATTTGAATACAATAGAACTGTACCCTAGACTTGCCTGTGTCAGAAACCAGGATGATATTTCAAAGGAAAGAATCATTACTTGCTTTTTAAAATACTTTTCAAACAATTGTTTCTGACAATAGCTGGGTAGGACACTAACTGTGTGTATAGGGTCTAATTTAGTCGGTTTTTGATCATTACTTTTGTAAGGACAAGGTTCTGAGTAAAGTGACTCCCCCCACCTTGTGCAGATTTAATTTCACTCTCCTGCTAAGGCAGATGAAGTCAGTTTAAGGGCAAGATGTTGCCCCAGCTCACACTTACACAGCCTGCAGGGCTGTGCCATATGCTCACGTTTTCTCCATCCCCTCTGCATATAAGGGGCTGCCAATATTTAGACTTGGCTCTCCTTCACTGATTTGTAAGTGAAACCCTCATCTGTGTGACCCCTGACTTTTGCCTCAAACCTTACAACTTGTATATCATTACTGAGTTCCGGTCCCATCATTCCTGGGCCTCCTTTGGACTTTTCTGTCAGCTTCACTGGAAGTGCAGTTCCCATCTTTTTCCAATATTCTTCCACCCAGCTCTGTAATTCCTGGAACCAGTCCATAACACATAATATTCCTCTTCATGCTTCTGCCAGGTAGGCCTTTATTAGTTTTGGTCTGCAAGTCAGATCATTGTCTGGATTGTTGTGTGACTAAGCCCTGGACAATAACAAGGTCCTGTGCACTCAAAATTTGGCTTCAAATGTTGCAGCTTAAATGCAACAGCTTTTGTCACCTTTGACAGATTTTTATTGCTGTTTCCTTCAATGCTGGTTAATATTAGCATAATAAAGTTTTTTTGATGCTCGAATGCAGTCTTGTCTTTGGAAACAAGTCCTGGGACTATTGAGAATGCCTCTTAATATGAAAGAAATACCTGAATTTCCTTAATTTGTGCAGGAATTTCCCTTTCGGTAGCCTGGCTGGCCTTGATTAAATTATAGCTAAAAGAAACTCTGTGCCTTGTTTTTCACTCTTTTCTCTTCATGCTTCAGAGGTCAAGATTGTATAAGCTGCAGCTCTGCTAAAATGGAGGAAAATCTGATAATCACTGTAAAGGCACAATAGAAGATGCAGCTGGATTTTTGTAGGGGAAACAGCTGTGGGATCTGTTTTGAATGGGTAAGATTTGGGGAAATTCCTAAAGGCTGGGAATATGTGTGGCATTTCTCAAGTGCAACATACCTGGCAGATAGAGCATGAACTTCAATATTTGTTATAGTAATAACACATGGCCTCCAAGAGCAGAACACTGTACAGAAAGCAGACATTCAGGGGGTCGTAAGCCTGCTGGCATACATTGTGGATGCTAGTTCAAATCCAGCCTGGTTTGTCAGCAGTGAAAACCTGCCATCCCCTCGCTACCTAGAGTCAGTAAGGAGACATGTCCATTTTAGAAATGCCAGAGTTGCCCTGTGGGTTCTCCTTGTCAGTAGACAGACGGGGGCTGAAGGAGCTGCCTTCTTCAGGCTCACTGCAAGAGAGGCTTTTCCTCTTTCACATTATTTCTGAAGACATAGAAAGTCTCACATATTGTGACTGAGACACACCAGTCTGACCCTCGCAGATGAACTCAGCTGGGAAGCAGCCTTGTCTTCCCTGTCTCACCAGGGATCTCCAGACACACCTCCTGCAAGGATGTGTGAAGATAAAACATAGGTGCAGCTGTCCTCTTTGAGGTGGGCCAGATGCAAGTTTTAGGAGTCTTGTACCAACACTTGCAGAAATGGGACAGCAGTGTCCTTGTAATCCCAGGGGTGGAAAGAAGAGGTTCATGAAGCAGACTGACTGGGAGATGAGTTGTTAGCTTTCACATCTCCACAGGCTGGCTCTTCCAGGCAAGAACATTACATCAAAAGATGCAAATTGATCAAGTCATTGATCAGTCATTGATCAGCCTGGATTGCTTTTCCAGTAGTGAGTTTTCAGTCTTTAGCTCCTTAAGCAGGCAGAGCCTAAAGTGTGTCCATTGCCTGAGGCTCCTACCACCTGCCTCTTGCTTCATAGTCAAGTCACTCATCTTCCTGTAGACTACATCCAGGCTGTTGAACTGATTTAGATAACAAGCACTGTGGCAGAAGGTCCATTCACATATATAATAGCATATCTGTGCTCATGCTGCATGGGGCCTAGAGGTTTGCTATAACAGCTGCAGCAATGTCAAGATAGACCTAGAATGTGAAACTTGTGCATTCTGGTTTAAAGACAAGTCAGGTTTTCTTTCTTGAAGAGCAGTCCACATCTACTGCCCCTTTGTGGAGGCGAAACTCCCCATTTGTGAATAGTTTGATGCTGGGGTTCAAAGTCACCACCCAATTTTGGGAGCCTGTATGACATTGCCACACGTTGGCTGAGGTCTGGGAACTATCTCAATGCATACTCTCCATGGAAGACAAGCAGAAGTTGGACACTGCTGCATAGTAAGCTGGATTGCTGTAAATGACCTCACATTTGGCTGCCATGGTTTACTCTGCATTTGATAACCCTATTATATAACTTTGTTGTGCTGGGGATGTAATTGGGGGTATTTGTGGACATTTGTTTGGTTTTGAGTTTTGCCATGTGTCTCACCAAAGGAAGATTCCTTGGAGCCACAATTTTCATCACATAAAAGGGAAGTGGGAAGTTGGATAAATATACATCTGACAAACTATTTCCAGTGTCTTTACTGGCAGAAGTCTTTCTTTCCTTCTAAGTTCCCCTCGATCTGCAATAATTTCTTCTCTAGTGCTAAAGCAAAAAGGGTTGTGCTTCTATTTGCCTTGAAGTCATGTTGTGCAGTCTGGTTTTCATTGTTATACTCAGCTCAGGGTTGCCAGCAGACTGCCTGGTTCACAGCACATGGCATTTGGCATTTGGCCTCCTCCAAGTTCCTGTGTCATGCCTCAAGGCCCTAGTTCATAGTAATTACTGAAGGAAGAGAGGAGGGAGATTCAGTTCAATGTGTCTGAAATATTTAGTGGTCTTTGCTACAGCCTGCCACAGTTATGTTTTTATGACAAGAACTTGCAGGTAGGTGTTATGAGCTCTGAGATGTGGCATAAAGACTTGTGGGGGTATTTGAAGGTGCAAATTCTTGCCAGGACAGAATTGAAGGACTGTGCAGGCAAAGTGAGAACCAAAATTGGTATGGTCTCATCAGCAACAGCTACTCTGTTAAACAGAGCTGATCAGGGCTGATTCACTGGCCCTGAGGCCTAGTGTCACAGCATCACTTGTGTCCAAATACCTCAGCTCTTCTCTGCCTGAGAGCAGGGTTTGGGAGTGAGCTAACAGCAAAGCTGCTCGGACAGCTGGTGCTCCAAGACCTGAGCCTGCTCCCTGGAACCTCCCTTCCTTAGCAGTAAAGATACTCTCTAAATCCCAGGAATGAGTTCAGGGATATTTAAGCCAATTCCTCTATGGCTTAGAAGCAGCAATGACCTTCTTATGGGGACTGCTAAGGACTTTGGATTGTCTTAAAATATTGGATCTGAAACTTAATGATTGCCCAGCTCTCCTTCATCAAACACAAGAGCAGAAGTATTGTTCACATTCAAGTACAAGGACACTCCAGAAGAGAAGACCACCACTTCTTCTGATAATACTTTCCATAGTCAATTCACACAGACCATACTATTACTAAACAAGGCTATAATTAAAAAGTGTAATTTCACATGGGAGCATCAGACTCAGAACTTCCCAGACAATGAGAAAACATTCACTGATCTCCTGCCACTAAACCAAAGTGGACCCACATTTTTGGAGGTGTCTGTTTCTCATTCCTGTTATATCTGAATGATCCTCAAGCAGATAGGAAAGCAAAAATGTTATCTTGAAGGTAGGAAATAAAAGGGAAACACACATTAAATATCATAGGAAAATGTCACATCAATAATCTGTTTCTGATTTTAAGTAAATCCTGTCCACACCGCTTGTTGAAGAAACTCAAATTTTGTACCATGTAACTCAATAGTTTTAAGCAACATCATAGCATATCAGTTATATCTTCTCAGCATCTTCCTTCCTATGCTATGCAAAAGTTGGCTAATACATCCCAAATGTTCCAGCTGTTTTATGATGAAATACACATTAGCCTGGCTAGCTATCACTCAGAAAAAAGGCTTGTTAGGCAGCTCTTCACCATTAATTACTTTTGCTCAGATATTAAACAGCCTCATCCACCTAGATCATAAAATGTCTTCCCAGTCCTGCAGATTGTTAAACTGTATGCCTGCAGAGATTTACTGTCACATCTGGAAAATCAGTGCTATCATAATGACTTCAATACAGATTTCATCAGAAGACACATGGAAATTAAATTGGATTCAGCCAATCCCTTGCAAGCCATTTCACACTAAGCACATAAGAGCTGATTCCCCCTGTTTCAGGGTCTGCACAAGTGGTGGAGCTCCACTTTGTTTGTATGTGAGTCTCAAGGAGTTGGATCAAGCTGCCAGGCCAGAGTAATGCAATTTTCCCTATTCCAGCAATTCTGTCCCTGACTCTGGCTCTCCACATTTTGAATTCCTGAATGCCCCTGGGACCCCAGTGGACAATTCCTTCTCTGATATTTGCTAGCATGATGAAGTCGTATTTGCTTCTCTAGAAGGAAAGAAACACCAGGCCTGACTGTGACTTTTATTTAACAAGTGATTTAGGTCAGGACACAGTTCCAGTGTTTGTTTTAGTGCTAATAAGGACTTGGCGCTCTCTAGTTATCACAAAATCATGGAATGGTTTGGGTTGGAAGGCACCTTCAAAACCACCTTCCAACATTCCTGCAATGGGAACACCTTCTACTAGACCAGGTTTCTCCATGCCCTGTCCAGCTTGTCCTCAAACACAACCAGGCATGGAACAGCCACAGCTTCTCTGGGCAACTTGTGCCAGGGCCTCACCACCCTCACAGGGAAAAATTTCTTCTCAATGAAGATAGACAGGTTTTCACTCCCAAGTTTGATTTTAAGCCAGGAAGGACAAGAGTCCTTTTCATGAACATTTAAAAACTGGGAAAGAAGTACAAAGTTTAAAAATTCCTTTAATGCTCCTCCTTATGTTACATCATTACTGGAAACCCACTGGACCTGAGACCTTTCTGGCTTGAAAACAAATCAGATGACATTTTAAAATACAGCCTCAAGAGACAATTAGTGACTTTATTCCCTTCTTTTCCATGACTCTTCCACTTAGTTTTCTCCATGGTTTCCAATCCTCTGCCTTCCAGACCACCTTGAAACTTACTACCTACCTTTTTGTGCACACAAAGGACCCAGACTTCCCACTCATTTCTACAACTAGGTCACAGTCAGCTACATATGCTTATCAAAACCCCACTCAAGCTGTGCAAGGAACTCTGCCTTGAGCCAATTGACACTCCTGATTCCCTTTGCAGGTCCTTCCCCAGGGATGCAAAGCAGTGATGAAATGGTGCCCCCACACACACTTTCTTTGCAGGCCAGGCAGTCTGCAGGCTGTGAATTGGGCTAAGAAGAGATCTGCAACTTTTAATATTCCTTCTCCTGGCAGGGAGCTTGGCCAGATCTTAGAGAAGAGGGCCCATTTCTCCAACCCGCTCTAGAAAGGCTCTCTACAACATCTGCTTGCCAGTGAGGAAGAAAACCACAGAACAAAGATCCCATCTGTTTTCTGTTTTGATGTGAAGACAGAAAAGCCAGTTGGTTTTTCATTTCCCCAGATGCTTGAGGAGCTCAACTCCTCGCTCTCCTATCCATGGAGCAGGAATGGAGGATGCTAGAAACTGGCAAGGTTTGGTGGTGCCATGTGAAGGTCTTGCAGACTGATTCACCAGTCTCCTGCTTAGTTTCTCAAGACAGATAGGCCTCTACATCCCCTGCAGATTTCTTCTTGTGAAATCTGAACTTCTCCATGTACTCAGGGGTGGGGCTAAGACCTCCTCCTGAGGCCACAGACCCCTGTGGCCCAGGTGATCCTCATGCAGTGAAACTCTCAGAAGTTTCTTCTTGAAAGCACAGCTCCCAAAGTTATCTGAGCTGCTGAGACAAGGAAACTAACCACTTCTGATGCGTTTTTTGGTATATCCCTGGTCCTCATTATGTGTTCCTCTCTCTGAACAGCATATAAAGGGATTTCATAAAGGAGGAACAAGCACAATAGAGGTGCAGATGTTTCCTGAGGAGGAGTAAAAGGAGAGACCTGCAACCTGTGTGCTGCTTGACTTCAGGCCACAGCTATAACAGGATATCCCTCTTCTGCCTCTGTTATGCATCCTTGAGGATTATAAGGGTGATAGCTATGTGAAAATGAGAGGATGTCTGGGCAGGACATTCAGGAGGGATGAAGAGACATCTGTTTCAGTACAAGAACCTTCACTTGTAGAGGAGGACTGAGAGACAACATATAAAGCTGTTGCGAGACAGGTTCAGGACACACAAAGTAGTTATGCCTTTAACCAACATCTGTTAGGACATAAGAAGGTGACAGGAACCCAAGGGAAAAATTTCAGGAAAGAAAAATCCATACCATTTCAGGAAAGAAAAATCCATAGCATTTCAGGAAAGAAAAGTCCATACCATTTCAGGAAAGAAAAATCAAAGGGTTACAAAATGCTGTAAGCTTTCAAGGCTACATCTGTATTAAAGAGTCAGCTAGAGCCAGAGCAATGTCTCCAGCTGTGTTCCATGACCACATAGACTGCTTAAATCTTAGCTTACTCCTCATCGTGGCTCAGCATTTGTGAGTTTCAGACTATCCAGGCATGGTCATACTAGCAAAGGGCAAGGATCATTGACAAAATTCAGTAGGGGTGAAGTAATCTGTTTGGGTGATAAAGCCCATCAGAACTTGTTGCAAGTTCTGCTGTGCCACTTGCCATGGGCAGCCAGTAAACAGGATCCAGCCTGTTTTCAGGTTTATTTACTAGTAAAAGGCAGCCAAAAATGCCTGGAGTTTAAAACAGAAGTGTGATTTCTAACACATGTCACTCCCTTTGGCAGTGCCTGTTGGCTGGACTGAGACAGTCCAGTGAAACCCTTCAGGCTGCTGTGATGCTGAGATGCCAGTGGTCCTCATTTAGGCATGCCTATGGCCTTGCTCCATCTGCTTGCAGGTCTCCTGTATCTCCAGGAGACCTTTCTCTCTTTTGCTGAATCTATGTAGTTTTCAAAACAAGTACAATAGAAGATGGTACCCAAAGGAACATGGCACTCGAGACAGGAACACAGTGTCCTATTAGTACCTCACATCTTCCATGACAAACAGACCTGTTTTAATAGAAACAGTTTGTCTGATGGGATTTCTGCAAGTGAGAATAATATGGTCCATCTGGTAGCTCCAGAGCTGGGATTTAAGCCCAGCAGCTTGGTCAAAGTCCAAACAGAAAGTTCAGATGTAGCTGGGACACCATATCTAAAGGATATTGTGGTTTTCCACTCTCAAGCACACTCTTCTGAAGTCCTTGTTGCAACCAAGCACAAAGGACAGCAGGAAAACTAATTGGTGTTTCAGAGAAATGCCTTTCTTTGGCTTTCTATGCCCATATATTTATCATGTTTCAAAGGTGACTAAGCCAGAATATTCAGAGTTTATCAGGTCCAAGAGTTTGGGATTATTATCACTAAATTAATTCAAATAATGAAGTTAATTCATCTAGCTCCACAAGGAATGAAATTACTTTGCTTTTTTCTTCTAAGTATCCCAAATATAATTGATCATTTAGTAGACTAATGCTGAACTTCTCTGGCAGTGTACTACCTTAATCAGAGAAGATCTGGGCTATTTTACACACAGATAAAACATGTCCCTGATGCCAATTTCTAAAGGGAATCCAGGATGAGCTAGCTCAATGACAAAGCTAGTATATCTAGGCTGATGGGATGTTGTCCACCTTGGATGTTCTTGAAACCTCAACTTACTGCCAAAGTTTGCTGGAACTGGACATGGAGAAAAGGCAGCATCTGAAAGGATGGAGGTTGGACAAACATTCCACATTCATGAAGATGGAAGAAGTATGTTAAAAAATACTCATATCCTTAGCAAATGAGGGTCCAAAATGCAGTTCTGCTAACTTACGACCTCTCCTGCAGCTGCTGGCTCTGAGAGACAAACTCTGGCCAGCTTTGTTGGGAGATTTAGGATATTGGCACTCCCAAGAGTTCAGTCTTTTCCTAGCCCTCTGCCAGGCCCAAGCTTACCCTAGGTGAGGAACAGAAAGTTCTCATGGGTTCTCAGATGCTCCTAATCAGAGGTACCTATATTGATTCTCACTCCTTGAATTCATTTTTCCCATGGATTGATCCATCAGTCTTGTGAGGAAAAAAAATTCCCCCCAAATGCTGCATCCCATTTTCCTTCATACTATACTGTCCTTCCCATCCTTTCATATTCTGGTTGAACACCTATTTCCACCTTCTTACCAGCTGAGTATCCAGCCTGTAGGCTGCATCCATCACAGCTCCAGGTGCCTCTGGAGGCCCCTTAGATCCCTGTGAAGCACTGTGGGCTCCAGTGGGCCTTCCAGCTGTCAATGCCTTGTATGGGATATTCAGCACCTCAGCTTGGCCATGATTTAGGAGGGAACTCTGCCCATTATCACTCAGCTCCCGTCTCTTCTGCAAAGACAGGTCCATCTTCACTTTTTTAATCGTGCAAACAAGGTGGGAACATAAAGGATAGGGGAAAAAAAAAACCAAAAACAACAACAACAACAAAAAAAACCCCCAAAAAAACCACCCCAAAACCTATCAGGGCAAAAAATACAACTGTATTTTCACAAAATGTACTTCTAGCTAATATAATACACAATCCAATGCTCTTTACAAGACAGGCCCTAAAAGATTTGCTACCAAGTACCAGACTTCCTATGTTCAGCTGTTATAAGTCATTGCTTCTGACTTACACTGGGAGACAGGTCACAACTGCCTAATTAAATAGCTTCTCTTTGAGCAGAAAGCTAGACTTTATAGAAGTGTAACTGTGAATTACTTTATACAGCCATTTGAGGGAAAGAGAGAATGCAAGAAAAAATAAAGCCAGGAAAAGCAAGAGAGAGCAGAAGAAAGAAAATGTAAGAAAGTAAGGAAAGACAGAAAGAAAAAGTGAGAGAAACTCATTAATATATTTTGAGAGTTCAGTTCCTTTCATTGTGAAAGAATGAGAAAATTTGGAAAGCCCAGACTAAATAACTCACAATGATAAGAGGGCGATACCAAGAGCAGTAAAATTAATTTATTGGGCTGAATTTATCTGATTCCAGGGAAAGTGAGTACTGCTGAATGGAGCTCTGACTATGCCTGTGCCTGACAAGACACACAGTTCAGATGCAAAATTACATTAAGCAGATGTAGCCCATTAAGAAGCTGAGCTTGCAAATGTACTTTATCCTGTCAAGGCAAATCCTAGTTGAAAACTCAGGCCTTAAAAAAAACCCTGAAAACTGCAAGATGTTCTATTTTGGGCTTTATTGCTTTGATCTTTTTTGTGTCAGTCATAGTTACAGGGTGATGATAAATATAAACCCACCTCCACTGTATTTCTAACATAACTCCATTACCTACCCTCAGCTAGAACAGAGAAAAGCCCCTTAACATAAAACCCAGCAGAACCAGTCCTGGGTTCAATTATCACACAGAATTGGGTGAGGTTGGCCAGATCTCAGAGGCAAACTGGCTAAAACACAAATCATGTTCCTACTCCAGCCTGGGCTAAAATGTAGAGTGGCAGAGGAAGCACAACTATTTGATTCTTTCCTTGCATCCATCCATTATGGAGACAGTGCTGGGTTAGCCCATGTGTGGGGTCACCAGGATGAGATGATTCTCACTCTAGGTGCCTCTCTGCATGAGAGCTCCTGGAAATATGTGGGGTATGGTGCAGAAGGAGAAAATGGATGGGATTCAAGATCTGTGGAGTAATGTTTGGTTGTGCTAAAAGATGCTGCGAATATTTTTTAATAAAAATGTTGGTGAATTCCCACACCAAATTTCTTTATATCTAGCCTATTTATACATCTATAACATCAGTCATAGAACTGGGAAAAAAACACTTGTTCTGGATTAAACCAAGCCAAAATATATATCATGGGATTCTCACTACTAAATTTGGGTGTCTAAAAGGCACTTTGGAGTACATCAACCCCTGACAGCTGGGGGGTGGTGGGTGGTGTGTTTGCCTTTGGGGTGTATAATGATTCTTCATGATTCCTTTATTCTCATGTATTTCATCCAGTACACACACCACTGACAGAAATGTTCAGAAACACCAGCAAGATATCAAAAGGAAAGAAGGTCAATCTCATTAGACTGGCTAAGATCATTTAAAGGAGAAAAAGCATGATGTTGAAAGAATGGTCAGTGTCTTTCTATGCAGGAAGATCTCTGAGTTTATCTAAATCTCCTGAAGGTAAGCTTGAGCACTTAGGCTATTAACCAGATGATACAGAGTAATGGAAAATATTTTGCAAGGAGAAACAATCTGCCAGCAGTTCAGTGGTCATGTAAAACACAGTCACTGTATGGCATTCATTTTGTTCTTTGAAGTTTCTTTGCTTATGCTTTATTATCTTAAAATACCTCCTTAATGGCTGGGAGAGAAAAAAAGATAGTTTGCACCAGTGCAATTATCAATATGAATTAAGCTCAGGGGCCTTGAGTCTGACATTTGATTGCAAATGTGAAATGGACAGTGTGCTTGAATGATTTGATTTTCTTTACAAACTCCATGAAAAGTAACTTGTTTAGTTTCCTTGCAATTTTGTGTAAATCCCAAGATGAAAATGTCCCCTCTAATGGAGAGAAAAGAAAAAAGTCTAACCAGCTGAATTCACATGTTTACAATGTTTGATTCCATTCACTGAGTTTCACTGTTTTATTTGGAAGTGTCTTTAAGCAATTTATGTAACATAATAGATACCAGTTGTAATAATTTTGGGCATGGGAGTTATATAGACTCATTCTCTGATGCTAATAGTCCAGCTACACTTAATAACTAATTAGCTTTGTTTATAACAAAATCAGATACCAAAACAAAAGCACCCCTATGACAAGCATCAGGCTAAGGATAAGCCCTACCTGATTTCCAACATCTGCTCAGAAGATATCTACATGAAAAGGGTCGCACTGACTCCCAGTTGACATAATTCATCTTATCCCAATCCCCTCTTTGGAGGCATTCCAGATTTCTACACTCTGAAAATATCTTTATTGCAGAGAGCTGGGAACAGCTTGCTCCAAAACCTGCCCAATGATTTCCTGCTGGGGGAATTCATTCAACAACTTGTGACTCTATACTAGGTCCTGTTTAACTCAGAAGCCCCTCTTGGTGATTTGGGGTTGTAAGATCTGGAGGTCAGACCAGGACTATGGGTGCCAATGGGATTTATGAAGCAGAATGAGCCTGATGGCATTGCACAGCTAATTTTTGAGTGTCACCCAGTTTGTTGGTCCATGGTAGACCTGGAAGAGCCTTTGGGATCAGTGCTGTGAAGGGAAATAACTGTCCTCAAGTCCTTGCATCACCAGATGCAGGGGTGCAATTGAATTGCTTAAATGTCAGTACTACTTGAAATGCCAATGGATGTCCCTTGGATGTTCCTCTTCCAGTCCTGGTGGGCAGAGAATTCTCAAGAGGACAAGGTCACTCTGAAGTGCCTCAAATGGCATCAGATGTTCCACTGCAAATTGTTGAGAGGGATTTTCCATCCAGTGGAGGAAAAAATGTGTGTGGGACTCAGGGCAAGCTGGGGAGTTATTGCTGTCTTAAATCAGGCCATTCTTTGCAGGTGTAATCTCAACAATTTTATGTCATACCTGAGAGCTGCTTCTCAAGTGTGGATGCACAGGGAGCTGCTTGCTGTCATCTCCTACTTGCTGCAAAAGCAAAGGTAACTCCAGCTCACACCCCCCACAGCTCACACGCTGCTGGAGCAAGGGAGGAAGCACCTGCAGAGAAGGGCACTGAAGGGGAGGTTTAATCTGTCTGAGCTATATGAGGAGCAGAAGCAGAAGTTTCAGGCTCTCAGGGGCTGATCTGTTTCCCAAGGGAAAGTCTTTTGGGCAAACTTTTCTCTCTCAAGGACTGTTGTGTAAATAAGAATTTGGTTCCCAAAACAATGACACAGATGTTCTGAGAGTGTTTTTCCTCTTGTCCCACCAATGGGATGAGAGAGGTGTTGTTCCTTGTACCAATCAGGTCATCCTGTATGGGGACACCTTATTAAAAGGGTTGAAAACCCCAAAATAAAGGCTTTTCATCTCCTGAAAATAAACTTTGTCTGCTTGTGATAAGAACCCTCGTTTCATACTTTGTGTCCACTAGTGGATCTCACTACCCTGGAGGTATTTGACTGACATTGGCACAGGTTGCCCAGAGAAACTCTGGCTGCCCCATCCCTGTAAGTGTTCAAGGCCAGGTTGGATGGGATTGGAACAACCTGTTCTAGTAGAAGATGTTCCTGCCCATGGCAGAGGATTGTTATGAGATGAGCTTTAAGGTCCCTTCCAACCCAAACCATTCCATGATTTGAAATATGCCTACCAGTTGGTTTCCTTTGATGATAACACAGTTGCTGTTATAAATGGCTTTCATAATGAGACAGATTATAGCATCTTATCCTAAATTTCAAACTATTTTAGGATAATTTTTAACTTGAAATTTAGGACGAGAAACAATGGAGAAGGAAGGATGCCTCTTAGAATAATGGATCTTAAATCTCTCTTTCCTCTGAAATACAACATGAATTTTGAGAAAGCAGCCAATCCTCAAGGGTGTGGATATTATGCTGTCCCATATCCCATAGCTTCAAACAAACACAGGATTGTGAGCACCCAGCTTTACCTGGGTTAATTTTTATAGTTCCACCTTTGTTCCAGTTCATCATTCGTTGTCACAATATTGTCACAGTACAGCTGGTCTGGACTGGACAAAGTAAATCTGGCCATGACACAAATCCAGTTTGGCTGGCCTGATTCATGCCTGAACAAGTCCCTGAATAAGTTACAGGGGACCCTCAGCCATCCCCATTCAGGCTGAGAAGTAATCACATCACTGGCCAGAGATCTGGGCAGAGAGAGATCCCAGCCAATAGCTATCCCAGCCCAGGAGTTTTGAATCGAGTATAAAAGTGTGCTCTGCATAATAAATGAGGCTGTTTTGTCTGAGAATCAAGAGGACTCGAGTGGTGGATTTCTGTCTCCCCAGCCATGACCAGCACATTACACATGGTGACCCCGTGTGAAGACAGACACAGCCTTTCCCACGAGCAAAGCCATGGGGGAGACAGGGATAGAGCGAGAAGAGCCTGTCCAGAACTGTGAAAAGCTGGAAAAAACAGTCAAGGAGAGCCTGATCTATAGTGAAAAGCTGGAAGAAACAGAGATGAGAAGAGCCCAAACTGCAGCAAAAAGCTGAAGCAAGGGGCATGCAGAAAAAGCCGTCTAAAAGACAGTGCAGAGAACTGTTTGCAGTGAAAAATCACTCAAAATCTGGAATATTTTTGGACTTAGCCTTAAAAATATAAGAAAATACTCATCAGAGCCATGGGAGCCTGGATATCAACTCAACCACCTCCAGTTTTGAAGGTATGGTCGCTTTTTTTACAAGAATGGGACTTAGAATATGAAAAAGATGCATTTTAGCTTTAATAATGTGGGCAAAAAACCACAGATTGGATGCAACCAAAGAAACTGCCCTTGTTATAAATACATGGGAATGAGCTGGACAATTTCTACTTCGGGCAGCCTCAAGGGGAGACGAAAACACTACAAAAATTTTAAAGCCCTGGAGATTTATTTTTGACTTAATGAGACACATAAATTCTGGACTGCAAAATGAAAGCAGAGCTCAGGAGGGGACAGAGGGAGATTGGGACACACTTCCAAGCCCACGGGCAGAGTGGCAGCACCAAACAGCTGCCCTGAATGCTCCCCTCGCACTGGGACTGCCTTTTTGCCAGCTGTTTCCCACAACCTGACCATGCCAGAGAGCACAGGCAGCTGGAGGTGCCCTGGCAGGTGGACAGACTGTGGCAGGGGGCAATGAGCTGATCTGGATTTGTGTTGTGGTCAGATTCACTGTGTCCAGTCCAGCTGTACTGTGACAATGCTGTGACAATTCAGCACCACGGAGCAACGCTCCAGACTTCATCCCAGACAGAGCAAATTAGAAAATCTGAAAGAAATATGGGTCTCTATTTTAAAAAGTCCATTTGTCCACAGTTATCACTTACAGAGATCTATTGATAACTGGCATTTATAAGATTTGATTATCCAAGGATTTTAGTGCTTCGGCCCTAATTCAGGAGACACTTATTCACACCTTTAGCCTTAGAGTGTGAGCTGTCCCTGTTTGAGTTGTTGCTGTGTCATGCCAGGAGTGGGTAAACTTCACAGAGTAAGTCAAACAATGAAAATGTTTAAGTCTGAAGCTTGTCCTTACACTGACAGCAGCACAAGAGTTCTGGCACTGTGTTATGGGTCTGGTGGCTCTCTCCTAAGCTCTGTAGTCCTGGCAGCATGTCCCTTTATATCCCAGCTCCTGCAGTTACATGATATCCTCTTCTGCCTCGAGAGAAATTTCAAGCCCATATGGCTCTGGTATATACCCTGAAAATTTCCAGGAATTTTAAAATTTTAAAAAATTACAAGAGGAAAAATAACAAATTTTTCAGAAAGGATCTTTAAAATTTAAAGCTAATTTAAGTTACAATGCACACAAAATACTTTCCACTCATTCTTAACAAAAGAGGAAGTAAGAACAATTCACAATGTATTCTATTGTTAGTATTTTATTGTTATTGTTGGTCTCACAATTAGAAAACACAGCTAATGCTGCTTCCATGTACAGAGGGTAATTTGTGCTTTAGATGAATAAACTATAGCTCTGCTGAGATATTTAATCAATCTAACTGATGAAACTGGTCCTGAGAGGAAAACAAAACAAAACATGTTGTACATGTTAAAGTCATTAATCTCAGGTGGATTTTAAGTTTCCTGTTCTTTCTCCCCTCTCTCAAATCTTATTATCTGCTCCATCTCCCTTACAGAGGAGAAAGTCATGTTGTGATAGCTCTGATCTGCCCTTGGGAACAAAACAATGATGTTTCACAACCCTCTGTCTGATGCAGGGAAAGACAAACCTTTTGTCACAGGGTGGAGGGCTAACAACAATCAATCCCAGGCCTGAATTTTCCTCTTGTTCCCCATATTCCCAAGAACCTCCAGAGCCTGCTCCCAGCACCTTCCCCAAACAGGTAGCCCAGAGCTGGGCAGCACAAATCTGTCTCACTTGGAGGATGCTAATGGTTGTCTACAGGGATCTGTCTTCTAGCAGGAAGAGGAATGGTCCCTCAGGGACTCTTTTATCACTTTCCTGACAGATACACTGATAATTGTATTCAGATTTTTTTTCTTCTTCCCTCACTCCCCTTGCCAAGGGCTTTTCTAACTGCATGTGAAATATTGTGGGCTGCCTGCTTAAGTATAATTAAGATATCTTCTATTTTTGTAGAATAAAATACACAATCAGATGGGAGTTTTTTTTATAATGAATGGCATTTGCCTAATGGAGAAACCTAAATGATTTTAAAACTGGAAAGGGTAAGGATGGGGGGAATTAATTAAAAATTATAAAGCCAGCCAGATGCATACAGGGTCTAAAACCTCAGTTTTGAAAATAGCATTAAGTCCAAACTGTTTTATTAAATCACAGGGGTTTTTTTTTTCAAATTAAGAAATACCAGAAGGCCACAGCATAATACCCTTCCATCAGGGGCAATAATGTAAGGCTGTGAAATAATACAGGCTGTTTGTGGGAATAAATCAGATGTATTTTGCAGGCTTGTGTAAATCAACAGTACTGTGTAGTACAACATGGAGCTGGGCCAAATTGTTTCAGCTGTTTGGATGTGGTAAGACATGCTATAAGAAGGGAACTGCAGCATCACCTGACAAGGACGTTCACAGTAATTAAAGTCATTTTCTGCAGTAGCTGGAGGGTCTCTGTTTCAGACCAAAGCCTTGGTAACTGCTTGCTGAAGGCCTGAGAAAGGGAAGTAGGGATGGATTTTCCTTGCAGAGCTGGTTTGTGACAAACGTTCTCCCAAATATCTTTCACACTTCACATGCACAAACAATTATAGAATAATAGAATGATTTGGGTTGGAATGGACCTTGAATATCATCCACTTCCAGCCACCTGCCATGGGCAGGGACACATTCCTCTAGACTGCAAAAATAACTTGGCCATTCTGGTTTGGATCCCTGTTGTATCAATAATTGAAATTGAGAGATGTGACACTTTTCACTTTTGGCCTCTCTGCACTTTGCTGCTGATGCAAAGAGTGAAGCAGAGACAGGTTGCAAGGAGAAAGATTCACTAAGAGTGGGTCCACCAGTATGGCCCTGTGTTATTCTCTTTATTCCTAGCTTTTATTAAAAGGAAAGGAAAGCAGAAAGCACTATCTACTGCTCATAGAAAGATATTTTCTGAAAAAATTTGGAAGTGCCAGAGCATCCAGAGGGAGATCATAGAGTCACAGAATGGTTTGGGGTGGAAGGGACCTTAGAAGCTCATCTCATTCCACCCCTCTGCCATGGGCAGGGACACTTGCTATTAGACCAGGCTGCTCCAAGCCCCATCCAACCTGTCCTTGGACAGGGATGGGGCAGCCACAGCTTCCCTGTGCCAGGGCCTCATCACTCCCACAGGGAAAAACTTCTTCCTAACATCTAATCTAAACCTACTTTATTTAATCTTAAAGCCATCAAACCAATGAGATGACCCTAGTTTGCTGGATTAAGCAGGCCTGTGTAACAAGGGAGGCTGCAGTTTATCAGGCCTTGCCCTGTGCATGACTCTCACCTTAGGAAGGCACAACACCCTGGGCACAATCCTAATGCAGTGTGCAGCTACTCCACAGGAAAAAAGGGCCCTGAAATTTAGAAGCTGTGGCAAAAGCAGTGTAACACTGTTAATTTGTAGACTAATGGCCTAAGACATGGGCTGGGGCCACACAGACTCTTTTCTCAAAGAAGTGAAGTTCAGATGAAGCCCGTGATGGATTGTCTGGAGAAGCCAGCAGAGATTTTGAACGTGGATGCCCCAAACTGCAAAACTCCAAACAAATCAGCCATTTCAGGTCAGCATTTTCAGTAACAGACATCTGTGGCATGAGATGACAAAGTGTGAGTTACCAGCATGGCTGAAGTTCTGCTCTGGGCTCATTTCCCACCTGATGGACCTCCAGATGCCTAATTGGTTTACTCACTTCTTTTAGTTCCAGGTGATGATTTCTCCTGACATGAGAAAGCCAGACAAGGATCACAGATCTGACATGAGAGGAGTGAAATGCAGGTGAAAACAGTTATGTATAGACCTTTTCTTCCTTTTTACTGTTTTTTTCACCAAGCAGAAAGACTCATGACAGCAGCAAGGGAGCAAGAAAAAGAGCCATTACAGAATAGCACTGAAATGCTCAAATATTTCTTCAGTCAGAACATCCGCGCTTTGTTGGCTTCATCAGAAACTGGAAATAAAAATTAAATTCCTTAAAAGAATGAGAGTAGATGGTTTCTTTACATATCAAATGAAGCCAAATTCTGGCATTGGAGAGCAGTGGGATTTGTGCCACTAGCCTGTCTGCATGTCAGCCCAAAGACACCCACCACTCATCACAGCACACTGCAGAGACGTTTTAGTCCATCAGCTTTTATGGGGTGACAATAACACAAACCACTGACAAACCATGAAAGGTCTTTTTTTGCCTGTTCATGACTGGGGGAGGGAAGGAGACAAGGAGACCAAATCCATTACAGCAAAGCAAAGTAGCTGAAGTGAACAAAATACCTCTAATTTTGCTCTTATAGCACATGATGCTTTTCTCCTCCAGCTCCCCAGTGCTGCTCACAGACATGTCAGAGGCAGTTTCTCCCTAGGGAGTGCCTGAGTGGGGAAAAAAAGAGGATTTGGACAAAGATTGCAGTGTTACTGATATATTCTCCATAGGAAAGTGACAGAGTCCCTCTGCATTTGTGTTGGAGTGAGTTTCTGGCTGCTGCCAGCATTTTGCATGGGGCTGGGGTGCCCAAGAATGATCTGAAAGACGTCAGAAGCTCTGCTGCCTTCTGTTCCTGGAGCAGCTTCCTTCTCCAACATCACCTTTCATAATCAGTGCACAGGGCTGGATGACCACTAAAAGAAACAAAACAAAAAATCTCCCCCCCTCAACTCCAAACCAGCCAAACAAAACAAAACAAACCCATAATAACAAAAACCCAAACAAACAAACCAACAAACAAAACAACAAACAAAACAAACAAAAAAGCAATTAAGGGAGCCTAGGCGATATTAAACACTCCTTTCTGTGTGCAGGAGCCAAAAGCCAACCACCCATAACATGAGAATTGAGTCATGTTTATTATTAAGCTCCTCAGGGGCACTAGGAAATGTGGTGTTAGGGCATGGGTTGGGCTCGATGATCTTGGAAGTCTCTTGCAACCTAGTCATTCTGTTGAATTCTGTTGTTGATTTCTGTTGAATTCTTTTGAAATTTTACCATGAGAGTGATTGCTGATAAAAAAAAACCCTAAAACTTCAATGGTGACTCTTCCTTTTTCCAAGTGCTCTGTTTCACTATCTTGACTGTATCTTGGCTAATTCTGCTCAAAATTAAGAGGCTGGGGAGGCAGGGAATAAAGAAACTTATCTATCCTATGCCAGTGAGTGCCTCAAACAATGTTCCTTTCCCATCCTTGGGAGGAAAATCAGAGTTGCTTTCCAAGTAGAAGAGTGAAAAATAATCTAATATTTTGCTGTTGCACCAGTCACTTCAGCATGTATTTCATTCTATTGTCCATGCTTGTTTATAACAGAAGGATATATTTATGTAGGAAGTAAAGCAGATGAAAGCATTTGATATAAACATTTCTGTATATCTGCTTACAAAAGAAAATATGTACAGCCACAGATAGAGGTTCTCTGCAGTGTCAGGGGAGGGCCACATGAAAGACTGACACACTTCCAGTCCTTCCTGCTGGGAATACCTACTGACTCCCCACAGCCAGGAGCACTCCACTCTCTGCAGTTTCCTGAGGTTGGACCAATAATTTTGTGAGGGAAAAAGCCAGTGGCATATTTCCCCAAGGACCTGATGGGTCCATGTGGAAGAATGTCAGTGACTAAGGGTATCACACCCAAAGGGAAAGAGATAGAGAGCAGGAGTTTGCTTTTTTTCTTTATTTCCCCACTGGACTTGGACTTCACTTTGTTGTTTTATCCTGCTGACTCCACTGTTGCCTTGTGGACCCCATAAAGTCCTTCTCAGCCTGCCCTACTCTCACTGCCTCCAGGATTCCAGGGGATTTTTTTCATGGCTGGAATTTTGTCCAGCCTGGACAAATCAAGGACATATTCTTCATTATATGAATATGACTTCATATTCGTATGACTTCAGCAATAAGTTCAAAGACTCAGGCTTGTGTAAAAGACAGATTAAAATTAGCTGTTCATTTCAGGGGATTGACCTGAAGTCTTTCCACTTTTATCACTCAGAGTGGATGATTCCCTGGTAAAAAATAAGTCTTTGGCAACAAAGGCAGTTATTTCTGAAAAGTTGTAGCATTTTTCCTTCTGGGATGGTCCTAATGGAGACCCAGTACCTGTGCTAGAAGGCATAGGCAGGTGTGAGCCTTAGTTACAGTGAAACAAATGCTGCTTTTTTTCCCCCAGGGAAAGTTCCTATGTTTTTTTCTCCGAATACTAAGGCACTTGATGGCTGAACATCATTGGCAAGCACAGGAAATATTTTGGAAGAAGATACCATCCCAAATGAGGTTTTATCTTCTCAGAGAGCACTTTATTGGTGGGGGGGGGAAACATTTGTGGGTTTGTGGCTTTTTAGGAGATTTTTTACATTCTTATTTTTACTGGTATGATTGTTGCTTTTCCTCCTACCATCTCTCCTCAAGTCTGTGTCTTTAAAAGATAAATGGTGTCTAGTCAAGGAAATGTTTTCTCTGAATAGGTGCCACTGCTGTCTCAGCTCCCAGGTGGGCAGAGGAGGGTTTTCATTTGCACACATATCTCTCAACAGTCCTCTCACACTTTTTACAGGTCACGTAGCAGCACCAGTGATATTTGCAGTGGCAACGCTCCACCACTTTGTCCATGTAGGGGTTGTAGCCTCTGCCACAGCACATCAAGTCGCAGCTGTCACTCCCATTGGAAGTCTTGTTGCATTGTCTGGAAGAAGGAAAATGCTATGAGTGAGTGCAGATTCCTGCAGGGATTCCCAAACCACTGCTGTGTGGTGTTGCTGGGCCTGACAGCTCTGCAAGGCACTGGGTGAAGCCAGCACTGTCACCACCCACGCCTACGAGGGTGACAGGGAAAATCCTGGGCTGCAATCACATCCAAAATAACATTAAACTCCTGTTCTGACTCTCAGTTTGGGGCTGGCACCATCCAGACTGCCTGTCACTGCACCAGGCCTCTCCATATGAGCAGACAAGCAAAGCTATAGGGATACCTCCACAACAAGAACTAATCATTCCAAGCAATCTGTGTTCCCAGACAAGCTCCAAAGCTGTCTGAAAGGTGCTGGAAGAAGATGACACCCTAAAGAACAAACACTGGTATTTGTCCACCACTGCCTAACCTGAAAAGGGCAAAGGAGGAGCTCTACAACCAGATAGTGTTTGAACAGACTCCATGCCAAAGATCCCAGGCTGGGAAGAATCCTGAGCAGGCTGTTACAGCCACTATGCAGCACTGATCCTATCAGGGAAATCACAATCAGTGCTAGCAGGGCTGAACTGTGCACCTTTTCCCCTTTGATGTTCTCCCAACACAGCAAGAGCAGCTGGGTGGTTGGCCCCAAAACACCCTTGGTACTGACCCAGGAAGTATGGCAAGAATACAGGGTACTATGACAAGTCACCAAATATCACACAGACTTTCACTGCTCGTTTTGCTTCTGCTTTTAATTAAAGCCAGACTCAGTGGGATAAATCAGTTGTTGTGTTGGATTCCATCATTTCATCTGCTTGCCAGTGAATAACTTGAGGTGTTCAGAAGCAGCTCCTGAACTGAGGAATCTATTTCATTGATCCATTGATTACCATTTCACATCTGTCCTCAAAAAACATCTATCCCTTTTCCTAAAATATTCACTGGACATGAAAGTGCACCAGACACTGGATTTTGGATGAGATGAACCATGTCCTTGAGACACCATTTCTCCACAGACTGCAAAGACAACCCAGGATGGAAGTGTTCATGTTTGGTCAGATGCTTACACTTTCTTGGTATGTATCCAACACCATGGGTCTGTGAATTTGATAGAGTTTTGAAACTACTGTAAGAAAGGTTGATGACATATCTCCCAAATATTTTTCTGTGTGGCTATTTTGTGTCTGTTTTGAACAGAAACACTCAAAAGGTCCTTTGGGGCATGAAGAGGAGAGAGGAGCATAACTTGGACCCTTGAGCTAAGCAACTGTTAATAGATGAAAACAACTCCATGAGAATTATAGGAATTGCTCATGAGGTAGTACTTTAGGAGAAGTTACGGGATTAGTGAAGTGTTGAGATTTTGTTCTTGCTCTTCTTTAAGTTTTTCTGCCTCCTGTTTGTTATTCTGATTTGCATTCCTCTCTAGGTTCAGTGTTTAAAGCCCCCCCCAACTAACATGCACTCAGAAATGTGTGTAAATATTTACAAACCTTTGAAAGCCTCTACTGAAGCTGAAGTGTGCAGCCACACTGAATGTGTTTTCCAAACACTGAACCAAATGCCTTGTTAGTGCTCCTGTGAGCCGTGGCACCTCCACAAGAAACCCCCAAATGACTCTTCATAAATGCATTTACTAAGGCATTAAGTATTCAGAGCAAGGGTTCAAATATAGGTGTGTTGACATCAGAAGAGGGGAGGGTATTTGTCAACCTTACTCAGCTTTGCTAGTGGATGGAAATTTTGCTTCCTGGAGGTTCACCTAGGGAGGATGGGGAATCTGCAGAAGCGTGGTGAGGGATTTGCAGTGCATCCATTTCATTTCATGCTGGGAGCTCACTAAAACAAAAGGAATACGGGTCCACTCTGACTCCAGCTCTCCACTGAGGACATTCACTCCCCAAACATACAAAGCACACAACAGTGATATTTACCCCATTCAAATAGAACACAAAACTCTTCTACCTGCTGTACTGGGACCTGGGGTTCTCTCTTTCTCTCCATCCACTCCTGTGGTTTGCCCAAAAAAAAAAAAAAAGTCTAGTAGGAGATATGCCTTCCCATATACCTTCCCCATTGCCCACAGCCTGAAACAAAGAAAGGAAAAAAGAAAAATCTTATTAAATAAATCCTCAAGCTTCCCTAAGTTTGGTATTAGGAAATGGGAACATTCAGAATGGGGGGGTTGAATAGCCTAAACAAAGTTTTGGCCCCAGCATAAATATATTTGGGCTTCTAGGAAACTTTCCTGACAATGACACTAAGCAGAGGTTTTGTTTTCTGTTTTAAAGCATAGGCCTGGATATGAATTAAATTCATTTTTCATTAGACAAGATGAAGCAGGTAGTTTCTCAGGCAGTGGGGGAAGACAAAGAACTCCAAAGACCAGAGTTTACCCACAGAAGCTGCCCTGAACAACAGCTTTAAGAGCCTGAGTGTGGTCTCACCAGGCTCCCCACTGATGGGTTAAGTTCCATCTCATTTGTTTTGGGCCTGGTCCAGCACAATTCCAGCAACTGAGAGAAATGCCCTCCTCCTCAGCCTCGGAGAGAAAACAAGAAGGCAGGAGATTGCATCGTAACACAGCACTGTAACCTCTAGAAGCACTTGGAAGGCTGTTGAGAAATTATGCTTCAGCCATAATCCTAGCCAAAATTCTGGCTCAAGAGCAGGCTTTCACATTATCACAGTTCTTTTTTCTTCTTTAAGAGGGAAAAGGTCAGCAGTGTTGGCTGGACAAATCCCACTCAATGTGCCTGTCCAAAATCGCCCCCTTTCCAGCCCTCATTTGCAGAAGCACTGCAGTACACCACACAGCCTCATCATGGGGGTGACTCCTCAGCAGAGCTTGTGAGGGCCACTCCACAACTTCTGAGAGTCTTCCTCCAGATGGAGAGTGGGAATTGTAATTTTAAAAACTAGGGGGAGATCATAGAATTATTTTGATTGGAAAAGACCTCTAAGATTGATGAATTCCAACTTAGCAATGTCACACAACTTCATTGTGAATCCCTATTTACTCTGTCCCATCAGCAGATAGAAGGATACATAATTTTTTTGGTTGCACAGCTGACATCTGGGATCCAAACTGAGGCCAACTCTGTACTGTCATCCACGATTATGACATATGATGACAGGAACAAGACACCCACTGGAACCCCACTCCATCAGTCCTATTGATAAGGACTTTTTATGAGGACATAAAAAAAGTCATTCTGGAGCACAGCAGCTGCCTTTCTGGCCCAGTGCTTCTCCCAGTGGATGAGGGAGATGCTGTTACAGGTGTAACCATAAATCTGAGCCCTTTCTGTAGTCCTTTTCCTCATACACCACCAGCACCTGGGCTGTTGCATTAGGGATGATAGAAGGGATATTCCTTCCTTGACATCTCGTCCCCTTGGCTGTGTGATTCCCTCGGCCCTTTCTGACCATCTGCCGTCATGAACTCCAGCTGTCCCAAATCCCACAACACCATACTGCTGTCTAAAGTTTTTTTTCTCTTTTAAATCAAATTCTTATTTATTTCTTTGGTGACCCTTGCTCTAGTAATGTCAAGTTATGCAGCAGTATATAAAAGAAAGAAAGAAAAAAATAATTCTAATCCCTCAGGAGATATATAACACAATGGACATTCCTAAGAATACATCAAGGTCACAGCTTCATATAAGATTTTGAGGGCAGAATCTTATCTACTTTTAAATTGCATTCTCATCCACAAGGAATGACTGGAGTCTGATGCTAAACAACTACACAAGAAAGTTATCAATGGCATATGTCAGTGAGAAGATGTCAAGAGACATCCTGGAACTAGCCTGTATTTTCATTAATGAGGAGCTGAGAGTGAGCATAAAAATTTGGGGATAATGTTAGGGAAGAAGGAGTTGAGGATATTTTGTGACAGTGGATTAAAGTGCAAAGTAAGCAACACACTTAGAAAGATGTAGCTAAATGTGGGAATGTTCCCAGTGGAGCCAGAGGAGCAGTCCAGAACGTAGAAAACAATGAAGGCACTAATTTAGAGAAGTATGCTAAAAGAGGTGTCTTCCCCTCTATAAAAGATTATTGCTACAAGGAGAGAAAAAAAAAACATTCTTTATATGCCAAGGAAAGAGGACAAGAAATTATTTAGGTTTTTTAGATTTTAGATTGTTTAGTTTAAATTTCAATTAAGAAAAGACTACCACTGAGGATAGTAAAACCCTGGAACAGGTTGTTTAGAGAAACTGCTTTTAAGAGCAGAGTAGAGAAACATCTTCAGTAACAGCCTAGGTGGTGTCAGGTCAACCTTGCTCCTGAAAAGATCAAGGTCCATGGAAAATCTCAAATTTTCTCTAACTCAAATGCCATTTGGTTGCAGAGGGACTAAATATATTTAAGAGGGCTAAATTCATTATCCATTGCAATTTTACCATGTGAAATTATTCTTTCACTAATAATTTTTTTATTCACAAACCTGTTCAGGAAACTTTATGATCAAATTCAGGTCTCTCAAAGTAGAAATAATTCAATCTTCCCCACATATTAACTAATAAGGAGAAAAAGCACAGCTGGCCTAATTACTGACATGGGCACCAGCTGCAAGCACGTTGCACTGGGAAAGAAGGAATAACACCTAAATAAGGTGGGAGGAACAAAAAGGTAATGTTTTTGTGACTTTCATGAAATCATAGAACAGTTTGGGTTGGAAGGAATCTTTAAAGGCCACCTAGTCCACCTGCCCCCTGCTATGTACAAGGACAGCTTTAGCTAGAGCAGGTTTCCTGCAGTTCTTCTGGGACACTCATAAAAGCATTATTTGCTGCTTCTTATTCAGAATTTGTCAGATCTCATCCAAAAAAGGGTGAGATCATTTGATAACTGTTCCAAAAAACAACTATCATTGAGCTCATTATAACTTACTCAAAGCTCATCTTACCCTGTGCCCTCACTAACAGAAACTAAAAGAATCTGTAACAGAAAGCAAACATCAAATGCTGTTGTCTATCCATAACTACTACTCTTCCCCAGCTACATGTGAGTTCTTCTGCTAAAAAAATTCATTGCCTACATAAACAAAGAATCACAGAGTGGTTTTGGTTGAAAGGGAACCTTGGAGATCATAGCATTATAGAATAGAGCCATTAAGGTCAGGAAAAACCTCCCAGATCATGAAGTCCAACCCTGGACTCAATACCACCAAGTCCACTAAACCATATCACAAAGTGCCATGTTCACTTTCTTTAAACACTTCCAGGGCTGGTGACTTCCCTAGGCAGCCTGTTTCAATGCTTAAAGAATCTATCACTGAAGAAAATCTTTTTAATCTCAAACCTGAACCTCCCTCAGCACAATTTGAAGCCATTTCTTTTTGTCTTATCACTGGTTTCCTGGGAGAAGAGACCAGCCATGGCCTGATTACAGTCTCTTTTCAGGGAGTTGTAGAGTGTGATAAGGTCTCCCCTGAGCCTCCTCTTCTCCAGGCTCAACAATGCCTCTGCTCTCAGCCACTCCTCATAGGAGTTATATTTCAGACCCCTCAAACAGCCCTTCTCTGGACACACTCCAGCACTTCCATGTCTGCCTTGGAGCAAGGGGAGCAACACTAACATAGTTCTCGAGGTGCAGCCTCTCCAGTGCTCAGTACAGGGGGAAAATGCAGTAAAAGACCAGCCTGTTCCAACCCCCATGCCAGGAGTAGGGACACTTGCCACCGGTTGTCCCAAACCCCATCCAGCATAGCCTGGAACACTTCCAGGGATGGGGCAGTCACAGCTTCTCTAAAAAACTTGTTCCAGTGAGCACCCTCACAGAGAATAATTTCTTCCCAGTATCCCATCTAATCCTGTTCTCTGGCAGTGGGAAGGCATTGCCCCTTATCCTGTCCCTCCAGGCCCTAGTCCAAAGTTGCTCTCCACCTCTCTTGCAGCCCTTTTAGGCACTGGAAGGGCCTTTAATGTCTCCCCAGAGCCTTCTCTTCCACAGGCTGAACAATCTCCACACTATCACACAATACAAAGCACATTTTTGGGGTAGCAGGAAAGAAGTGGTACCAAGGGCTGCCACTGAGCACTGAGAACTGAGCAGCAGATGCATGCTCAGCCAACTCCATGTATGTTCATATCCAAGAAAGCATACCAGCCTAAGACATTTGTGACTAATATTTTATATTGCAGTAAAGAAGGGATATGTGAGCAAGGAGCAGCCACCAGAGTGGCACACAAACATTCCTCTCCTCAGTGAGTCAACTGAGGAGTGACTGATCAACCCAGCAAAGCTGCAGCACATTGTTTGTTGCAAAACTTCTTTTTAGGCTGCCGATTTCTGCAGCATAAGAGAGCTCATTCCCACATTCAGCTTTATTCCAAAACTACTCTGGGAAAGATCAGTAATAAACAGCTCTGTTATCTCTGCAAAGCTTCAGGGCCTGGATGCTTTTGCCTGCATGGCAGAATTTCCCTTTCATTGGATTCATTAAGAGTCTTAAACAGCCTTTGAAACATGATACATTGCACCCTACTTATAAAGGGATTCATTTTTTTGCTTCTTTTCTCACAAAAGAGATCTCAATTTTATAATCTGCCATTATTTTTCATTACTCAAAGCTGGTAGTGATTTTTTCAGGCAGGAGCAACTGAACCACTTTGTTAAAAGATGAAAAAGTACTTTTGTTCAAGAAATCTCTGAGAAGGGGAGTATTTACATTTTTTCCCAGTGGTTGATTTGTTGTATTGAAAGTTTTACTTGCAACTTCACAGATCAGCTTCTTTAGACTTTTCTCCAGACCATTTTTAATTTGTGATGAAAGTGTGATGGTGGTATATAAGCACATAGAGCTTGGCTGGAGTCAATGTGACAGTAAGTCTTGTTTGCAGGAGAGTTGGGTACCAGTTGCAAAAATCAGCTCCTTAATCAGCTTTTCAAAGAGGCCTCAAACCCCAGGTTTGAGTTTTGTTCCCTGACCTTGAAATCTGGACATACCCTGAGCACTTGGAGGCATAGAGATTTCCAAACCATTTCTAAATTTCAACAAGCTAAGAAACTTCAAAGTGTCTTAGAAAATGTTTCAGGCTTGTTCTGAAGAAGGCTTTGAAATACTTTCAGGAAAGAGCTCTAAAAGGCTTCTGAGTAACCAGGGGCTCATTTTCTGAGTGGATTTTCATATGGTTCATCTACAAATAATTCTCTTTCCTGCCTGAAAAACACACAATAAGTCTACATAATATGATCCCCCACATTAGAGGGGTCATCAATTAGATTATCCCTTCCACCCACCTGGCAGTGCAGGATTGTTTTCTACAGCATACAGTGAAATCCAACACATCCAAGGTTGCAGCTTAACCATCAACCTCTGTCCTGTTTCCATTAGCATGCTATGAACAAGAACCAGACCTTGGGAAGAGGGAGGAGGAAAAGGACTTTCCCTGGATATGCTGCAAAAATGCTCATTTTTTGTCCCAAAAATGCTTCAATATGAATATTTTAATCAAGCAACAGGAAAAGGGAGTGTTAATAGGGCATATTATCCCCTCCAAATCCAATCCCTCTGGAGGCAGAAAGCAGGGCTGGAAAATACTGAAGATGACCAGATCAAAGTCTCCTAGGTTGTGGACATAGGGGACTGCACTGTAACAGCCTAGGCATGGATTGACATCTGCACCCAGAAAAAGGCCAGAAAGGAAATGGAAAGGTGGTTGAAGAGAGAGTAGACAAAATGAGGGACCACAACAAAAATAAAACCAAAAAAACAAAACAAAACAAAACAAAAACCCAAAACTTTTTGACTTCATTGCCATGACTGGCCTTAAAAACTATACTACTTGGAAACAGCAGGAACTACCTCCAGAAAAGTTTGATGTGCCTAAAGATAAAATGTTCAAATGCCTCCAGGACATGACCCATTAAATAAAAACAGGTTTGAGCTATTCCCATGTGAGCATTTTTACATCTTTCTAGAGTAAATATGAACCACATTTTGCCATGCCCTTTCTTTTGAGCATTCCTTTTGTGCTCCTTTTACCTTATCCCTGTCACTAGGCATTATCTCTGCAGCTGTGTGGCAGGCTGGAACAGAGTCACCACATTTAAAATGCATTTAGGCACTCTCTTCATGAGAGAAAATTTGCAAAGAGAAAAAGGCATCCATGGGAGGAGGAGGCTGGGGAAGATCCTCTCCCTTCCCCTGCTCCCCCCAGGAAGCGTGAACAAATCTTCAAACACACTGTGCTTTACATTTATTTCCTCTAGTAATTTAGTTCAGGAAAGGAGCTGCTATGGCTTGTATTACACATGCCAAGGCACCAGGCATCTTCTCAAGAGGCTGCAGATGGACTGCATGGACAAGCCCAACTACACATGACATTAAAACTTGGTCTGAGTGATGCCTGAATCTCAGCACAGGACTATCTCACCCTCCTCCCCTCCCATGGCCATCACCGTCTTGCACATCTGAGAATGAGGAGTATTTTTTGACAAGTTCCTTTTGAAAGTCATCCTCTCCTGCCTTAATATCCTGGTCTTCTAAATCCTCACTCAAGCTCACTTCCTGTGGACCCTTGGCTGGCAGGTTCACAGCCATGGCTGTCATCCAGCTTGGGATAAACAGATGCCTGCAATACACATTTTCCTTTCCTCAGAAGGAAAAAAAATTCAGGACCTTAACGTGTTTTTCATCCCTAGATGTGATAAAAAGTTAAAATCTGCTGTGAAATAAGATTAGATGAAGAAGTCACACCTTCCTGTCCCTTGAAAGGATTTCAGCTCATGAAATTTGCCAGTTTTACTTGGCAAATCTGTAATGAATTCAACTTTGTTTTGACACAAGCCGTTCATTTAATGCAATTCCTATAAAACTAATTTCCAAATAATCTTCACCAATTTTTCTCCTTGCAAAACAGAAGGCACAACAAAGAGGTATTTTTCAAGGCACAAATATGTCAAAATCCATACAAATCCACAAAAACTTCACTTCCACTCAGATGACATTCACAAACCAGTTTCAATACAAGCTTTTTCCCTGCTATTCTCAATGACTCATAAATATCTTCACTTGATAATTAATGCTCCACTGGCAGTAAAGGTAAGCCTGGTGTTCCCACCACAGAGATGTCAGATAAGTGCTGTTGGAAAGCAGTCCAGCCACTGATGTCAGAGGATACAGGACATTAACTGTCATAAAACATCAGGGGACAAAAAAGACAGTCTTGCCTCACTCAGCTGTCTTATCTACTCATCAGCTCCACCAGTTAAATGCTGAAGCAGAATCATTTAGGCTGTAAAAGCCCTCTAAAATCATCAAGTCCACAGCACTGCCAAGCCCACCACTAACCCATGTCCCCAGCTGCCACATCCCCACATGCATATATTGTTTATCTTGTCTGCATTTGGGTCATTTCATTTCAGCAAAATCTTCTCTCCATTGAACCATCATGGTCCAAATACCACCATGTCCATTAAAAGGAAGGCATCCCAAAAAAGGCCAGGCACATACTCCTTGCAACTTGACTGAGCTGCCACCATGAGATAACAAAAGAGCAAAAAAGAATTAAGAGAACTATCTAAGGAAAGGTAAGCCAGAAAGACAGCAACTAAAGAGAGAGGTTGAGATCCAGCCATTGCAGCCACCTAACAAAAATTAGGAAAATTCTAGAAACACACACTTTTTTGGCTATTGATGGGTCAGCTCTAGAGCTGTCAGATGGGCCTGCCCACCTAGAGATGCTCAGATTGTTGAAATGTTTAATTAGTTTGTCTTGGAGGAAATTAAACAGACAGTAGGAAGAGAAAGGCACACCTGTCTGCTGTAAAAGGGGACAGTATGCTGCCCAGTGGAGGCTGGCCTTGATCATAATGACCTTAAATCCCTAATATTAATGCAATAAAGAAATTTCTCTGCAGAGTCATAAGCAATACAAACACTCTTGGGCCTTTAATTGCAGTAGAAGAAAAAAAAATTAAATATCATCTTTGTAGTGTTGGGGGTTTTTTTTAAGACAATCTAGGAATGCTGGTTGTAACTGGGTTAACATTTGCCTGCTTAGGAGAGCCATAGAATAACAACTCTTCTAATCAGCAGTGGCTGCAAGAAATGACTGAGACTCAGCACAGTATAAAGCAGCTACTTGATTCTTACAAGTTCCCGTGCAGGTGAGCTGCCCAGGGAATTTTGAAATGTATCCTGTGCCTGATTGTGTAATGGAAAATGTGTCAGCAAGCCCTGTTTGTCCACAGCCTTCATTAACAGGATTAGGCATTGGTAAACCATATTGTATGTCAGAGATGTGCTTTACCTGCATGTGTATGTCACCCTTATTCATACATGTTTCCCTCTGGCCCTTTTCTCTTGGCCATCAGAGTACAGTGAGCACCCACTGCAGAAGTCCTCACCTGTCCTGGGTCCCATGTGACCCCACTTTTTCATTCTTCATGCAGAAATCGGGTGAGCTCTGCAGATAAATCAGCTCTGTCTCCTTAACTGGTCTGATATCAATATCCTTTGGCACGAGGTATTTGCGTGTGCCCATGGGCCGGTGAACAACCTTAGTGGCAGATAAATATTTGGTTTTGAGGTCCAGTGCAATGTCTTGCAGTTCTTGAAGGCCTTTCCAACAGGTCTTGATAGAGCATGACCCAGAAACTCCATGGCACTTACATTTCATTTCAAGAGAGGCTTTCAAGACCTGCAAAAAGGAATGCAGGAGTTAGGAAATGCCCTTCCCTTACTGCCAGACATCCCACTAGCTTCCTAATGAAGGTAATTCCTTAGCAGGAACTGCTATAGAAGAGTACTGCTGTTCTCATCTCTGCACAGGCAGTCTAAAGTTGCTATTTTGCAAAGTCAATGAGATCCTGCAGCCCTTTGGTGATCACTGTCAGTCCAGGACTTCTTGCACAAGTGCTCCTTTGCAGCCACAAGACAGAAGAGTATTTTGAATTTTGATCAGCTATCTATATTGGGCTGCATTTCCACCCTCTAAATTCCTATGGAGATGAATATCAACATCAATTGGAGATGATCATTAACATCAATTTCAATCTCCAGCAGCTCTGGGCTTTGGTAAGAGAGATGTCATGGCTTTGTTGAATTCAGTGCACTCTCACCCTGCCTTTCTGCTTGTTATGGGGCCAAAATAGCCTTTTACTTTGATTCTGTACTATTCTCATTTCTCTGGAACATGGCAGGGTGGCAGGAAGGGCTGAATGCACCAGCCATGGCAACTCAATGTCCCAAACAAAAATTTGCCCTTTGCAATTGAAACAAAAACTCAAGACCTTACAAAAATAAAATAAAAATTTTAAAAAACCCCAAACCCCAAGCAAACAAATCCAATAATGTGGGAATAGCAGGAAAAGAAAAAAAAAGGAGCCAGGGAGGGATAGTTCAGCATGGCTGTGCTCTGAAAAGGTGGACTCAGCCTGTAGCTACACAGCAAGCTCCCAATGAGCTCAGCATGCTCCAAGTTTGTCTGCAGAGGCAGCCCTGGAAGGACCAAGCTGTGCAGTAGGAGCAGTCTGTGGAACCACTGGAGCCCCAGAGATGGGTGCAGGGGTCAGTTTTTTATCCCCCCCCATCCATTTCTTCAGCTGCATGGAGTTCTGCTATAGGGATTTGCACATCAGTGCACACCAGGCACTGCACATGGTAAATATTATCCCTCCACTGGATGCAAGCTGTTAAAAGCAGCTTGTGCCAGATATGAGAATAATTGCTAGCATAGCAGTTTAAAAAGGAAAAGAATCCCCCCTCCTGGCTGTAGGGATGGCTGTAGGCAACTACTGCTGGATGCATCTGGCAGATGATAATCCTCCACATTTACACAACATTTTGCCTGCCCAATGCCCTTGGCAGAGCAGGATGGGACCCGTCCCCACCACACCTCCTGGGGTAGGCAAGCCAGAGTCAACCTTGGCTGTGCAACAGGTGGCACTGAGACATCTCACCCATGGTTAAAGAGGGCTGATAATAGCATTTGGGACTCCCTGAGTCACAGGGTGAATTATACAGACACCATTCTCAGCACACCAAAGGAGTTCAGAGCAATCTGGGAGAAACCTGCTCCCTTCACTAGAAGAAGATAGAGACACTGAACCTCACTGAGTGACCAACACTACACAAGTACAGTAAGTCTTGTGGATTTGTTACCTGTCTCCCTACTTCACTGTTGTGCAGATGCATCAGTTTATTGGCTTGTGATCCTGATTTTTTCATCTTCATGGGAGCATCTGAAAATTTGGACCCCATGATAAGACCATAGTTGAGGTTGTCTGCACATCCTCCCCATCGATACCCAGGTCCAGGTGTCTCACCTGGGATGGGACCGCAGGAACAGCCAGGGAGGTCCCCGGTGGTGCAGGCTCTGGCAATGGTGTGGCTGATGGCAGCAGCAGACAGGGCATACACAAATGCTGACTCCCTTGTGCCTGGAAGAGAAAAGAACTCCAGCTCAGTTTCCTGGGCCAAATAAACATTCCCCAGAAAGACTCACAAAGTCTGTGTCCCACAGAGCAGCCAACACACCAACTCTCTGCAGCTGAGAAGTCCCATGGCACCACTAACTAGTGGAGCACATCTCCTAAGTGAACTCTTCAACATAAGACATCATCCCAGTGGGACAAGGAGTCACATGGATTTAGGCATCTTGTTCACTGTGGTGTGATTTGCTCTTAGAGCATGTGGATAAGCCCTTCCATGGAATCTCCTGCCTCCTTTTGCTCCTGTGCTCATCCCATGACTCCCAGTGGGATGAGCAGACCAGAATGGTGGTCTGCTTTGTAAGAGCTGTGGCAAACCAGGTCTTGGAGCCAAGAGCCTCTGGACATGACTGGCACTGTGATGATGAATGTGGTCTCAGAGAACAGGACAAGTGAGCTTTGTAGTCCCTCCATGGCCTCCCAGGAACAAGAGCATTTCTCTCTCCAGCACACACATACATGCACACATACACAGGCTGACTCTACTGACTCAGTCCCAAGTGAGCCAGCAGTGCTGTTTACCTCTCTCCAAGTCCAGCAAGTAGTTAGGAGCCAGCTCTATTGAAGAGCAGTTCCACCGCATGTCTGAAAAGGTTTTACGGCAGGTTTTTATCACTTCTCGTGCTGCCTGAATAATGGTCTGCATTAGCTCCAGGTTGCTGCGGCACAGCTGCACCTGAGAAACCACCAGGCCTTCAAGCTGCTTGCAGTGCTGGGTTTGATTCAGGGCCAAAACCAAAGGAGTCTTGGACAGAGCTCTGAGGAGACAAGCACATGCAAAAAAACCATTAAAACACAGTTTAGTCACCTATGTCCACCTGACTTAATTAAAGCTTTCTGTAAACAGGTGCCTAGATAAAGCTGTTGAGAAAAATGAGCAACTATGAAGAGTGATTTATCTCATATAAAGTAGGTATTTAAGGTAGGTGGGAACCATTTAGCAGTGTGTGCAATTCTCTCCATTACTGAGGGGAGTCTGCACAAAGCTCCAGGGGCATATGTCAAGTTCAACAGGATAAATCCTATGGGGAATGTTGTTTGCTGAAGAATGAAGAGCACAGACCTCTCAACAGAGTAAAAAATGACCCATCAGTTCCATGATAAAAGAAATCTGGATCCTCCAAGACTGTGGCATTTGGGGAAAAAAAAGCAACATTGGTGTTATCATTACTTTGCATTCAGCATCTGTCTCACACACTCTCAAAGGATTATGCTAAATGTCATGCAATTAATTATGGAGAAAATCCCCTGTGAGGCCTAGGGAAAAGTCACCAAATTTGCAAACATATGCTTTCACTTAGAGTTAATGCCAAGGGCCTCCACTGATTCAACCACTGTTGCACACAGATAAGTCTGTTTCTCTAGTCTCCAAAAACCACAGTGCAAAAGCTCAGTGGGATAATGTGCAGAAAGAGTAACAAAATCAAATCCAAGAAGGGATCCATGAATACCAGCACATATGTTACCATGGAAGAGAAGAACATCCCACAGTGGTGGCTCTTCTACTGTCCAGTTGCCAACTTTTCCAGGCCAAAAAAAGAACAAATGCTGATATGCAGTCTTATAGGGCTGTACCCTTCTTCCTGAGCACCCAAAAGATCAGCAGAAGCCTGGTGTGTAACTCTTTGTATCTTTATGGCTTTCTTAGGCTAGTCAAAAAAGTTATTTATTCCCATAAAACAACTTCCTAGCTGGCTGCATCAATAACCTGATGGCATCTGATCACAACAACACAACTTCAACACATATTTACACATTTTTAACACATTTTCCTTCTCTCCTTCATCCCAAGCCATCTTGGTTAGTTTGGCTTATTAGCAAACACATTTTGGGGCGCATTTCACTTTATTACTGTAACATCCACATTCTTCAGGAGTTAAATGAGATGCAAAGAGAGCTAAAATTGAGCCCTTAACCAAAACTGGCGGTATTAAATCCTTGCTGGGGATGAATAGGCCTACACTGACAAATTCCTGGGTGACTGGAGTTTGGCATTTCTGGCACTAGATAATCAGTGGCAAACTTGGAAGGGAAACTACCACTCTGCTAGCTATATATACTTCATACCCGTATTTAAGAGGTGTGTTAAACATACTGCAAGCAGGAGGCATTGCCAGTGAATGTCAAGGGAAAGGAAAAAGGGGTGGACTTGGCAGTGTTAAGTTATTGGTTGGACTCAAAGACCATAGAGGTATTTTCCAACCTAAATGATTCTATGATTTAATCATCAGAAATTCTGCCCTGCAGTTCCTCTCGGTCCCATACACACTGGTGCTCACATGCACATGGTGTTCCCTGTTTGGAGAGGGGCTCCTCCAGAAGGCAATTCATCCTGCCTTAGATGTGGACCTGAGCTGGTGGATAAAAAACTTGTTGGTGATATATTGTGTGTTCAGTGTCTCAGAGAGATCCTTGAAGATGTCCTTGAAAGTGAGACATGAGTCTCTGAATAGTATGACTGTCACCTGACTGCAAACCTCTGCAGTGCAGACCTCACAGCAGTCCTTCAGGATCCTTCTGAAGCTCATGGAAAGCAAAAAGCCACATCTAGGCAGTAGTTAGCCTTTTGTGCTTTTGAGACCTATAGTAAGATACCATCATGACTTAGAAGTGCTTATTTTCTGCTCTGTATAGGAAACACAGACTCTGAGCAGGGACACAGATATCTGAATGGTATAAGCACAGAGCTGAATGAGATATATCCAACCCCTAGCACTTGACACCAGGAATCTGTGAAAACTTATCCCAGAAAGCCTATCAGCAACTCCCAGGAATGAGCTGAAACACAAATCAGGCAAGAAGCCAAAGCAGCTCATCAGTAATAGAATATAAATGATAAACACTCCAGCACAGCATGTCCCAGCAGCAAGGGAAGCAGGCAGGGTGTGGCAGGAGCAGAGAGAGAACTTCACAGCCTGAGCTTCAGGCAAATGAGGAACATTCCAAGTCTCTGAGAGAGGCTGTACTAGGAGGCAGCAGCTCAGTTTTCTAATCAGGTGTGTAAGGTGGCACTTGAGAGGCCTTGGAATGTTTTAGCTGGCCCTGAAGTAGGATTCATCTATCTCCCTAGGCCTACATCACATTTTCTGATCCTTCACAGAGGTCTTCAGCCTCTTTAAACAAACTGGAAGGCTACATTGAGGTACCTCTGTGTCACTGTTACAGACAAGTCATGAACAGCACAAATAATCACCTACAGGTAGCAATGAAAGCAGAATTCAGACCAAAACTCATCCTCAGTGTGAAAAATCCAGATGTGATACGAGACTGTATTATTACAGATGGCTGGAAGTGATCACCATTAGAGAACCAGGTTTATAATGCAACAAGAAAACCATTTACTTCATGGAAGAGGGAAAATTCCTTCAGATTGGTAAGAACTCAGTAAATGGCAGTAACAGCTATTATAGAATGAGCAGAGCTCCAGGAAGCCTACTCAGAATAAAACTGCAGGATGCAGGAAGGTGTTTTCTGAGCATCTCCCAGGCTTGAACTTCGTGTTTTTGCTTATGAGAACATATAATTGGGAACATCTCCAAGCATCAGGAGGAAAAATTACAAGGTAATGGAGATGAAAAACTCAGTTACTGGAGTCACTTGCTGAGACTGAAAAGTGCATTTATAAATCACAGCTCAGGAATGTGAAGAGATCTAGTAGGTCATCTAGTCCATGCCCTGACCACCTAGGTTTGTCCTACATTTAGGAAAATCTTCTCCACTCCATGTCACTCTAAATCCTCCCTGTGGAAATGCACCACCCTTCTCTGCTTCCTAAATTCTGGCAGCATCAGGGGATGGATCTCCACTGCCTGCAATGACATTATTGGGAAACAATGTCCATTTTTGGAAAGAAAAAACACTCCCCAGGAGAGGGTGGTCCATGGTAGGATTTTGTGGTGGGTCTCTGGCCTACTTTCACCCAGTCTCCACTGATCACCAGCACTGAGAGGGAAACTGGAGCCATTAGGGCATAGCCAGCCTGAAAATCCAGCCCTCAAGGGCATAATTAGAAGAATGTCCTTCATTCGACAACCTGGGGAAAAAAAATCACTAACAAACATTTTTCTGTGGACTCATACCCTTGATCCTGATAACACTGTGCTCTTCTCACTTAATTCCCCTGCCCCATCTCTCATTCTCCAGACAACCAAGGGCTAGTTGTTTCAGGGTTTTTAAAAATATACATATTTGATCCATCCCTTTAAGAATACAGAGCCTAAATCAAACATCTCCTGGTCTATATATAACACAGAAGGTCTTTCAGCTGAAATTCTGGATACTGACAGAAAACCATGATCATAATTACAGAGGAAATATGCATAGATGGATCATGACATTTGTTTATTCATTTCATCATCTCAGGCAGTTATTAAATTAATTAAAAAACATTAATGCTCTGCAGTATTAGGTTCTTTGAGAGGTGTGGGCCCATTCCTGCATGTCTGGGCCCCATGAGAGGACTATTCTTAGGAACTGCAGGTTAGGAAGAAGCACCTTCAGATATCAATTAAAGTCATATATTATTTGCTTTACAAGGTACCCTGTGAGTAGGACACTGCTTCTGGTCGAGCCAAAGGGAGTAAAACTCCTTCAACTTAGCAGCAAAGCATTGGTGTCCTTTCAAACACCCTTGAAGAATCTTCTCTCTGGAGGCATCTCCCCAACTTTCCCTGTGTGACATGATCTGAGAAAGTCTCACAGAGGGACTGATGGTGAAACCGTGAACTTCTGCTCCAAATTACCAGCTTTGCTTTCTGAAAAGGCATTGGTTTTAATGTCTGTTCCTCAACTCCTTAATCTTGCAGGGATGTGGGTGACACAAAAAGATTTAGACAAAATTACGTGGCTGTGGAGAGTGAAGTGAGTGGTAAACGTTAATGGAGGCAGAGATTGAGGGTTCTTTTTGTATTTTATCTCATTGAAGGTTTTTAATCTGCAGGAGCCTCATTTTCTCAGGTTTTCATCTGGAAAATGCTTGCAGGGGTGTTACAATAACCTTGTCCAAGCTTCTGGTAGTCACAGCCACCCTGCCCTGCCACAGTTCCAGTCTGGGGTCCACAAGTCCTGGGAAAGATACCACATCCCCTGGTAAATGTTTCCCCTGGTTCTGCAAGGCCTTTTGAAGAAGAGGAGTAGGATTTATGTGGTTTAAAAAAACAAAAAAAAAAAAGAAAGAAAGAAGAGGAAGAAGGAGAGAAACGTGTGGGGGGAAACCAACGCTGAACTAAAAGCTTCAAATAAGAGCTGTTTTCAGATATGGTGCCAAATTCAGTGCTGGCAGTAGTGGGCACAAGGCCATTGACTTCAAGCCCAAGCTTGACTGAAGTCAATGCCAGCAGTGAGCTGGCTCACTGAGTGCCAAGGCAGGCCATGGATCTTTGTCAACTTTCCCTGAGCTGCCTATGGAGTGAAGAACAAACTTCAAAAACGTGATACCTCCCCTTTCCTCACCCCCAGCCTACTCCCCTCCTGCCATCACCATCCTGCAGTTCTTTCACAGCAGCTCATCTAGCAGTCCCTTGCCAGGCAGACAGTCTCCTCACAGGCGCCCGTGTCTCCACGTCCCAGCTTCCTCCCACTGCTCAGGGAAGAAGAGAAGCAGGAGCTGCCAGGAAGCACAAAAACCTTTCCATCTTCTCCCCTGCTTTTTGCTGGCTGCAGGAGGGCTGCTCAAGTTTGGTGAGCTGGGGGACATCCTGTGCTCACCAAAAGTGTGATTAAGCTACCTTTTGCTTCTGAAGGGCTGCAATAACCATAGGAATTGTACAGAAGTAGCTGGGAATGGGGTTCAGCTGGGGCACAGGAGCACAGCTCCAGAGCTTCAGCTTCAGAGCACATGAGACATGATTGGGTCACCACAATAGGGACAGGCAGAGACTTCCCAAAGTGACCAACTCCACCTGAAAATGAAAATGGGTATTCCTATGCCAGCACTTGCTGTCCTGGGCACATTCTGCAAGCCATGAAAAGAGGGAGGGGAAGGGAAGGGAAGGGGAAAGGGAAGGGAAATGGGAAAGGGGAAGGGAAAGGGAAAAGGGAAAAGGGAAAAGGGAAAAGAGAAAAGGGAAAAGGGAAAAGGGAAAAGGGAAAAGGGAAAAGGGAAAAGGGAAAAGGGAAAAGGGAAAGGGGAAAAGGGAAAGGGGAAAAGGGATAGGGGAAAAGGGAAAAGGGAAAA